>NC_050451.1:36311186-36672047 GCF_903995425.1 Onychomys torridus
CCCCAAGCTCCTGTCCCCCAGCAGTGTGCTCCAGGCATCCCCTACTCCTCTGCTTTGCTGGCAGCTCCTAAAGGTCTCCTGATAGACAAATCCAGCAAGGATATTTTGGTCTGTCTTCCTTGAACTCAGACCATCTGCCCTGAAGTGTAAGGAAGAGAATACACTCATGTGATACTCTATTTGAAGAAAATGTTAGCAAAATATCACATACAGAAACTGTATCAAAATGTGTTCCAGCTATTGAAGCAGAAAGGTGTTCAGAGGTAGGCTTAGAAGCTCATGCTGTGTGACCTTGGGTCCCTAGCTTTACGGAGCTGGGTCTCACTTCATCAGCGGCCAGTGACAGGACTTGGCTCATTGAGTTGCTGGGGAAATTTTAATAGGGCAATGCCTTTAGAGCAGCACTGTGCTTGATTCCTGCATAGCACACAGTACTTATTATTGTGTAGCAGTGCGCCTTTGGGAAGGTTATTGTAAACAGACACATTTGCCAGTTCTGTCTCCTGTCAACTCTGCTTGGTCACCATGGTCTAGCTGCCTCTCTGTGGTCCTGGCTCTCATGGTTGCCTTTCTGCATCTTCTTTACTTAGCCTTTTCTCTTCCCCTTTTTACATTTTCCAGCATGGTTCCTCACCCTCTTCTCTTTGCTACCGCTATGATCTTATACTCCCTAAATGTTCTGGTAACAATGCTCTGTTTTTCACTGGTTTTTAATTCTTAAATCCATATCTGTTTATAAAATCGTTATGTTTCCAGCTTCATTTCACTCTTTTCCAGCACAGAGCAGCTAGGACAACCTTGCGAGGTGACAGTCCTCAGCCTTCCCAACACTGGGATTCCCACACGTACGGCAGCCTATGAATTCTGCAAAGCAGGTCAGTTCTGGAATTGTGTTTGGATCCATCACAGATTCCAGCTGTTCAATGTCAGTTGGCTTCCCAGACTTGACTGAACTTCTCTGTATTTATGCTGAGCTACTGCCATAGTCTTCACAGTAGCAGATCTAAACTTGGCCTTGTCCCTGAAGTGTTCCAGGAGACATCTGCACCCTTACTCCTATTTAGGCTTTGCTGGAGGATCAAGGGTGCCAGGTTCAAAAGAAACCCAGGGACCAGTGGCTATCTGCAGTGCCTATTAGCATACCAAGACACCTGCTGGCCTCCAGGCTCCCTCAATATCACAAACACCTGTGGCTCTTCTCTACGCTTCTTGCCCCGCCCACCTAGCCTAACCATCTCCAGCTTCAGAGCTTCCGCTTTCCCAGCTTCTCGTTCCCAATAACCCATCTTTGCTCTCCCTCTTCTGTCTTCCTAGTTCTTCCACTGAAATTGTTCTTTTGAAGGCCACCAGGATCACCTAAACTACCCAACTTTTGTTCTTTTTCTGAAGTCAACGAATACACCCTCTGCCTATTTCTCTTGACTCTCCCTTCCATGGCCTTCATGGTTCTAGCCTAGCGACATCTTCCGTCGGATTTAATTCAGCCAACATGTCATTTATGCACTGCAACCAAGGGAGCTATAAAGCAAGATTCTTTTTGGAGACTTTCTGTCACGTGGGGCCATGGCATCAATTGTCTAGAGCGAAGTGCCTGAAAAAAACAGATTATGTCCCCTTTGACTGCTGGACTTTTCTTCCTTTTTTGAGGTGGGGGTTCCAGACAGGGTTTTTCTCTGTGTAGGTTTGGTGCCTATCCTGGATCTCCTTCAGTAGGCCAGGCTGGCCTCGAACTCACAGAGATCCACCTGGCTCTGCCTCCTGAGTGCTGGGATTAAAGGCACGTGCCACCGCTGCCTGGCTGGCTGATGTACTTTAAGAACTAGTTGAGGGTGATGATGACAGTTTTTGAAATTTCTTTACAAAGCGTTACTTATCCCAAGTCCCCAGACAAATGCCTTCTGATTTCACAAATACTACAGCAAGTGAACCAGGCATTACACAAGTGATTTACAGCCGTTAATGCACTGAATCTTGAAGACATCCCAATGAGGACAGTATTGTGGTGAAATCCATTTACCAGGTAGAGAAACTGAGAAACAATGACTTAAAAAACCCAGGGTCTGACAGCTAGGTGACACAGCTGGAAATTGAATCCAGGCAGTAGATAGCTCCAGATGAGGTGCTACACACATTCTCAAGAAATGGGAGAACACTCCACATGTTTTTCTTGCTCACAGTTGTCATTCAAGGCCGTTGCTCCTACTTAATGTCCTTCCAGAGGTTTTGCGTGTCTGTGCTGCTTCCTCTATCGCTTGAGGGAGAAAAATTTGTTCTTAAAATTTGGATATTGAAATGTGTCAGTCAAATAAAATAATTGGATTTCCAGAGCTTCAGAGCTTCTCATGTAGTTTGGGGGTCATTACAGGCTCACTGTAGCGCAGACTTCAGCATACACTGCCCCTCTGCAGACAGTCCTGGGGGACAGACACTCCTGTGATTTTGATAGGGTCTCCTGCAAAGCAGAAGCTTAAACTAGTCTTTTGTCCGACTGATTTTTAAGTAGTAGTGTGTGTGTGTGTGTGTGTGTGTGTGTGTGTGTGTGTGTGTGTATCTCTGTGTGTGTATGCCACATTTGTACAGATGCCTGGGGAAAACAGAAGAGGGTTATAAGCCCCCACACATTCCCACACCTCCATCCCCGCTTCTGCCAACCTGGGTGCTGGGAATCCAATTCAGGTCTTTTGGAGGAACAGCACATAGTTTCTACCACTGAATCATCTCTCCAGCCGTCAGGCAGAGTTTTTGTTTTTTAGGGTTTTTTTGAAACATGTTTTGGGTACTTTCTGTGTAGCCAATGAAAGATGGTCATGGCGGCTTGCTCACCATCCTTCTGCTGGTCCTTAAGTTAATCTATTACATTATTCTGTCCTCTGGGTCCTTTCTAGACATACACATATGTGCTGTGTGAAAAACACATTTTCTACTCATGATTTTCAAATCACCCATAGCATCTTCACTTTTGGCCCATTGACAATGAAAATTGCACAACACCATTCTTTCCAAATTTTTCTATTCTAAAAATGTTTCTTTGGCATGAGTCACCACATTAATCATAGTTTGAAACAAACAAACAAACAAATAATCCCCAGAAACCAGATAAGGTAGAAATTTTGTTGAACTCATCATTAATTCTAAATACTAGCAAACTGGAAAATGGAACTTAAGGTTACTTATGTTTGTGCTGTGTGAAATACTGATGTGTGTGTGTGTGTGTGTGTGTGTGTGTGTGTGTGTGATGATCAAGACCACAACTAAGAAAAAGATTTTTTTGTGTGTGTGTGAAATGAACAGACTACAATTCAGAAAAAAATTTCCCTAGTAGTACAATATACAACTATATAAAGATTAGAATTATGCCAAGCAATTTTCTATTATTTTGCCTTATACTTTTAAGTTTTATGAACATTTGTAAGTTTGAAAAACTGTACTATTCTTCCAAAATTATCTACAAAATGTACTTTCTCTTAATATTTCTGTTAGCTATCAAGCTCTATTGGTAGTTACCCATTAGAAATTCATGATTCTATTTTCATACAGATTATTACATATTATCATCATAGCTAGAAAAGTAGTTTACCTTCCTGCCACAACTACATTTTCATGCTCCATACCTTTTAATTTTATTTTTTGAAAGTACTACAGATTGAACACAGAGTCTTGTGTGTGCTAGGTAAATACTCTACTACTGAGTTATACATCTAGCTCTTAAAAATTTTTGTGATCATGTTTGCTAAACTGGCCAGGTTAGTGTTAAACTTGCTTCTAGTCCAAGTAAGCCTAGAATTTGTGATCCTTTGAGGCTGGCCTCAGCCTCCTTTATTTGCTTAAGGTTTATTTTTATTCATGTGTATGAGTGTATATCTCTGCCTGTGGGTATGTGCACATGAGCGAAAGTGCCCTGTGAGGCCATTAGAGGGTGTTGGATCCCATAGAATTAGAGTTACAAGTGATTGTGAACCACCTGACATGGATGCTAGAAACCAAACTCTAGTCCTCTGGAAGAGCAACAAGTCCTCTTAACCATGGACCATCTCTCTAGCCCCTAGCCTCACATACTTAGCAGCTGATAGTATAATTCTGTACCAGCAGGCCTGGTTCAAATTTCAGCTGACTGATAGTTACAAACCTAATACTAGTCAATTGAATTAGACTTATATCACATGCTAACATTGATGGTAAAACTAAAATGTTTTTACTAAAATTAAGCATGAAGCAAATTTATTCTTTTTTAATGTGTTAGTACATAAAGCAGGTAAAAAGATTTAAGGAAAAAATCTAATGATACATAAAGTACTCACCCATATTCAAAAGTGAATACTAAAGTAGTAATATTAAGTTTTATTAGGACTCCCTTTTTTATTCCAAAGTATTTTTTTGTGAGGTTATATTAAGCACACCCCTCTCTCCTTTCTCCTTGACAAGGTCTTATGTAGCTCAGTCTGGTTTCAAACTTGTTATGTGGTGGAGGATGGTCTTGAACTTCTCCAATGCTGGTACTGTTGTCATATGCACCACACCTAACCTGTGTGGTGCTGTTTTGAAGCCAAGGTCTTGTTCATTTTAGGCAAATATTTCAATAATCATGACCTGCCCCGGCCAGCGGGGTTTCAACGGTGGTGACCCACCTGTGGGAGCGAATGAAAGAAACAGGGGACACAAGAGACAGCAGCAAGACAGAATTCTGATCAAGCAGCCAGATTTTATTTTCCTCTGCAAGGCTTATATAGCATAGGAGGGGAGGGGGCAGGAAGGAGGGAAGGGGAAGAGATGTGGAAGGTGTGCAGAATGTGGGAGACATGCAGGTCGTGCAACTGCAGGAAGTCGGCTAAGGTCACTGGTCAGGGGCCATTTGTTCTGTTGCTAGGCTACCTGACCATGGAATGATCTTTACATTCAGTTGCCATGGCACCTGACTGTGGAATGTTCTTATCTTTGGGGGCCTCCGGTTAGTAAACAGGTGTTACTGCTCTGGGGAAGGGTGGTGGGCTTATGACTTGTTCTCTGGCCTAGCTAGTACTTTCCATGGTTCATGTTTGGTTCCTGAAATCTTGGTCCCTAACAATGACCTTTATCCTCATGCCTGGGTTTTCTGTTTTCTAATTTATTTATTTAGCAATGTTTTCAAAAAGGTAACTCTATTTTAAAAACTGAATCTGAAGGACCTGGTCACACCGTCTCTCCAAGGTTGCTGTGCTCATGAGGTAGGATTTTAACTTGTGCAATCCTGGGATCACTGATGAGTCCCAAGAGACCAAGGCAATGATAGTGAAATAGAAACTCGGCTACTTGCTGTTCTACAAACCAAGGCTGAAGCTCTTGCCAAATATGCCACTAAATTGACTCAAAAGTCATTTTCCTTCCTAATCCATTGATTACATCTCCTTCACCTTGAAGCCTTTAGATCCTTCAGAGTCAACTGCTTTCTCTCTTTTCCCAACTCTTTAGGATCTTGTGTAAGAACTTATTTGACTGCAATCATCCCATTTCCTTCCAAATATCTCAGTTCAATGTCTTGCATGGCCATTCACTCTGTATGCGTCCTTCTGTTAACTCCAGGTCAGATATAATGTACTTGAAGATATGCATGGGTGGGTATTGTTTTCTTTAGATGCCTGATAGCTCTTAGCTTAGAGTGCCCAGGGGATATATAAAGTACACACTGTGAAGGAATAAATGAATGACCCAGTTCCATCTTGGTTGAGTATCCGAATGAGGAATGGTTATTTCACACTGCAGGAAGGAAGTCTTTGTGCTGAAGAGATATTACCAGTGGGTGCCCATGACTTAGCCTTGTTTAGAACTGAGCCACCTATGAAAGGTTCACTTTATTTGATCTATTACATGGGAAATGCACAGATCAGCCTTGTGGGTGATGGCTCATTTATGTGTAAATTCTATTCCAGAGATATCTTGATTAAGAACTGGGGCATGGTGGCATGCACCTTTAATCCCAACACTTGGGAGGCAGAGGCCGGCAGATCTGTGTGAGTTTGAGGCCAGCCTGGGCTACAGAGTGATTTCCAGGAAAGACACCAAAGCTATACAGAGAAACCCTGTCTCAAAAAACCAGAAAAAAAAGAAAGAAAGGAAGAAAAAATGAGGATAAGAAGTTCAAGGTCATCCTCTGCTACGTAACAAGCTAGAGGCAAGCCTGGGGTACATGAGACCTATCTCAAATAAACAAACAAACAAACAAACAAACAAAAATAAAACAACAAAAGAACACATTAATGGGTTTAAATGTCCCCCAGTAAATAATATAAATGAAAATGACAGAGCTGGGATTAGGATTTACATGGTGCTACTCCAAAGGTCTAGATTGGAATTTCTTTCTGACCTCTATAATATCCTCACAATTATGAACTAAATCAGAGCATTAGCCTGATGTCCCAGGCAGTACTCTGGCACCCTGTTAATGGTTAAACACTCATTTTCTGGAATGCCACAAACAACTCCTTGCTGCAAGCTGCAGGAAAATGTAATGGAATCCAGCTACTGTCACAAAAGCTACTACTTAGAAAGGTCAAGGACTTTTCTGAAGGTCAAGTCACGGCTTAAGAAGTCTTGGTGATATTTTAGATTTATATATATATATATATATATATATATATATATATATATATATATATATATATATATGCTGGTTCCTACAATGGTTTTCTTGCATGCTATGTGTGCTTCAAAGAACTCCTAACAGTGCATTTATCTAAAATACCAACCAAGCATCCAAGGTCAAATGATCTCCTGAACTAAGGAGATCATTTCCTTATGGAAACAATGCCTGTCTCCTAGGTGAGGCAGATAGCTTTATTTTTTTGTGCAATTTTAGCTGAGACCCTCCTTTCTTATACAGCCTTACTAACATTATAGACTCCTAACATTTTTACCTAACCACTTCTAGGAATATAGATTGAGCACATATATTCCCTTTTTGATATATAAACCGATCATTAGTTCTCAGTTGACCTCCTCCTTTACTACTCCCCTTTTGGGTTGTAAAAGTTAGCCTGACAGTCACTATCTGAGGAAAATTCTTTATGACCCCATAAGAATTCAAGCCTGGTGACCTTGCTCTGCAAGAGGATTGCTATTGCTTGGGTTTATAACTGAATACCTCAGAGACTTGGGGAGAACTAAGAGATATAAGGAGACTGAAAGAAGGATTTAGAGAGAACTTGAGGATGAGATGGAAGGTGAGGAAGAGCCAGATGGGAAAGAATGAGATGAGAAAGACCAAGATGGGGCAGAACTAGATGAGAGCATTAAGACAGAACATAGAGGGGGCAGCAGATAAACGTACAGAGAAAGCAAGCAAGAAGCTAGGCATGAGAGCGGAATAGAAGCTGTGTAGCGAGAGAACTGACTCAGAAGAATAAAGTGTATGAACTAAGGAGTTTTGTGTACATAAATTCATTTCCTACCATCAAAGATTAATTATCAGCTGGTTGTAGATTCTTCCCAGACCCTGGGAGGGGACTATCGAGGGGCTGAACCCCCATAGTCACCGTTAACTCTTAGAGGAAAAGTAGGTATAGTCTCTAACAGAAGTTCTGAAAGAATCCAAGTATCCTTAGTGGGGTGCATGGGATGGTTCAGAGTCAGCCAGAAATGGTAATGGGGTGACCCTACTGCGACCACCCAAAGCTGAGGAAAGCATACTTTCCCCAGTAGTGTTCTCTTACCCATGAGTTCAGTCATCTGTGGTCAATCAACACCCAAAATTGAATGGAAAATTCTACAAAAGTTTATAAGTCATAAATTGTGTACTGTTGAGTTCACCAATCCAAAGGTGAACTATCTCTTTGTCCAATATCTCCATACTTTATACACTACCTTCTTGTCAATCCATAGCTTTTCATTTACCAGCTAGACTGTCACAATCACAGAGCATGTGTTTGGGTAGTACTTATTCCACTTAATGGTCCCCAAGCACAAACAAGATGCTGTGACACTGAAAATTCTATTGTAGCATCTTATAATTGTTCTACTTTATTAGTAGATATTCTTGCTGATATCTTACTAAATTTCTAAATTAAACTATACCATAACAAAGTAAACAAAGGCAAAAAACACAGATAGGGTTTAGTGAGTACCCATGGTGTCAGGTACCCAGTGGGAATCTTCGGATGTGCTCTAATCATTATGCTGAAGATACACGTCTGAATTGGGATCACCTCAACCTGGCCATGTAGCCTAAAACCTCTACAAGGGAAAAGCAGTAAGTGACTTTGATAACTGATATGACAGTTCTGAAAGAGGATAAGGTTAATGCTATGACAGGTAGGTATAGACATCTACTACAGTTAGTGATGCTGACTAAAACCTGAGCAAGCAGGTGTGGTTGACAGAGCCAAAGGACATACAGAATAATGCAGAAGCCATACATGAATGCAAAAAAAAAAAAAAAAAGCAGGGATCAAAAGAAGTGAGAGTTAGTTTGTAACAACAGTTCTCAGAGGGAGACTCCAATCACTATGCTTTTTGTGGGTATGTCACAATGGGAATTCAAAACTAAGTTATTAATAGAGTTTCAAGATGGCAGAACAGAACAACTCCAGGGTGACCACATCTGCATGGTCTTGGAGCCAGGGTGGTCCCATGTTCTTATAAGCAACATCTAGGCATCTCTGCTTAGCTGGTTGGTTTTTCTAAGATTTTCAGGGACGGGGGAAAAATCCCATGGTTGGTAAACTAGAGAAATTTAGAAAATCAACTGTGTGGAATAGGATAATGTTGAGACAAGACCGAGATACGTGGGGACAAATAGTTGATGCTGCTTAGAGGATTAAGCAAGGCTCTGTGACATGAAGAGACCTCAGATGCAAGTGAAGTTGAGTCCAAGCTAGAAAGGCAACACCCAAAACGAGGATAAAAACGTCTTCTCTCCTAAGACCTGACAGGACCATGTGAGCCAAAGATACATTTTGATAAAAACACTTAAAGCTCAGGAAGCCAGTTCCTAGAGAAATGATAATGACTGAAGTGTGGTTTCTGGTGGAATTTAGGGAAGATTAACAGCTGTTGACAGGCATCAGTATTTTAAATCATTGTGGAGAATGTGGGAGTTTACTGCCCTGCCCTACGGTAGATTTTTTTTTTTTTCCTACAGTAGATTTGACAGGAAGGAATGGGCTGAAGCTTCAGTGAGGGGTACACTAGTTAGTGATGCTCAAGGCAGAACTGGGAAGCCAAAGCCTGGACAAGGAGTACTCGAGTCTCTTGTAATCTCTCCATGATAGCACAGAAAATCACTAGCTCTTAACTGTCCTTAAGCCAGGTGTGATGTTTAGGGAAGAGGTAGAAAAACTGTGAACAAGGGTCTCTCTTCAGACGTTTGGAGGTTCTGAAACTGAGTGCAGGGGAGAAAGAAAGTCAAAACCCATCATTAAAAACAGCGAAACCCACCCTATTCCAGGTCCCCAGCCAGTGAGAAGCTCCCCTCATGCAGGAGGCTGAGCCATTACTTCTGAAATCCAGGTGGTGACGGGGGCCATGTCATCTGACTTCATTAGGTTTGGCTTCTCCATGCTACCTCAGTCCCAGGTGACACACCGAGTGGGACTCTGCCTCGGTCTCTGAGGAGGCAGCTGCCAGTTGAGCATCATCCTTGAGCCGGGAGGAGCAGTTTCTATAACTGCCCCACCCAGAAACTCCACACAGCTTCCTCTGGCCTCAGAGGCTTTGGCTGGTCTGCCCCAAGTCTGAGGTGACCTGGTGTGGTTATCCGTCCTCCTACAAGGAGAGAAGGGACAGCTCTCCTTCCAGCAACACTGGTGAATCAATATCAGCTAACTTCCACACCATCTGGCAGCACCCCTAGATAGTTTTTGCTGCTGTTGAAGACACTCCAGCTTTTCTCAGTCCTGCTGGGCTCTATGCCCTAATCTCCTTCAGTCCTATCTTCAAGCTCAGAATCAGCAGAACCGGGACTGCGCAGCGGACCTCAGCAGTGAAGTGCTTGCCCCTTTTGGTGGACAGACTGTTCATGCTTTGAGGCAGGCAGTGCCACCAGACAAGATGTCCTGGAAGCCTTACAACTTGTCACCAAGAGACAGAAGTTCAGTGAAAGACAAAGGTTCATAAACCTAACCGATATAGGGCCGTGTGTAGTCACTATGACATCGGGTCTGAGATCTTTGAGTTGAGTGAGAAAGAGGTTGTCACATTGGGAGCAACCTCTTGGCTCTCTGAAGTGGCTCATATAAAGGAATCCTATTGGCTTTCTACTCTGTGGTCTTTACTTCTCGTATGAATCTTTTATTTCTTGAATTTAATTTACTCAGCAAAGATGTACAGAATGGCCACTATGTTCTTACACAGCAGTGCCTTACACAATATGACAGCTAACTCTCATATAGTTTAGACCTAATGAGGGCAGAGGAATTATTAAAGCCACTACTAGGGTGGGCAGAATAGGTAAGTGGGAGATTTTTGGGAACAGGCTCATTCAAGATGTAAATGAAGAAGTGAGCCAGTAATGTGAATGGCAAAAATAAATAAATAAATAAAAATAAAAAATAAAAATAAAATAAAAAAAGAAGAGCCAGCCAGGCGATGACTGGGAGATTGGTGGAGTCCCATGTGGAAAAGCCCTACACTGGGAAGGTGCTTAGCATTTAGGATCATGCAGATGGTGAGGTCCTTATAGATGGAGTGAGGCAGGAAGTGACCAAGGGAGGACTCTCAAAGACAGATCGCCAGAGGCCTGTCTGCTAGGGAGATAGCAAGTTCAAAGTGTTCATCCATCAGCCTTGCCTTCTCACGTGAAATATGAAGAAATGATGTCTTAGAGGTCGATGTCCTTGTGTCAGCCTGCTAACCAGGGCAACAATGACTGGGAACATGATTTTGTTATATAGTCCCCGTCGGTGTTCACAAGGCTTCTTGACTGCTAAAAGTAAGCTGACTCTTGAATGTCCTTAAATGTTTAAAGACTAGCTTTTAGAATGTGTCACACTCACACTGCCTTTTCTACTTCTACTGTGCAACCTGAAAACCAGGGAGGCAAAATCAATCATATAGATTTTTGATTTCTCTAGAGAAAGGTGGTTTGAGCATTTACTTCTGATTAAACATTACTATTATTAGTATTATTGTTATTATTATTATCATTATTATTATTATTTAAAAGAAAACATTTCTTATCAGCACCTCTGTTCTGGAACCATAACCACCAAGAAGGCTTTTCCTAGTTGGGTCACAATGCTGCCTTTACGGCTTGAAGATTAGGCTTGGATAGGACCTTGGGAAATCGACACCTAGTGAGCAGCGTTGTGTATCTTCTCACTCTATCCCAGGAGAGCACACAGAGGTATAAGGTGAGGTGTTAAAGTAATCAGGCATCATGGCACAGTGACCAGCATGCAGCCTGAGATACTGAACTGAGTGGGTCTGTATCCTATTCAGCTCTCCAACTAGAAAACTGTTTGATCTGTTTCCTGAGTTCTTATAAAAGGTGGTGGCAATGATATCACCCTGCTAAGGAATTAAATTGATTTCTGCAAATGCATTTAAACCAATGCTTGTTATGTAATAAATTCCATGGAAAGGTTTTTAAATATTTTCCAAAAGACTTATTAAAAATGTGAATTATCTTTTTCATCCACCCCATTATAGACATTTAGACACCATCTTTTCATTGTGTCAGAACTGAATGTTTGGTTTGGCTATTAAGTTACAGACTAAACACAAGCTCTCTATTCTGGATTAGGTCACATCCACACTACAGGACATATGGTATGGCTTCTACTATATAGAAGGAGACTGCATGCCACTGTACACACAAACATTCAGAATCAGAAATTTGCATTGTAAATCACATACACATAGGGTACATGTGTGCATACATGTCTTGGTTTTTAAAATAGAAATAACTATGGGAGCAATAGCCTTAACATTCTCCTTTCAGCTGAAAACAGGGCTTCATTGAAGAGGATGTGTGGAAAGAGATGAATTTGGGAAGAGCTGAGATCTTTGGGTGCAAACGATTTGATGAATACAAACCCACAGCAAGAGATGTGCTGGTAAAATGGGGGCTTGCAATCATGGTCATGGCTGTGGCTCTCATTCAAGATTTACTGCTACTCTCCCACCAGCATGATGTAGTGGCAAGTGTGCCTTGTGGTTACCCTAGACTTTATGACACTCCCTTTAAGCTGCCCCATAAGTCAGTTGATTGACTGGCTGCCCCTGACAGATTTTCTGTTATTTTTATTCTCTGTGCTCTGTCTCTGAGGGAGAACTCTTGTGACCAGGAGATTCCAAACAGACAGTATAGTAGTGTAAATGAGACAGCGGCCGTCATTCATGATTCTTCTGTGCCTGTTTTCCTGGACAGGCAGAAGGAGTTGATGTTTATACAGTGCCCAGTGCACAAAGGGAAGTTGGGTAATGGCTTATAGCTGCTATGCCTAGTCTGGGAGTGCTGAGGGATGAGAGGACCCAGGTTTGGACAGAAGTTCTGTGATCTTCAAAGGGAGTAAAAGCTAGCTTAGAGGGGGGAGAATGAACACAGTGGACCGTCTTGACCTAGGCTATTCTGTTCCACTCATAGTACGTTGGCTAGAACTTGTATCTGGACTCATCCGACTGTATAGAAGGGTGGGAACTGGGTCCTAGAGGAAAGGAGACATGCTTACTTTACTATCAACTCAGGGAGTCTATGGCCAAGGGTGCTGTCCAGAGATGGCCGAATTGGAAGCGGGCTTATATTGCCTAACCTATAGCACAGTTTTCTCCATGCCAAATTTCATTGTGGTAACTATTGTTTGTCTCATACCTTTAAAAACCACAGCCCACAGAAGTTGTCAAAAAGGAAACCAAGAAGTGGCTGATCCCCTTTCTTAGAAAAGACATCAGGTAAACGTGTCAACCATGCTTAGTGCAAGCAACACGGAGCAACGCCGGTCGCGAGGACTTGAAAGAAAGACACTGCATCTGCTGGCCTGCAGGGCGAAGTTTTTGAAGAGGGCCTCGTTCTGTAGAATGATGTACTTGCATTTAGAAAACTTGAGCCAATTACTAAAGGTGGTCAAGGCAAAAGCTACCTAATTTCCCATTGCACAGATGTGCTCTGTGGTAAACAATGAGTGGCCATGGTTCCAGAGTTCATGTTGATGCTGGAATAAGTGACAGTTATTTGTTTCATCTTTGTGTGTGTGTGTGTGTGTGTGTGTGTGTGTGTGTGTGTGAGCATGCGCACGCAGGAGCACGCTTATATATGTGTTCTTGTATGTTTACATGTGGATGGGCACGCATCTGTCAGTGGAAGCCAGAGGTCAATGTCAGGATCTTCCTCCATTGCCATCCACTTTATTTTTCTGAGACAGGATTGCTCGCTGATCCTGGAGCTCACAGATTGTCTAAACCAGCTGGCCAGTGTGTTCTAGGGACCCACCTGTCTCCATTCTCCCTATTCTGGGGTTACAGATGCATGTCACAGCGGTTGGCTTTTCTGTGGTTACTGGGGATCTGCCCTCTAAGTCTTTGTGCTCGTGTGACAGGCACGTCACTGACTGAGCCATTTCCTCAACCCTATCAGGGTTGGTTTTTATTGAAGAAAGCAGTGACCACAGTGGAATTGCCTCTTCTCCTCACCAGGAAATAAGATGACGGAAATCATGGCCTGAGATGTCGAGACAAAGACCTGGGGAGAAGCAGTCAATGACTGAGGGGAGACAATACAGAGGGAAGGCTGCTGATCTGGTTATTCGTCCTAGGACATGTTGGCTGTAAAAATGAAAGCATTGAAGAAGCTCAGGTCCAAGAGAGGAAGCAGGAAAAAGGCTTCCCGGAACCTGCAACAACCACTGGGGAAATGCTGATGCCACAGTGGAACAGGCTGATGGGAAGAGCTGCCAAGCTGAGACTCTGTAAACACTCAGACCTAGAAAGTTGAAGAATGAAAAGTCTTACTTAGGGGGAGCACAGTCTGCTTGCTAACTACGATGCTAGTCTGCCTGTCAGCTCTGCGACAGAAAAGCTTGGCGCGATCTACTCAGGAATCTGACTGCGGCTCAGCCTTGCCCCTCCAAATGACAGAGCACTCCCGCTGTACCGTGCACTCCAGAAAATCAGCTTTCAACTCCCTGGCCTTGCCTTTTATTGGAGTTTTTTTTTACTTCTCTCTGCCCTTTCCCACTTGGCTGCTTCCTGAAGAACAGGGGGCGAGGGGAGGGTTATTGCACGGTTCACTGCAAACACCTGCCTCTCAGTTTTACCTCAGTGTTTGATTCAGATGTTTTCACTTCCTCCCCTCCTTCCATTTGGCCCTTTGGTCTCTGTCCCCGGAGCTGACTTTCATCATCCAATTAGAAATAACACCTTCTTCTTGCTACCATTTCTCTGGGAACCATAGGGAGTAATCCCTAAGCCCCTTGCATTCCCCACAGGGCCAGCCATGCTTCAAAGGCCTGTGTTGGCGGCACCACCCCAAGGCTGGGCTTCCTTTCTGTTTGAACAGCTTCCATTGCTCACTGCCGATCAGTAACTCAATGATTCATTAAACACACAAACAATGAGCGAATTGGTTCCATTAGCGAGGCCACCTGTTGATCGCAGACATTCTCAGCTGAACCCAGTGGATGCGAACAACAGAATGCCTACCTCACTCGAGTGCCCTGTCCACATTTGATAGCATGTTGGGGCAGGAAAGCAGAGGCCAAGCTGTGCAACCGCTTTTCTGCTTTCCGTGGCAGGGCTGTGAGACAAGACCTGCATTAAGCATGCTCAAGCTCTCTGCCACTGCAGAACTCTAGGAGCTTGGCTGATGGTGCCTCCTTAGTCTAACAGAATTAGAGAGAGGGAGGGTAGGGATATTCTACACCCCTTTCTAGCTGTTGCAAAGGCAAGAGAATTGACCAAGTTTTAAATACATGCACACAAACACACATGTATGCACACGTAAGTACACATTGTGGCGGTGGTTGGGTGGGGAGTATGACAGGTGAGCAAAACTGTAAAAGAAGCCACATCAAGTGCAATGCTGTCTTCTCTGTTCTTGAAATAATAGAGTCTCTTTGCTATTTGTAGTTACTACAGCTGCCCTGGGCCTTTACGCATGGGTTTCTGAAATGTTCGCATCGTTTCTGTACATGGAGATTGCTAAAAATCATATAAGCTGAGTTAAGCTTTGGATGTTGGTATCATGGCCAACAAAAACTAATATTTTATTTTTAAAATAGCATTTTTCTGTGCTCTTACTTGTCATGTCTCTTACTATTTCAAAATAGAATTTTTCTGTGCTCTCACATCAAGAGAACCTTTACAGTCTTTTTGGACTCTGAAGGCTGGACTATATCAGGAATGGCTAGCCATGCAATCTTTCCCAGTGAAGATTACATCATCACAGGGTCGGTACTACAGCCTTCGTCATTGTCAGGCTGAAGTTTCTCTAGAGGGACAGACTACTTTAAAATATTCGACAATGGGCCTGTGAGGTAACTCAGTGACTGAAGGAAGTTGCCATCAAGCCTGAGGACCTGAGTTCAGTCCTTGGGACCCATGTGATGGAAGAGGAGCAAGAACTCCTGAGACTCCCACAAGTTGCTGCCTGACCTCCACACAAACCTCATGGCAACACACAAATGAACAATAAACATAATAACTAAAATTGGCGAAGTCATAATTTTATGATGGATTTATTCCAAAGAACAGTCAAGGGGCATTGTGGTTTATGGGTTCTTATAAGAAAACAGAAGGTGAAACATTAAACGGAAATGGTATTTCAAAGAAAATCCGGGTTCCTGTTAATCTTCTAAAATCCATTTGAAAAATCCCGAGTTTTTGATTCCTTGACAGAGAACTGTTCCTACTTTGGGGGTTGCTTTTGTTTCTGTGGTACCGGACATGACAGAATGCCAAGTGAGTTCAGTGTGTGCCTTTTTCCAGAACGTTACTTCGCCTTGGAGACTGGGCTTTGAGGTTTGTGAATTCAGACCAGGTAAACAGGTGGAGGCAGGCCGACCTTATTATTCAAATCTTCTGGGCAGGTGTGGGCAAATTGCCCTCATCCAATGCATAAAAAGCCCACAGAGAGTTTCAAAGGGATTTCTGCAACTCAGGTCCTTTGACAACCACCACTGTGATTTGATTGCCAAGTGCAGGTGGGCTGTGCAGCCTCCTGGTTGTGCAAGACAAAGCCATCCTTGGGTTCTTCTGCACATAAAAAAAGAAAATAAATGGCACAAGGCATGACTCTTTTAAGATAGGGAAAGAAAAAAATCCACATAAATGAACAATTGATAGAAAGCTAGTGGCCACCTTTCCACTCATGTGATATGCTGGCACTAGCCACAGAACTTTCCAACATGGAGCTCATGTTAGGATCTACAGTGTCCAGTGTGGTAATCACTAGCCACATGTATCACTGGGAAATAAATTTTAGTTTAGTTTATCAAAATGTAAACAAGATTTTTATTTAGTGGTCTTCACTACAATGTCCCTAGTACCTAGATTAGATTCCTACCTTCTTTTTAAGTTATGTGCATTTGTGAGTGTGTGTGTGTGTGTGTGTGTGTGTGTGTGTGTGTGTAGGCAAGAGGCAGAGATAGGGTATCCTCCTTTATTGAATTAATCACTCTCTTCTCATTGGGCTTCAGCACGAATTTCAGAACAAGGGTGTCTTAAGGCAGAATGCAAATGTTCAGAAGGACATTCCAAGGGATACTAGGAAAGTAGTGTGTAAGGGCAGAGATCAGGAAAGGGAGGAAGTATGGTCATAGGCAAAGTGATACAGGAGGTTCTTCGAGCCCAAACACAGACAAAATTAAAAACTCAATCAAGTATTACAGTTGTGCCAGCATGAATGAGTTGGGCATAGTCTCACCTTCAACAGGCATTGATTGGATAAGGGTTGCCCTGAGAGCCTGGAGGAGACATTGGTCTCACCATTTATATGGACACTTTAGACTCCAGAAAGAATGCTTAGAATGATTTTCCTCTGTGAAATGTAGAAAATACCTGTAGCTGAAGTTATTCTGTTCCTGCTCGGCCCCTGAAGCCCTCAGACCCAAGCAAACACAGAGAGGCTTATATTATTTATAAACTGTATGGACTAATGCCTCAGGCTTCTTGCTAGGTGTTCTTATATCTTAAATTAACCCATTTCTATTAATCAATACCTTGCCACATGGCTTGTGGCTTACCAGTACTGTACATCCTGCTCCTCATGGCGGCGGCTGGCAGCATCTCTCTGCCTCAGCCTTCCACTTCCCAGACTTCTCCTCTCTCTTTGTCCCGCCTATACTTCCTGCCTGGCTACTGGCCAATCAGCATTTTATTTATCAATCAATCATCCACAGCAAATACCTTTAAACTCATATTGTAGGTAAAAGTGGGATAATGTATAAGAAGTCATTAGCATAGAATTAGATAGCTAGTAAAAAATTAAAACAAGTAGATATTGTCTTATCATGCCATGTAATTATGTACCATAACTTCTCTGTTGGCCCTGAGGTTCTCCAGGGCAGCAACATACTCCATTTGTCTTTAAATCGAAAATGCCTAAGCCAAAGTCTCACACCGAGTAATGTCCAGTCAATATTTTTCAGTTTCTTAAGTCAACCAACGGCTCTACACTTTGAACCTCATCTCTTCTCTCTCATCTCTGATAATGTGTTGTAGTGAAATGCTCTCTATTTGTCAATTTTGCCTATGAGGTTCTGAAATAGGGTCTCTCTCTCTCCCTCTCTCTGTTTTTCCTTCCTTCCTCCCTTCTTTCCTCTGTCCTCTGAGACAGGAGCCCATGCAACTCAGGCTGTCCTCAAATTCACTAGGTAGCTGAGGATGACCTTGAACTTCTGACTCACCTAGATCCACCTCCTATGTGCATTCTTATTCTTTTTTGATTTACTCATAATTAGCACGACCTGGCATATGACATCTTAGAAATAATTATTTGTTAACTGATGTTTGTTGGGTAATGGTCTAGACTATTTCAAGGTGAGACTGTTATGAATCCTAAGGGTTACTTTCTTTCTTCATGGTTTGCTTGTAGACTACAATGTCATCCTGAATCTATGGTTTAGTATAGTTTAATGTAGGAAATCCTTAATCATTTCAGGGTTTTTGAGCAGAGTAGAATCTAGTAGAAAGGTTTGGTGCTGTGGGAAGAAGGATTTTAAAATGGTTCTCTAAAGACACTTGTCTCTAAAGCCAGCATCTTTGAGACTGCAACATGTTTGCTTTGATTTGGTGGCAGTGTCTGGTGGTTTAAGATGGGAGTTGTGTGGATAGGCCTGATCACATCACAGGAGACGTGGCAGAGAAGCAAGTTGGGGTTGCAATGAGAAGGGGGCATGACATGAGAGACTCTGCTGCTCCCTGTAATTCAGCAAGAAGACTCTTTGCATTATCTTAGATTTGAAGCTAGAACAAGCTACCTATGGAGGAGTTAGGAGAGGGCTCTGGTTGGCAGCCAACAAGGAAATCAGAACCTAGGTTCTAATACCAGAAGGGAATGAATGCCAGAAACAACCAGAAAAAGCTAGAAGTCAGTTCTCCTCAGTGCCTCCAGACAAGAACCAACCCCAGCTGACTTCTTGATGTTGGCCTTGTGAGACCTTGAGCACCGAAACCAGTCAAATTCTCTGTATAAGATAATTAATAGGAATATTTTTAATGACGCTAGGACCATGGTCATTGCCACCCAGCAATAGAAAAGGATATAAGCTCTTATATATCTTAGCACATTGTGGAAACATCTGGAATCAAATGTAAGGTAGGCTTCTCCTAGCTTTTTGGTGACTCAGCACAGGTCAGAAGGCTGTTTTTGATGACTCAGCCCTGCTGCAAGGGTGTGGCCTTTGCAATGCCTTTGACATTTCCAAGCTGCCATTCCATTGGCTTTCCCACAGGAGTTACTTACAGTTTCTAGACCAGACACTCCAGGTTTGGTCGGACTAAGCATGCTGCCTAAAGCCTCACTTAACAAAGTGTAGCAAAACCAAGATGTTAGGACATGGGTTCTCTTCTTTGTGAACCACTGTTTTTTAGGCTCTGTGGCTGATGTGGTGCTGTGGGATGTTCTGTATGTAAAATGTGTTGCTCTGATTAGTTAATAAATAAAACACCGATTGGCCAGTAGCCAGGCAGGAAGTATAGGTGGGACAAGCAGAGAAGAGAATTCTCGGAAGTGGAAGGCTGAGGCAGAGAGACACTGCCAGCCGCCACCATGACAAGTGAGATGTAAGGTGCCGGTAAGCCACAAACCACATGGCAACTTATAGACTAATAGAAATGGGTTAATTTGAGATATAAGAACTAGATAGCAAGAAGCCTGACACGGCCATATAGTTTATAAGTAATATAAGCATCTGAGTGATTATTTTATAAGTAGGCTACTGCAGGGGCCTGGTGGGAGCTGGAGAGAAAAATTCCAGCTACAATGAGGGACTTCTGATGACATTGGCACTCTTGGGACACTCTAGGCTCATAGTGGGCCATGCAGGCTCAAATGAGGAGATAGCAAATTAAAAAAATTTAAAAATGTTTTGTTTGGGTTTAAACTCTAACAGCTTCATCCTTTCCTCTCTTCTCATCCAAGCTATGCCGGGACAGTGTTTCTCACATGTGCTCAGACTTCTGGGTATATTCTGTGGAAGGATTCTATCCTCTTATACTTCATGAACACAAAAGAGGCACACTTCCCTGAGTTCCAGGTCTTCCCGCCTTCTCCCCAGGTGGAAGAGCTGGCAAGCATGGGATATTTGCCTCTGAAGGGAGGCGCAGCATTGCCTCCGGCTATCTCCCCTGCATACCGATCCACTTACAAACAGATTGGCCCACATAAGTGCAATTTGGCCTTTCCCTGCTGACAGCAAACCTGCTCCCTTTAAAAAACTCAACTCCAGGAGGAGGTATTAGCAGCCAGCTTGAGGCAGGTGGGGGCTCCAGGATCCCAAATGTGGAGGGGCAAGGAAGCCTGGAGGAGGCAATCAGGATAATATTCTACAGGAGAACAGTAAAGAAGAAGTGCTCTGGAATCTTCTGGAACTTCAGACTAGAGGCCTGGAGGCAGGTCTTTGCGGGGCTGTGATTCACTGGGCTGGAACTGATTGGCTCCCTGGTTCTCTTCTCCTCTCTGGCTGCCTGCCCCCTTCCTTCCCTGGAATCTGCCTTGTGGTGAGGAATTTATTCCTATGGTTCTTGGGGTTGGGGGTGGTGGTGAGGGAAGACATTTTCAACTGTCTTTACTATGCCCTCCACGACTTAGATGTGTGTCAAACACATGCTCATCGCTTGATTCAGCTGAAAAAATGCAAGCAGGGCATCTGCCCTGAGTTGAGAAATGAACAATCCAATCATGTAGAAAGCTCAGGGAGGGCCAGCCAGGCTGTCATCCACACGGTGGGCGGGTCTCCTAGGAATGCAGTCAGGTGAGAGATACAGAAAAAATTCTCTCCTTCTGACCCTTTGAAGTAAATTTGTATGTGTGGTCTCCTTGAACAGAAATGTCTAAGTCTGGTTTTTCCCCAAGTTTGATTATTCTGGCTTGCATCCTGACACCAAACAAAGGGTGGCCCATTTGTGACTTGTCTTTTCCTTGTTATTTGAGGAAAAGACCATTTGTTATTTCCTGTCGTCATAGCATCCTTGGGTCCCATATGAAGATGCACAAGGGGGTTCTGGTGAGTATCTGGCTTACTTGAGTAAGATCCTGGCTGTCAGTAAGCTGAGGCCAACCCCCAGAATCCTGGATTCTGGCAAGAGAGCTTCTGCCCCCCAGGTGTGCCTCTGTCACAGCACCCCATCTCTCAGAGCTGCTGCTTTTAGATCTTCCTCAGATGCACAGAGAGGCATGAATCAAATGACTGAACGAAGCTGGGCAGAGGTGCTGCATGTATTTAATCCCAGCCCTTGGGAGGCAGAGGCAGGTGGATCTCTGAATCAAGTTCCAGGACAACCAGGGCTACACAGAAAAACCCTGTCTTGAAAAATCAAAGGGGGGGGGGGGTGAGCATTTTCCTGGCCCCTGGGGATTCAGTGATATGATATGGGTAGGTAGTACATTCTCTGAAGTTCAGTGAGAGGACAGACTGGTACAGTCTGTCCCAGGCTGTGAGAGAAGGGCTGATATGAGGAGAAGACTGCCACAGACACGAGAAGAAAGGGTATGCAACCCAACTTGGTAGGAAGACTTCCCGGAGACGAGGGCAACCAGGAATAAAACTGGTAATGATTTGCCGCAGTCTCTGAGAGAAAATTAAAGGCATGACTCAAGTAGCAAATAGCTGCCTACCACGAAGGGGGCACTTCGGGGGAGTCCCTCTATTAGGTTCGCTTGGTTGGTCAAGGACAATGCTGTGCCCATGTGGATGGATTCTGCAGCTCTGTTTTGATGGCCTTTGACTTTCCAAGTCGGTTGAGGGGCCACAGCTTCTCTTCATCCTCTCCCCAGTCTCTCCTGTGCTGCAGCTGTGGGGTTCAGTGTCTGGTGATAGAGGAATGTGGAACAGCAGATTGGAATCCCTAAAAGTGTAAGTGGTGAGGCTGGTGGGAGAGGAGTTTGACAGGTCCCCTACTGAGTCGAGGTGTCTGCCTCCACCCATCTAAGCCCTCAGCCCTCAGGGCACCACCACAAAATAGATGTTGAGATCATCCCGTCAAAGGTCAAATTTGGGGGTTAAAGAAATATCCACTAAAGATCTCCAAGAAGCCAGAAAAAAAATTCATGTTTACTTTTAACTGGGGAGGATTTGAACCTGTCTCTGGATTTGACAGTTCTGGACATTAATTCATGGTGACATCTGCTCCTTTTTTGATATTTTAAAAACAGGCAAGAAATAGAACACGAATGCATGTTCGGAAGTGCTACTCCAAGGTTCTGGAAAAGAATGTAATTCTGAGTTTGTCTTGTTTATTTGACTAGTCTCTGTTCATTTGTGCAACAAGATATTTCATCCCCTGGATGCTCTAAGCCAATCTGTAGCATGAGGTTCCCACTTTGTTGTAATTGTCCATGAAAGAAAAGAATGTGGGAATGGCTGCTTTGCCATTTCCAAGGACTTTGGTGGCACCAGTAGCTGGCTGCTATGTTTCTCACAGCAACCAGAAAATGTGATTTTCTTAGAGTTCTAGAATTTTGGAATCAGAAAAAAATTTCAGCCTTCTGTACCAATAACTATCAAAACACCGAACCCTTTGCTCCAATCAATCCACTTCTATGAATACCAAAGAAATGCCTCTCAAATGTCCGTTTTAAGGATGTCCATTCTAGTACTGTCTTAGGGTTTCAGCTGCTGAGATGAAACACCATGACCAAAAGCAATCTGGGAGAAATGGGGTTTATTAAGCTCACACTTCAGCATTGCTGTTCATCACGGAAGGAAGTCAGGACAGGAACTCACACAGGGCAGGATCCTGGAGGCAGGAGCTGATGCAGAGGCCATGGAGGGTGCTGCTTACTGGCTAGCTTCCCCTGGCTTGCTCAGCCTGCTTTCTTATAGAATCCACAACCAGCAGCCCAGGGATGGCATCACCCACCATGGGCTGGGCCCTCTCCCATTGATGACTAAATGAGAAAATGCCTTACAGCTGGATCTTAAAGAGCTATTTCCTCAGCTGAGGCTCCTTCCTCTGATGATTCTAGCTTGTGTCAAATTGACACACAAAACCACCCTGTACAAGTACCTGAATTAAGATGAAACACTGAGGTCGTAAAAACATTCAACATTGTGGACTTTATAGGACATATTAACTTAAAGGAGTATCATGCAGCCCTAAAATAATTATGAATGTATGTACATATGAAGTTTGCAAGTGTGTAAATGTTTGAATCTTATCAAGCGCCAGTGCTCTGGTAAACAAAGGAATGTTCAAACTGTAAGTCTCTTACAGAATATGAGTTGGTAAATTTGTGGATAATGTCATTGGAAAAGTTTGTTCCATTGTTCCAAGTATCAGTTGGTGTAAAATTATTACAGGCGTTCAGAAGGGCCTGCCTCGGAGGAAGATTTGTGAATGATCTCCGGAGCGTGAGTGGTCTTCCCCTCAGTCCTGGCTCCTGTCATTTGTAGGGCAACTACCATGTGTTTAGATACAGCCGTGGTTAAATCTGAAGAAATATTATCCTCAAAAAATTTAATCAGATGTATGTCTTCCTTTAATCTTTTATTTAATGGGTGTTTGAGCTGAAACGGTCACTTTTACAACACAGTCTCTGAGCCCTCTCTCGACAGTCTCATTTTCTTTCTCCTCAGGATTCCTACCGAGTGGGGGTTGGCTCACAGAGACAGTAAGTTACCCGAGGCCATACAACTCACCGCAGCAAAGCTGATGCCAGACTCTTCTCCCTGATCCCCACAGCTCTCACTCAACCCTTCCATCTCTTAGTTAACAATGGTTGGCCCAATAACGGAGGGTCATGTGGTCCTCATTTAGAACCACGATTCATGCTTTTGTGCAGGAAGTGAGAACGCTCTGTGTGAGCTTCTTAAGCCGTGTCATGTGTAGGAAGCACTCAAGGGTCTTGTCCAGATGCGGGTTTTTCATTCTGTAGGTGGAGGAAAGGCATGTGATTCTGCTTGGCTCACAAAGTCCTATTTAGTGACAGAAACTAGACTCAGAAGGAGTTAGAATTTTAATTTTACCCTGAAGATGCTGAAATGTCTGTATTTTGTTGTTGTTTATGAAATCTGAATTTTCCTTCATTAAAAGGGGATGTGTTTTTCCTTCCCGGTTCAGGGCTCACTTTACACTTCACTCCCTGGTCTGTGAAAGACAGAGGAATGTTGCGGCTCTGCGCCATGGAAAGAGAACGGTTTGCAGATGTGCATCGTGTTTAGCTGGCTACTAAGCACCTGCGCCAACCTGCTAGGACTTAGTAGCATCCTCGTGTAACTTCCAGCATCACCAGGTGGTTAGAGGCCAGACACTTGGAGCTAGGACCAAACCTGGCTGGTAGCTTAAGTACCCAAGGCTAATGGCACATTGTATCATTTGTTTGAGGTTTTATTTCCTCACCTATCAATGTGGGTAATTATAATATCAGTCTTAATGGATGGTTGTGGAGATTAAATGAGATCAAATACACAGATCACTTAACTGAGCATCTGACATAGAGTTAGTAGTGTTTAATAAAGGTAGAAATTGTGTCTAATCAGCTCTTAATCTCATTCTGAACTTTTGGCTTAGAAGAGTTCATAGCCTGGTGACTGAAGCAAGTGGAAATTTTAATGATTATATTTATTTTAAATTTAATACTTAATGGAGCACACTTTAAATAGAAACTAACTGAACATATAAATACATAATCTATAAAGCATACACATCTATGAATCTATGCACCTATTAGTCAGCACTTGGCAGAACACTGAGATAAAGGATTTATAAGAAAATAAACAATTTTGTCATAGTGCCACAAGATTTAGTCCAGAATGGCTGCTTTGTTTGGGATTGTGGCCATGTCCTTGGCCACGTGGGGGAGTAAGTGGCTCAGGTGGCTGCTTCTTAAGTGGCCTTTCATTAGGCTCCATGTGGCTTTACAACCTCTCCTGTTTGGTCTAAGAGCTGAGGACCAAGCTTTAACATATGGGACTTTAGGGACATCAAAGATCCCAACTATGACAACACACATCTACATAAACTTATATTTAAATAGTATTTAAGGTGCTTAATATATTTACCCAATAACTGCAATGTGTGGGAAATATATATTAAATATATAACAACTATATCTACATACAAATATATACATATAAATAAAATACATGTGACATAAATAATTTAAATGTCAATAGTAAATTAAAATATTTAAGTAAGCACATGGATTATTTTTACAAATATTATTTATCAATCTACTGTGTGTGTGTGTGTGTGTGTGTGTGTGTGTGTGTGTGTGTATACTTGTGTGTAGATACATGAATGGAACCAGGCTAATACATTTGGTTTAATCAATACTGTGAGAACCCAGAAGATGGTATAACCAGCTTTCTGAGATAGCAAGAAAAAAAAGAAAAAAAACAAACAAACAACAACCGCCCCCACCACCACCAAAAAAACCCTTGAGCTGAGTCTTGAAGTTTTGGAGTAGGGTTGAGGGGAAAACATCAGGGATGAGGGTTTGGAATGAGTGGGCAACAGGCAGTTAGAAGCAATGGAGTGTTGGGCTATAAAGATGCCTCAGTCATGGGCTGTGATGACGACAGCAAGGGGGTTTCAGGCCGACCAGAGATGGAATTCTAGGTGTGTTATAGCAGGCAACTCTGGAGGGTGGCTAAGTTAATTGGAAACACTTTTGTCTGTGCTTTAATTTCTTCTGGACTTAAACTGTACTCTACACATCATCAAGCCTTGCAAGAGTCTTTGAAAAGTCTCAGCAATGGCAGTTTATGTGAAAGCAGTCCCTGTGGAACTGTCAGCATGTTCCCATCCTTGGGCTGGTAGGTGCTAAAAAGGAAAACCCCATGATGGATTTCTTTGAAGAGGACAACAGGTGATTGTTGGCACATAGGACATATGAAAGTGAAACCTCAGAGATGAGAAAGACGACACAGAAACATCTTATGTTCCTGTTTCTGCTATATCCTTTAACCTCAACCTGAAGGACATAAACTCTGCAGGTCCCTAAAAACTGAAGGCAAAATGTTATGATGGAGAGAATCTTTAATTATCTCCTTCATCATGGCTTTATCGCTGCCTCACACATGAAGCTGGAGTCCAAGAAAGAACATTCTACAATTAGAATCTGAAAAACCACTTCCTGTCACTTTCACAGGGAATCACGTTGGGGGGCTGCTTGTTGTTCATCACATGTACAGATCTGCATGTTTTTATTGCCCTCTGTCATATAAATGGCCTCTTAAATTCTTGGTCCTTAACACATGTTGAAAAATAAAATAATTACATTTTACAGTTCCTTTCATCTGAAGATCATAATCTTCCAGACATTAATTAAGACCCACAGCACACTGTGAGGTATGTAAATATTAGTATGTTGTTTTCTGTGTGGAGATGATGATTAACAAGGATATTGAGCAATTTGCCCATGACAAAGTGAGTTCGCAGATATGGGAGTTCCAATTCTACCCTCTGAGATGAGCACAATAATTGCTAAACCAAGATAAAAGCCTTTATTCATTCCTTTAAGATGAGTGTGCACAATTGAATTATAGCTTTTCACTCCCATCTTGCTTAAGAATCTAAAGACCATCCAAAAATTTTTAAAAAGTGATAATCTACTGTTCAAAAATGGAGAATTTCATATTTACTCCCGTGAATTTATCCTCACCATCTGGTTCATATTTATCCCATATGATTTTATCTTCATATCTAGAGAACCCCAGAATGCAGAATTCTGCTCCATATCCAATTTATTGCAGTACCATAATCTTTTCAAGAAGGTATGGAATTACGATTATTTACTCTGTATTCTAAACCTATCCTGTTCTTAGATTTATGTCATATAGGATGATCCTAACCCAGTGCTTTACTGCCTTCAATGCAAATAATTTCTTAAGATTTGCTAGAATATAGGATTCCCATACATTGTCCCCAGTCAGCCAGCTCTACTTAACTGAGCACTCTGTGACACACACTTTGCTAACAGCCCACCATAATTCACATTTTCCTCCTTGACTGTGAAAGAGTACCATTCCCCTTTGACAGAAGAGAAACCTGAAGATTGAGTAGGTAGGCGCTTGCTCAGTAGGGATCACGTAACTGGGAAATTCAGGAGTCTGGAATCGTGCCCAAGACTGTTGGACTATCCCACCCTAACACAAATGTCAGCTCCTCCGAGTTCTTTCTCAGGGATAGCAGAGGCTTAATCGATGTATTTTTCTGTGCTTTACCTCCATTACAGTGAACTTAAAACTCTGACCATCCATTTTGCCTGGTGGAGATTTGCTAGGTGACTGTGGCTGTGGGCCTGAAGGGAGGCTATAGACAACACAATGGGCTAAACATCCTACTGGTAATCTCTGTCTTCCCTACCACACCCATAATCTCTCCTAAGACCAGCAGCTCTTGGGGAGCAAAACTCATTTTTGTTTCTTGACAGACTTGCTGTCTCATATTCCATTTGCTCATCTTGCCCTTGACTTCCCTGTAAAAATCTGGCAATCTCTGAAGGTCCATTCTCTTGATTGTCTCGCCATTCCAACTCTATTATTATCCCATCCTTGGGAGGGCGCTTTCCTGAGGATTGTTTGTTTTGCTGAGGAACTGGTAAATGATGTGTTTCAGGAGTGACATTTTGACTTGCAGAATCCAGGCAATCTGGACAGGGAGAGAATTTCTATAAATCCCACATGTTTTTCTCAGTTTCATTTTAAATGCAGCATCTGTAGCATATACCTGCCAAGGAGAGTCATATTTTTATTTTCACCAACAATTCTAGGGAATCGGCTATTGCCCAGATCCAGCAACTTGGATTCTTCACTGACTTTTCTATTCAATTGGGCCATTCTTTCCGAACACGAAAGATTTGATGTAGAAGAAAATATCTCTTTGGCACCACCACATAGAACTGTGGACATGTGCTATTTCCAAAAAACAGTCTCCTTGAAGAACAAGATGGAAATTTAATGGCAGCTTTAATTTTAAGACGCTTACAATATCACACTAGCAAAAAAGAATTCAGCACCAGCTGTGTGTCTGAGAAACCAAGGGACTGAATAAGTCTGTCATGTGGACAACTTCTAACCCTGAGAGCTAGGTGTGTACCCAGTGTTTGGCAAGTCTGTTCCAATGCAGACAGCTTCAAAGATAGTGGTAGGGGTGCAGATGGATAGCTGGAGGTGGAGGAGAAGAAAATGCTGTAAGGAAGCTGAGGTTAGTTCTCCCCAACCTAAATCACTGAAATTTGCTGAAAACCAAGATATTTTGAAGTATATTGACAGTGACCTAATACTTCTTTTCAGTTTGGAGGAAACCCATAAGCAAAAAGCAGATAAAACAAGTAGGACAAATTAATGATGTTTCTGTTTTAAAAAGGAAGACAACAATTGCAAATAGGAGACATCCTGTCTACAAGGCCCCTTAGCCAATTGCTTGATGCATGTGGCTGCAAAGAGGGTTGAGTATCTTCCAATGGACACAGATGGGATGATTTAGGGACAGACAATTCTTATTTTGTTACCTCTGTGCAAACTCTTGGACATACCTACCTTTATAAAAATTATGTTTTTGATATAGATATAAAAGCCTTCAATATACATCAAGAAATTCAACAGAAAGAGTTTTTTGGCTAATACACAGGGTTATTAAACTTTGATATGCTACTGATCCATTTTCTTTGCAGACCTGTTATCTTCTAGGATCTGAATAATGACAGTTTGCAGTCAAAAGACTTTTAAGATTTTTGTTAAGATTTTCTCACCTGTTTGAGATAGCAGTTCCTACGGCCAGTCCTTCCTTCCCGCCCTCCCTTCCTCCCTCCCTTTCTCTTTCCCTCCCTCCTTTCCTTCCCCCTTCCTCCTTCCCTTCCATCTTCTCCTTCCCTCTCTTCCTTCCTCCCTCCTTCCCACCTCCCTTTTTTGTACACATATTTTGAGTCTACTCCAGAAAGTCACCTTGGAGCACTAAGTACTAGAGAACACACACGCTTGAGATGCTTTTAAACTTCTTCCCGCCTGTGCTAAGGGTTCACTCCAGTGTATGCCTCTTCTGAGTGGTCTCCTGGGAATTTTATAGTCCAGTTTGTGTCTCTCCCCATCCAGGAAGGTATATCATTTCATCATATCCATTTCTGCACATCAGCAGTGCACTTGGTTTGTAGGTATTTTCCTACCTTGTTTTCTTTTTACATTTCTTTAAAACAGTTTAATACAAAATTTTAAAATCTTAATGTTTAATCATACTAATTAAGAAAGGCACTTAAGTTTTTTATGACTTACTTATGCATTTGTATGTGTCTCTACATAAGTTCATGTGCACCATGTATGTGCATGCAGGTGCCCACAGAGGCCAGAAGAGGGCATCTGATCTCCTGGAACTGGAGTCATGGGTCATTGTCAACTGCTTAGTATGGGTGCTGGGAATTGAACCAAGGTCCTCTGCAAGAGCAGTAAGTGGTCTTTACTGCTGAGCCATCTTTCCAGCCTTCACTTAAAAATCTTTATCAAACCCAGCAGGGGAGAGGTAAATGAAAGAAAAGGTATGGCTATTTTGACTCTATGGCTAGCTCAAGCATGAGTTTTTGTACTGCCTTTTTGCATGGGTGACAAAGAGTCATCAGGAGGATTCTGCAGAATCTGGAATTACAAATATTATTATAAATAACTAACTGAGCCAGGTTGTAATGAGGATAATTATTTTTGTGTTTCTTTATCCCCTGGGGTATGCAATAATTACATCAGTCCTTTGCCAAGTAGCATTTAAATATTGTTATTGGTTGAAACAAAATGCAAAGCTTTGGTCTTATTTGGTATGTCCAAAAGCAAAGAAAGATACAGGAAAGGTGACACCCAAGTGGAATGACTAAGGGCTCCAAATGATGCCCTAAATAACTATTTTGGAGCTCAGTGACATGCAGGTGGTAGGATTTATGCTATGAATGCCTAGAATACTTTCTCTCTGGAGAGGAGATTATTGAGTCCTAGTGAGCAGGAGTGCTCAGTGCCAACACTAACCATTAGCTTTTGGCTCTGAGCCACAACTGTCTACTCCACAGTGGATTCTGCCACCAAGGGGAAGGTCATTAAGGGCCGTTCTCAAGTCTTGTTAGTATGTTCCAATGTAATTAACAGAACTTGTTCACCAGATGGTTCCTTTCCTGTCAGCAAGTGCCTCCAGCTTAATGGGCTATGCAGGATTCTTTAAGTGGGTGAGGTGGGAAGCAAATTTAAAATACATCATCTTTGATCCTCCCACTTCTAATTAGTTCTAAAGGTTTTAGATAATAATGTAAAGGGGTCAGGGGAATGAAATCATTCTAAACAATCAAAGACTCCCAGAAGTCCAACAGGAGCTTTATACATACCAGGGAGTGTTTATTCCTCCCTGCTAAGTTTCCCTCTAGCACAGAAAAAGGGAAGAGATGTCGTCAGTCTACCTTGGGGCTGAGATGGTTTAAAATGTGATGATGAAATCTAGTAAGTACTTATCGAGTTCCCACTAGATTTCAGAAATTTCTTTGGGTTCTAGTGAAAAGACAGGGGTCCCTCTTTGCCCCAGAGTTTAGAGTCATGGGACATTTGAATATGCAGTTGTGCAGCTCACAGTAGAGTTTTGTGAGGGTTATACTAGACACTTGGTTCTCAGCCTGTCATTCATATTTCTACATCAAGTTCAGGTATGTTCTGTCTTTCACGTGGCACTGGGTGCAAGAAATGGCTGCTCCAGCCAACCTTATGTGTCTAATTCTTCTTACCACTGTTTGCTTTAACAGTTGGACATGTGAGCTACTTCTAGCTAATCAGCTGGGAGGACTGAGATCTTGCTGGAACCTGTAGTACACACTTTTTTGCTCTAAGAAACCACTAACTGATATGGTCCTCTTTTTATACAATGTTGTGGTCAGACTAGGACCAACCTAATTAAATGATAAAAAAAATAACATCCAGCCAAGCTAAGACAAGAAGTTTCTCTATCAACTGGTTACATTTAGGAAATGATGACATGATAAAGTAAGTAACAGGAATGTTTCATTCACAGTCAGTCTTTCCATGATTTTTGTAAAATCCTTGTAAACCACATGAGGAACACGGGGACACTGAGACTCACGGGGCCTGGTGTGATGAACCTGAGGGAAACTGCTAGGTTCTGACATCAAGGGCTCCCCAAAATACATCTTGTTTCTTTCCTAAAGTTAAACTAGAAAAACATCAATGTCACAGGCCAGGATACAGTGCGATCATAAAACTTCTCTTTTTTTTGTCAGAAAAATATTAACTTTGCTTCTTCTGAACTGTTTTCCTGGAATTTTAAACTCGTTTGCTTTTCTTTTCTATACAGAGAAATGTTTCAAGTCATGCAAGGCTTCAGTGGGATGAAATATTAAATATCCAAGTGAGGTATCAGTGATGAGAGATTGTTCGGAAGGGTGTTTCGGGGACAAGATGAAATGGCCTAGTGCCATGGGCTGCATGCTATTTCTCCACTCAGAAAAGGCTTTGAAGGTAGTGAATGATCTAGAAGAATGTAGCATGCACATTAGCCAGGGTGGTTATTGGCTTAGTTGTCATGCATTAAAGCTCAGATTTGAAGACAATTTCACCCATTGACTGAAGTTCTTAGGACCTCTCTGTCTACAAGTGACAAAAAGTCCAACTCAATAAGTGTAAGCAAAATTGGAGTGTATTGGTTCCCGTAACTGGATAATTTAGTCAGCAACTCCTCCTTGAGGTGTAGTGTGGGTCAAGAATCATTCTTACCATTTTGTTCCACCTATAGCCTCTCCTTTCTCAGCAGTGGCTCAATTCTGGCTCTAAGTGGTGGTCTCAAAATTTAGGCTTCCTCCTTCATAGAATTATGTCCATTGGAAATAGAGTTTACTTTTTAGATGGCTCAAATGAAGCCTAGAAGTGAATTCCATTAGCTTGGATTGTATTTTTATAGTAGATTAAGTCATTTCTTTGTTGTAATTCTATATTCTCTTGTAGCAGTATTATACCTCTACCTTCTCGCTGTGGCTCACAGTAGACATTGTACCCTCCTTGCCTTGGCTATTGGCCTGACCACATGACTCATGGTTGAATGCAATACTAGAAAATGTTATCTAAAAGAAGCTCATACACGCAGTTGAGTTTGCCCTCTTGCTACAACCCCTGCTGTCACATAAGGAAAACATGCCTTGCATAAGAGATTGTGTAAGCCAGAAGAAAGGTACGTGGCATTATCTTGGATCACGATCTTAGTCATCTTAGTACTGGGTTGGAGTTGGCATCATCCAAGGGAACCTTAATTAGTCAATTTTCAGCCAACTTCAGAAATGTAAGAGTGAAATGTTTGTTGTTGTAAGCCACTGAGTTTTGGAACCACTTGTTAACTAGCATTATTATGGCAGTGGCTAGCTGATATCATTTGTAGCCTACTCTGCTGGTTCAGACATTAACCCTAAGGCAGGAGGTGAGAATGTGATCAGATAATTCTAGGCCATGAGCTCTGCTCCTGGAACTCCCTGGTTGAATTTGGCTGGTTTTAGGGACAAAGGCTAGAAGGACAAAAGCAGAATAGCGATAACCAAACACTATTACCAGAAGTTTCGATGAATGAGAGAAATAAACATCTGGTACATCCACCATCACTCAAAAGCTACACTTAGGGCCACGCTGCACTGTGTCAAGTTGCCACGCCTTCTATTTTGAGCCATCAAATGGAACTGACAACCCAATAACAAACCACTGGGCAATGGAGGGGAGACAGTAATAAAGGAGGAAAACAAGCTTCTAGTGCCTCCTATCAAAACCAAGGACAGAGGAAGTTACAGGCTTGCTGACATTTGTGTCCACTGGGGAACACCTCAAACGTTGGCCTTGGTCCTGAGCATCACATGCTAAAGGGTGGCACATTGAATTAAAACTTGCCAAAAGTGGTCCAGGAATTTTAAAAAGAAAGAGCTTGGGTCTGATGGCAAAACACATGAGGAGAATGAAGTCCGAGTTAGGGTCCACAGAGAGAGGTGACAAGGATTTCAAATAGCATAAGGGCTGATTGTGGAAGAGCTGGTGAACCTAGTCTACATTCCTCCTGCAGGTGCATAAATGACACACACAGAAGCGTGTTTCACAAAGCATATGGACTTTAGAACTGGGAAGAGAATGTAGTTCAAACTATGTTCTACCAATGAGCAGTGTGTTCTTGGTAACAGGGCTGTTTCCCATTGACAGTAGCACCTTGGGTTTATTATTCATGTCTCTTGGCTTCTTTTGTTCCATCGATAAAAACAGAAATAGGCTTGCTGGAGAGCTTCAAGGAAGGATGCAAGTGAAGTCTGGCATTTTGTGGGTGTTCAATAATGCTATTTTATTTTCGTGTTAGTAATGATATAGTAGTGTGATGAGTACCGATGGGTGGAACTCTGATGAAGCTAGTTTTAGTTAAGAACAGGAGAATATCCATGTCCAAATTACTGCGCAAAAAAATAGAGTGGGCTTATGAAAGCCAAAGTGAGAACCTTCTCCTGGGGTCTGTTCCAGATGATGGTCATAGGGAACGGAACAGAAAGGTCTTCTTAGGACCACTGAAAGCATGCATTATGTAGATGTCTGGGATAATCCTAAGATTCCACATTTATTACACATGGAGCCGACTTCATTCATACTGGTGCCTAGTGACTGGACACAGAAGCTGTTATTCACCAGGAAACCAACATCTGGATGTACTTGGAACCATCCTGTTACAGTGAAAACGTCTACTTTAGTAGTGATGCCCCAGTTTGGATGATAACACTATACAGTCACCCTAGTTATAACTCTGATTGTAATTCATCAAATAAAAGGCGCGGATACTCTTGTTATTTGTGAAACGCGTGTTTCCTCCTACAGTCCTCGCCTCCTCTCTTCAGTCAGTTGACAACCCTTTTGATCCTATCTCCCAAATTCCTCCCAGTCTGCCCCTTCTTTTAAGTCTTTTTGCTTTAGTTCAGGCTCTTGTTACCTCTTGCCTGGAGCACTGTAAAATCCTCCAACAGCCCAGGCTCATTCTTTTATCCATAAAGCCCACTGCCTCTGGTGTTGACTTTTAAAGCATGCTGTTGATCTCGCCGGTTCTTTTTATTCACCTAGAGAAAAATGAAGTTTTAGTGTGTGCCTTACTGTATCACATAAAAACAGATGGAAGGATTTTCAACGAAAGGGAAGAACATGTTTAGGATTGTAGGATTTAAAATACCGTATTATGTAGGCTACCTAAAACTCTCCTATAGACACCAAGGAGGGTTTCTCAGTGGTGTAGATCACTAACCCACAGAATATCTGGGAAGAAACCATGAGAGCTGTGTAGCTTCTATGTGGAAGAGACGCATCTAACAATGTCAGCCATAAGCAAACAGAATGGTTTCCAGCCTGAGTCAAAAGGCAAGTCCAAGGTCCGGGCCTCTGAAGCGCAGGTGCTGATGTGCTGGATGAGTGGGTTACCTGTGGAACTGCTTTTCTCAAGGGCAATTTCATATAATGCTTGCTGGGTTACTCACCTGAGGTGGAATTACCAACTTCTCAGATCCACAGTGGGTGTTCTGCTAAACTATCCTCAGAAACACTGTACACCCTGCCCCCTACTGTATCTCCAGTCCTTTCCTCTAGCTGGGGTTCAGGTATATTCAAGTGAAGCATCTTATGATCTCAGGTGGCTGCCCAACATCTATTATCATGGAAAGAAATATTCCTCATTAGAGTTCAGCTCAAAAGTCACTTTCTCTGTAAGTCTGCCAATACTCCCAGAGCTGTTCACTTCCCCTGATAGTACTTTTCACTGTTTACTGAGTGTGTGTGTGTGTGTGTGTGTGTGTGTGTGTGTGTGTGTGTGTGTGTAAGCTCAATTGTGCTTTAATCTATATACCTTGGAGAAGGGAATAATGTCTTCACTAAAGCTTTGCTCTTAGATATTTTTAATAAAATATTAATAATGTCCACTAGATGAAATACATTTTAAAAGAGGACCATAACTGAACCACTTTCTCATCACAAAGAACTGAAGTATCTTCAGAAGGATCATCCATGCCACACTGTGCCATTATTTAACCAGGATGGGAGAACATCCCTCCTTGCTGGAGAAGTTGTTCGCTCTGCAATTAACCAATGGCTAGAAGTTGCACCGACTGTTTCAGTTTTTAGAGTTCAGAAGTTTGTAAAAAGCTGTGGAGTGTCAGGGAACACCAGGCAAAGGACTAATCCTAATTCTTACATTCCTAAATCTGCCTCAAGCACATGGAGTGTGTGGAATGTGGGCCTGGTAGAGCAGCTCACACGACTCGACTATTGGGGCAATAGTCTCAAGAGAGTATCAAATCTTCAGCGGAGTTATTGGCCTCAATCGAAGTGATTTTGAATTACTTGATGGGTTCCAGTCAGTGGGATATCAGATTGCTTCCTGTGGAGTATGCTGGTTTAAACCAACGACCACAAGGGCCTATCTTTGAAGCGTAAAACATTTGGACATTAAACCTTCTTCCTGGCATCATGCCTGAGAGAACAGCACTTCCAACAGACCTCACCTGGGATTTCTCAGCACGCGTGGCCCAAGAGTGACTCAACTTCCAAGCTTGTAGCTCGGCCAGAAAGAAACTGGTTTGGAATCTGTTGGAAGATAAGTAGGAGCACAGTAACTAAGTAGCCAGGGAGACACTCTCCCTTTTCAACAGACAGACTCATGACAGGATTATGAAGAAGCCATTTGAACCACTCTGGATGGAATGCAGGGTGAATCTAGATGGCACAAATATAGAGGCCCTGTTTCCATGAACATACCCAAAGCAGACATCAGGAGAATGTCAAGGGCACAGAATTCAAAGGGCTGTTAGTGTGTCAGTTACATTTCCACACAGAATCCCCAGGTAAATTTTCCCAGGATATCAGACCCCCAATTTGGACCTGACACAATGAAAGAGAAGAAATAATGAAGGCAAACATTTAGTAATTAAAGAATTATGGAAATATATGACCAAATCATCTTTGACCACTGGAAAGGGAGTGGTCAAGGAGCCACACGTGCTGTTTTCAAGGAGTGTAAAACAGATGAGCAAAACTAGGTGCTGTGGGGTCAGTGGCCAGGACAGAGCACCTGCGGGGGTTTCTCAGACTTGCCAGAGGATGAGCTGTGCGCTGACGAAATCATGCCCATCTGTGGTCTGTGCCTAACTGAGAGTGACCATGTTTTACTCTTTGGGTCCTGAGAAGATTCTCAGAATGGCTCTTGGGATTTGACCCAACACTGTCATTTACAGAAAACAGGAGACACAGTATATAAGAAAGGACCCAGGTGCTAGGTTCATAGAGCTGTGCTTTGTTTATATGCTTGTTTATTTTGCCCTGATGCAAATATACCACTTCCTCCCAGGTACAGGGCACTCTAGCGAGTAAGTTTATGTTTTACACTAAGGAAAGAGGGCACCAGATTGTAAAACATGCCACAATCGGGAAGGCATTCTCATTGTCTTTAAAACAGCATGGTGAGCCTAGGTAATAAAAATGTATTTTGAAATTAAGTTGTAAAGGGAGTAGACTTACATAGCTGGAGAGCTTCTCTTTGGGTCCCACCAAGCCCCCTCCCCAGTCCCGCAGCACACTTATAAAATAAACACACAGAAGCTTATATTATTTAAACTGTCTGGCCTAATGGCTCAGGCTCTTAGCTAGCTGTTCTTATACCTTAAATTAATCCATTTCTATTAATCTATAAGTTGCCACATAGCTCGTGGCTTACCAGTATTTTAATATGTTGCTTCCTATCACACTGTCAGCGTCTCTCCGCCTCAGCCTTCCACTTCCCAGACTTTTCCTCTCTCTTTGTCCCGCCTACACTTCCTGCCTGGTTACTGGCCAATCAGTGTTTTATTTATCAATCAATCAATCATCCACAGCAGACTTACATTGCCCTCACAACAAAATATGATTAAGTTGATCATTAACCAGCTCGACACGATCTTTCTATAGTTTGTGCAAATATCAAAATATCATGTGGTACTTCATGAGTAAATATTATTACATATACATTTAAAAATAAAAAAAATGACTTTTTGTTGCAAAAATAGGCAGAGGATCTAGTCAACATTATTTCCTTTCAAGGTGAAGCTATCCTGGTTTCCATCCAAACCCAGTCCTGAATGGGCTTCATGAAATGCCCAAGAACACACACTTTCCTGCCCTTCAACTTGCCTCCACTTCCCAGAGCCCCAGCTCTGGGGGCAGGGGAAAGGGTCAGAGCCCTGTGTTTAACATAGGCACCCTCTCGCGGCAAGCAGTGCCAGTCACACTCAGATGAGAAGACTCTCAACGGACTCAACTCTGAATGTCCGTGGCCTCTTCCCAGAGATGGTTCATAGAAGACTATCAAGTCAGGACCCTTGGACCCAGGGCAGTGAGTGTCTGTGTGCACTGGAGACTGGGAAGCTGAAGGAGTGTGAGCTTCACCATGTAGGACTGAAAAGAAACAACAGAGAAGACAAGTGGGCCCTTCTTACCCCCTTTTCCCCAAGGAAAAAATACCATGAAGGAAAGTGAAAGTGTAGGCCAAGAGATACAGCCAGAGACAACTATGAAAGGAGCTTAACTTGATTCCCCTGTCTCCAATGTGGTCCTGGGCCAAGCTCACACAGAGGAAGCTATGGAAAGGATGGATCTCATCATGGTCCAGGGGCTTGGACCATGTCTATAACAGGCTGAGAAGAACCTGTGTTAAAAACGAAGGGTATTCATCTTGGTTGTGTAGGATGAAGGCTGAATAAGAGGGTTGGGAATCGGAGATGTCTGGGATCATGCATGTAAACATAGTTTTCTCTGAATCTTTTATGCTAAAGCAAAAGAGAAAATATCTCAAGCTATCTTAGAAAATAAGATTTACCTTTAACTTACATAAGAGAGCAATGGAGTAGGGGTTGGCTTTGGTTTAGCAGATCCAGAAGTTCAATGATGTTATCAAGGACTTAAGAGTCTTTTCATCTTCCATACATCTGTCCACGATGCCAGTTTAATGCTAAAGCAGTTCCTCTTGGGGCCGTGGGATGGCTGCCAGCAGCAATCCACAGAAAGTCTGCTTTCGTAGTGTTTCTCTCTTCAGAGTGCAAGAGCACTTCCTCAGAAGCCTCTAGAAAACCTCTCTGGTCACACATGTGCATTTCCAAACCAGTTACTATCAGTAGGTAAGAATAACCTTTTATATCCATCAGTGGACTATTTTCCCCAACGACCTTGGTTTTGTTCCCTGTGAGCTGAATATTTGTGTCCTCCCCAAATCCATAAACTGAAGCCTAAGGGGCAGGGTGGTGGTGTGAAGACTGGGATCATTGAGAGAATGGGCATGCCTAAAAACTTGGGTGTCTCAATGATCTTCTCTACAGAAACAAGGACCTGCTGGAAGGAGACCCAAGGGAGCTTGTTTGGCCCTTTTACCACATGAAGATTTAGCAAGAAGGCCCTGTCAGTGTGGCAGAGGAACATCACCACACACTACATCTATCAAGACCTTGATCATCAACTTCCCAGCCTCTACCTGTGGGACATTTTTTGCTGTCTTATCAGCACAAACAGGAGAATGTTCTATTTAGGGGAGAGGTGTGGAATGGATCTCACCTAATCAGCCACAGCATTCCCTATCCCTTTGTCTGCTCTTGTTATGGTTGCTCTTTGTGAATGTCAGCAAGTGTTTTTTAATTAGAGAAGACTACATTGTGAACTGAGTTTCTCACAGATAGAACTGGGTTTAGAAAGTCACCATTACTAGCAGCCAGAGGCACTGCGTTCTATGCTCTTTGATTTTTGCCCTTTGCACTTCGTGCAAGCCTTGAGTGTTCACTATGCCACGTGTGTTTAATCCCCTTGCTCCAAGGAGGTGTTTTAAGATTAAGTAAGATGTATGTCAAAATACTCTCTAGCCTTTTGGAAGACAGAGACACGCTATCTACTGCTATTTCAGAGCATTTTGTAACAAGATGGGAATTTTCCAAGTACATGAAAATCTGCTCTTGGTGAGATAAAAATCTCCTGCTTATGACAGGTGACCAGAAGTACTGCTTTTGAACTGAGCCAACAAAATAATGCAACTGTAGGCAGCATGTGGGGGAGCCACCCATGTCTCTGAGTTGGTAATTGGCCTGTCTGGCCTGGGGTTGAACCTCCCTTTTGATTTACTGAGGGCTCACTTAGAACCTCATTCTTTGGCTCCTCTGTTCCTGGGGGATTTGTGCTTGCTGGAGAAGCAGTATCAGAAAACATAATACTTGTATTCAGCTCATCAAACAGCCGACTCTGTCCTGGGGGCCAGAATATGTCGGTCTGTCACTGTGGCCGTGTTCCAGCCCTACCCAGAGCAGCTGTTTTCAGACACATTCTTGGGCTCATACTTACAGTATGATGTTAATCCATTTGTTCACTCAGTGATCTGCTGATGTGTAATCCTGATCACTATCAAAACCCTACATATTTAGTAGGCTCCGGTCCAGGAATAGCGCTGGGAGCTCTGCCTCGCTCAGAAGGAATTACTCAGATGTGTTGCCTCTGGGCGTGTGATCTTCAGAGACCCAGGGGACCTCACTCTGTACTCTGTTCTCTCATTACTCCATATGGCACCTGCAGCTTTACTTTAAAACACAGTTCATGACACTGATGTTTCACTGTATTAGCACAAATCACCAGTTGGACTGCAGCCTCCAGCTGCCCCAGCTAAGTCCTTAGCAGAGGAAAACCTAGCAGCACTCGTAGAAGAATCAAAGTTCAACAATAAGAAGTCCAGTTTGGGGGCCCAAATCTGCGTCCTGTCCTTCATTCCCTCAGTATCTGTGTTCAGAATAAACTTGTAAATCTTTCCCCCTTCTGCCTGTTCTGCTTTGGTCATGAGTGTACATATTGTCTGTCACCTGTCAATTGCCAGGCGATGACAGCCAAGATGCTTATATATACTAAAAGGGAGAAAAGAGACAAGAATAATTTAATGTCATGAAAATTGTCTTAGTCACTGTCCCATTGCTATGAAGAGACATCATGACCAAGGCAACTTATAGAAGAAATCATTTAACTGAGGGGCTTGCTTATAGTTTTAAAGGGCTAGTCCATTATGATCATGGTAGCAGGCATGATACTAGAGAAGTAGTTGAGAACTATTTTATATCCTTATATGTCTGCAATAGGCGGGGGGGGGGGGAGAGAAAGAGAGAGAGAGAGAGAGAGAGAGAGAGAGAGAGAGAGAGAGAGCGCGCAAGCTCACGTACTTGGCATATGCTTTTGAAACCTCAAAGCCCACTCCCAGTGACACACCTCCTCCAACAAGGCCACACCTCCTAGTCCTTCCCAAACAGTTCCACCAACTTGGGACCACACATTCAAACATATGAGCCTTGGGTGGCATTCCCATTCAAACCACTGCTACAATAAAAAGTATACATATAATTAACAAGGCAAAAAGATAGAGGGAAATGTTAGAGAGCACATCTCTGATTACTGATTACAAAGCATTAGCTGGTGTTTCTGGTTTACTCTTCCTGTTACTCATTCCATATTCCCTTCACTTTCAGACAATTGGTTACTTGGTGTGTTAAGCTGTTCCTTGATATTGCAAAGTTCTGAGAGCTTGCTGCTCTTCCTTATTTAGAGTTGTAATCTCCATTAAGTATTCTAATATTTGGATACTTACATTGTTTCTGTCTTAAATATTAGAATTCACTAGGGATGACATCTGGGCCTGCAGTTTTCTCTGTGAAAATTTTTAGCTTACAGACTCAGTTTCTTTAGCACATGCAGAACTATTTATATTTGTTAAATTCTGCTTGAATTTAGTAAGGTCAATTTTACCCCTAAGAAATTGTGTCTTTAAAAATACCCCAAACTTTGCAATTAGTCATCCTGGTTGCTTATAGTAACACTGCTACCTTTCCAACATCTATAGTATCTGTGCAATGGTATTCTAGGGGGTCGAGAGCCTTACTTAGTGAAAGATAGCTCAGGCTTTGGTACGTTGTACTTCCTTTGTCATTAGTTATAATATTTTGTAATTTACACCAAAAATTCTTTCACTTACAGATAATTTGCAAATAAATTATTTAATTTCCAAACATGTTACTGACTCACAACAATATTCCAACACAGATCCAGGAAGCATTCTATTGATTTCAATTTTTCAAAATGTTGCCAAGACTTGTTTTATGGCCCAGAAGGTCAAATGGGATGCACATGTAATGTGCTTTGGAGGACAAATCTTTGGAATGAAATGGTCAAATGGTCAAAGTCTGTTCATTCTTTTGAGTGTTTCAGACCTTCTGTTCACAGCGGCTTCACTCTCTGTTCTCTTGGCTCCTGAGCGAGTTGTATCACACACCCTTGGAGACTATGCCCATGCCTCTCTCTTCTTTGCTCTTTGGACATATTCCTTGACATATTTGGAAGCTATGCTCTTTGGTGCCAAAGTTAGAATAATTATAGTTTTCTTATGCATCAACTATTTCATATATTTAATTATTTCTTCTACATCTCTTTAATCTTCACTCACATTCTAGATAACTCAATTTTGTAAGTTTTTTATTGATGGTAGCATTGCATCTTCATTTTTGTTCAACTTTTCTTTCCTTATATTTTGGAACTTTCTTTTTTCTTTTTTCTTTTTTTTTTTTCTGAGTCAGGGTTTCTCTTTGTAGCTTTGCGCCTTTCCTGGAACTCACTTGGTAGGCCAGGCTGGCCTCAAACTCACAGAGATCCTCCTGGCTCAGCCTCCTGAGTGCTGGGATTAAAGGCGTGTACCACCACCACCTGGCTGGATCTATATTTTTTGAAAGTAGTTTATGCTTGAGTTTTATTTATTTAATATAGTCCTAATGTTCCAAAGACAATACTGCAATTTAAATGTTAAAATTTCTAAATAGCCCACACCTTGTCTTTGAGATCCTCGTCTATTCAGTTACCTATTGAGCAATTCAGTGCAGATACTGCCAATCTATTTACAGTTAGTAGGTTAAAAACTGAAAGAATCTGCCTAATTGTTGTCCGCAGTCCCACGGCCCGTGTAAGGAAGGCGCATACGAGGATTCTTCATCTATCACACTTTATTGAGGCACTCGGTTGAGGGGAGAGCTGAGGCGCAGGGCCCCGAGGCAAGGAATTGCTGCTGCTTATATACTACTCCAGACCACGGGTCGTGCTGTGATTGGCTGTGTAAGGTAAGGCGCCACCAGGCTGTTCGGGATTGGCTAGTCCTTGTTGCTAGGCTGATTACGTGTATACCGCAGAGCAGGAGATTGTAAACAACACGCGTTGTTGGCTGATTGCCTGGCGCCATCTTGTAATGGCGCCCACAGTTCCCCCTTTTTGTTTTAAAGAAAGGTGTGGTAACTAGTATGAGTGGACACTCCCCCGAGCCAAGCTGCCCTCTACTTTTTCGGGGATGGGAAGATACGAGGGAAACCCATATGCAGAGTATCATCATACTTGGGCTGGATGGACCAATGCAGTTACAACTGCAAGTTATACACCAGATCTCAGGGCGGACATTCCATCCTACTTGGAGAATGGACTGTCTACCCTCAAGGATTGGATCCCTTACCGCGTGCAATGGATACCGCTGATCCAACGGGTGCATGGGCATCCTTTCCTAGAGATCTTTATATAGAGTTATACAAGCTGCAGGGGGAACTTCCATGCTCAAGGGCAGATAGAGCCTTAGCTAGGACTACCTTTTCTCTCTTTCTGGTGATACGCATCCTACACACAAGCCACAGCAAGACAAATAGTCCGAGGACACAGCAAGCAAAAATATACCTACGCCGACCCACTCTTTAAAGAAGGATAGCGCAGATTTAACCCAGTCAGTAAGGCCTTCTATAGTGACCAGGGTAATATGAGTGTTATTTAATTGTATGATCTGGAACCGCATATTAGTTTGCATTTTCTCAAATTCTAGGCTCCAGTTTCCTGCTAAAAATCTGCCAATATCAGAACTCATATTAAGGTTGGTTCTCAATGGGGTAATACAAAGGTTTTCTCTTTTATCTATACAACTCAGCTGCATCACCTCAAATAACCTTGATATTTCTTCTTCAACTAAATCTATTATTTTATTCAAAAGTAAAATACCGGATGCTAAATGTTGGTTGGCTCGCTGTTGAGAATCAAAAATTTCTGAGGTGCGTTTTACGACCTCATTTATTTCCTGAGCTGTTTTTACTTGAGAGGCCATGGCAACACCTGCAGTAACTGCTGCTGTAGCTGACAAGGCAATTGCCGTAACCAGAGCAAGAGTGATGCCAAAATCTTTTTGCTCTAAAAAGCCAGGCAATTGGAAACTGGTCTGGATCAGCCCTTACGGGAATAGCAACCATGGTTGGCAATTTCATCACTACTGCCGAATTTCCCAATGTTGTATTCCAACATTGGCTGAATAAAGCATCCCTGTTGACTACAATCAAGCTCTTCAGAACTATAATTAAAAATAAGAAAAAGATGGGGTGAGTCTACACACACCGGGGAGCTAGTATAGTTCTGTTGATATTTAACCTCTTTCCAACTCCAAGACAACTTCCTATTGGTACCATTATAGGTACCAGTGGCATTATACAAAGTAGCATGATCTGCCTTAAGAAAGAAAAAAGGGGATAGACCTGTAAAAGCCCCCACACCATTCTCCAACATCCAGGCGAAAAAGGGCCAACCTTTCTTGGTGGAGTTTTTATCCTTATCGTGAAATGCTTCTAAATTAGGGGAGAAGGAAAAATTCTGCTTCACCGGAGATCTATATCATACTTTATCCATACAATCAGCAGATTCGGGGGGAAACATAAAAAAAAAATACCTCTATTGGAGCAACGGGGAGCAACTCTCAAGCGGGTAGAAGTTTCAGTAGAAGATTTACCTTTAGTAATACAAACACCTTTGCTTTCCAATAAAAGGTGGTGATATTGATATCATCTTTCCTGTTATTACTAAGGGAGTCTGACCCTTCTGTGCTCCCTGAACTCACTTGCTGCAACACTCTTCTTAGTAAACCAACACTAATACCAGGTTGTAAATGCTCCATTGGATTCAAGAATGCCCACAACGAACCTGCCTGCAAATGTATGCAGGGTGTACTGTCATCAAATGAGAGACACAAAGTTGGGGACAAATTAAACCTGGAGCTGTTATGTGAGGAATATGTCGTCAATTCTCTGGTAGATCTTTTGCATGTGACCTCTGCCTGGCATAACGTAGAGAAAAATTTTGGGAGTATAGTAGATTGATTATGTAACGGCATAGGTATGGGCCAAGTGTTTGCAATGGCCCAGAAATGCTCCAAGGTTGCCTGGGATCTTGGTATCAGCAACATCCCCAGGATAAACAGCAGACTCAGATTCTGTATCCTGGTCAGGTTGATCATTATGGATCGGTGATGGTTGGATAATTCTTGCCAATCGAGCTGGGATCCACACTGGATCAGGAGCGTCCTGCGGAAAAACACATACAGAACCCCTGGATCGGGCGATAACGGGATCCAGGCCTTTCCATGTGTTTGTTATCACATCTTTCCATTTGGCCTCTACAGATTGGGCTGAATCCTTCAGACAGTGTCTGTCAGCAGCAGATTGACCCTGCAGGTCCAGTTTTAAAAAGTTCATGGTAAAAAGGGCTATGGATATTCTTTGTCCCAGGGTAGCACTATGAGCTATTCCCTCTTTTTGTTTTTGAAGCAATTCTTTAAGTGTCCGATGTGCACGTTCTACCACGCCTTGTCCTTGGGGGTTATATGGTAGGCCCGTGGAATGCTGCACCTCGAATTGTGCACAGAATCTTTTAAAAGTTTGAGAGGTATAAGAGGGACCATTATCAGTTTTGAGGTTGTGCGGCTTACCCCAGGCCGCCCATGCTTGTAGACAGTGAGTTTGTACATGACCGGTCTTTTCACCGGTTAAGGGTGTGGCATGCACGATGCCAGAACAAGTATCTACAGATACATGTACATATTTAAGTTTACCAAACTCAGGAACATGAGTAACATCCATCTGCCACAGCATACCAGGCTTCAATCCTCTAGGATTGACTCCTAAGGAAGGGGCAGGAAGGAATGTAATGCATTCTGCACAGGCTTTTATGATTTGTCTTGCTTGTTCCCTAGTAATGCCGAAACGCAATCTTAGCGTGTTGGCAGGGACATGAAAATGCCGATGGAATTGGATAGCATGTTCCAAGGGGCTGAGGCTAAGAAAAATAGAAGGCCTGGTTACAGCGTCTACCAGAGAATTAGCAGTTGCCATAGGACCTGGTAAACCAGTGTGAGCCCGAATATGTCCGATAAAGAATGGTTTTTTTCTGGTAAGGATTTCATGTTTTATAGCTAACAAGATATTGGAAACAGGGCTTGTAATCCTAATTTTTGCTGCCACTTCCAACATGTGCACTGCATTCACCACATACTGGGAATCGGACACAATGTTAAGAGGTTCAGGAAAACGTTTAAAAATTTCTAGCACTGTTAAGCATTCAACAATTTGTGGTACATTAGGACGGAAAAACAACTGCACTGGTTCACCGCCTTCTGCCAAGTAGGCTCCTATTCCAGACTTCGAGCCATCTGTATAGACTGTACAGGCTCCAACAATGGGTTGTTCTTGTGTAATCTTGGGAAAATAAAGCAAATTCTCTTCAACAAATTTAAACAAGGGATGTGCAGGATAATGGTTATCAATAATATTTGGAAAGCTGCACGTAAACACTGTTCATTCATCAACAGTAGCAGTCAATACCATGCATTGATCTTTAGTATAGGGAACAATGATTTTGTCAGGATACTTCCCAAAGTGGGTCAAGCAATAACGTAATCCTTCCATAGCCATATGTGCAACCAGGGATGGATAGTGGGTAATATTACGGGGTGTGGCTGCATTATTAGCATGCAGCCACCATATGGGACCTGTTTGCCAAATAACTCCAGTAGGTGTCTCTCGAGTTTTAAGAATTAGGAGCTGTAAGTCCAGATTAGGATCATATCGAAGAACCTGTTTTCCTTAAAGGGCGGTTTCAATAATTTGTAATACTGCCTTACCTTCTGGGGTGATATAATGGGGAGAGGTAATACTAGGATCCCCTTCTAAAATGGCATACAATGGTGTCAATACATGTTTTGGAATTTCCAAATACCCTCTAACCCAATTGATGTCTCCCAATAATTTTTGGAAATCATTCAAAGTTTTCAAGCATGCAGTTTTTAAATGAATTTTTTGGGGTGAGATCTGGGCAGCCTCTAATTTAGATCCAAGAAATTCTATTGCCTTTCCTTGTTGCACTTTCTCTGGAGCTAAGTGTAGGCCGAAAGACTCAAGTGCTTTGCTAGTATCACTAAACATTTGATGCAATTGTTCTACCGTGGGAGCTGCCAATAATATGTCATCCATATAATGGATTATCTTAACCCTTTTGTATTTGCTCCTCACTTCTTTCAAGGCTTGATCTACATATAATTGGCACATAGTGGGACTATTAGCCATACCCTGTGGCAAAACTTTCCATTGATATCTTTTGTCAGGTTCTTCATGATTAATGGACGGCAGAGTAAAGGCAAAGCGAACCCTATCAGCCGGGTTCAGGGGAATAGAAAAAAAAACAATCCTTAATATTCAAGGTGATGATTGGCCATCCTTTAGGCAATGCTGATAGTAGAGGTAAACCACGCTGTACGGGGCCCATCATTTGCATTTGTTGATTAATAGCTCTAAGATCATGTAACAATCTCCATTTTCCTGATTTCTTTTTTATAACAAAAATGGGGGTATTCCATGGAGATTGAGATTCCTCAATATGCCCCAAATCGAGTTGCTCCTTAACTAATTCAGTAGCTGTTTGTAATTTTTCCAAAGATGACGGCCACTGGGGGACCCACACACTTGCTGATGTATTCCACGGTATGGCTAGAGCTTCCCCAGTGGCCTCCATCAAAAACCCAATCCTGTTCTACTTTGCTTATAAAAAGGCTGAATGGGTTCCACAGCTCCCTGCAAGTTCTTGCCCAATCCTTTACCAGGGATATAGCCCTGCTTCTTCATTATATTCTTACTTGCTACAGAGTATTCATTGGTTAAATGTATTCCTAGTTGTTGTTGGATATCCCTTCCCCATAGATTAATGGGTAGAGGAACAACGTAGGGCAGAAATTTTCCTGTTTTCCCATCTGCAGTCCATGTCAATTCTTTTGAACTTAAGTTAGGCGTTTCAGCATACCCTAAGCCCTGGAGGGTACCTGAAGCTTTGGTTAAAGGCCACTTGTGAGGCCAATCCTCTTCCCGGATGATGCTACGGTCTGCACCTGTATCTAACAATCCTACAAATTCTTTTCCTTCAACAATTGTTAGCATGGGTCTTTGATCTAAATCCAGGCTAATATAGCTAGCATCTATCCCAGAGGATCCAAAGCCTTTGTTCTTCCTAACTGCTCCCTTAGAAGGGAACATTTGATGACAGGAGGGGATAATCAATAAAGGGACAGGTTCAAATGTTCTGTTTCGAGTTTGTGGATCTTCATAAACAGGAAACGCGAATGACAGCTGTTTCCAAGCACTGGCACGGATGAAATGACATCCACCAGTTTTTTGGCCTCCCTCGAGAGGTGGAGCAGTAGGCATTACTGAATTCAATTCGTACCTGCCTTGCTCATATCTAGCGGCTTCTTCTTCTAATGCTTGTTCATCTTCATAATCTAATTCTTCCTCAGTATCTAGTTTCTTCTCCTCATTTTCTTCATCCATTTCTAATTGAGCTAGGGTAGGATAAATACTCTTGGCCACGTCTGGCCGCTTCTGTTCCTTCTCTTTATTTAGGTCTTTTTTCCTTCTTTTTAACTATGCTTTCTCATTAGTAGATCTCTCTGACATGCTTTCCTGATGATCACTCAGCAATTGCTTAGTCATTCTCAATACATCCTGGTTTGAATTTTCCTTTAGATTATTAAGGACTACATTGTGTAAAGTCAATGTCCCTTTGCTCACCTTATCCTTCCTAGTTTGTAAGTCCTTTCCTAACTTCTCCCAACATGTCAAATTCAAATCTCCTGATTTTGCAAACCATGGTGCTACTGTGTCTATTTCTTTCAGCCATTTTTCTAGCACTGATTTCTTTACGGATAGTCCTTCTCTATTTAATAGAGTTTGTAGTGGTGAAAGCCACTCTTTCATGTTCACCCCTTGATTATTGCCCATTTTTCTCGCGTTTATTTACGTCAGTAAAGCCTCTTTATCTACAGAGGACTTATTTTACTTTTGCTTTCCCTTTTATTCAGGTCGCAACAGCACAGGCAAACTCTTATCTGGCTGATGACACCTCAGGAAAAAACAACAACCTAGAACCATCAAAAACCAAACAATTACAGCTAAGATAAAAACGATAGCGTCCTTGTCCGAAGAGAAGATCATACCTTTGATAAGCACTCACCTCCGCATGTGACGTTCTGGATCCTCTTTGGCCCTGCGCCTGGTGCCTCAGGAGTTCCTGGGTTTCGGCAACAGGAAGACGCACATGAGGATTCTTCATCTATCACGCTTTATTGAGGCACTCGGTTGAGGGGAGAGCTGAGGCGCAGGGCCCGAGGCGAGGAATTGCTGCTGCTTATATACTACTCAAGACCACGGGTCGTGCTGTGATTGGCTGTGTAAGGTAAGGCACCACCAGGCTGTTCGGGATTGGCTAGTCCTTGTTGCTAGGCTGACTACGTGTATACCGAAGAGCAGGAGATCGTAAACAACACGCATTGTTGGCTGATTGCCCGGCGCCATCTTGTAATGGCGCCCACACCTAATGAAACCTATTTCTTGTACCCTTTTCCCTCAGAAAATTATACCATTATCCACCAATTAAAATCAAAGACATCAACAAAGTTTTCCTTTCTCTCATCCCCAACACCAAAGTCATCAAAACAGAATTCTGTGTCCTAGTCACTCCTCACAGCACTCTCTCCTCATGGTCACTGCTGCTCCCTTACTTCACATTCTCCTTGTTTCCTGTCTAGCCTTCTTGTCTCCAACATTGACCTCCCCAAGTCTTTCTGCTGTAGACTTGGCCAGGGTGACCTTTGTAAATGGGGTCCTGTATCCCTCTTGATTCATTGATGTTGTGGTTTTTCCAATTCTCAATGATAAAGCTTCTTAGTTTTAAGATGAAGAAATCATCCCAGTGCCTTTGACTCTGCTTTTCTGCTTCTTACCATGTCTTAGCTCACATTCTTCATCCCTGTAAATCTAAACCATTTAGATCTCTAATGTAGATTTCTGTTACCACAAGCAAAAAATGCTCTTTTCCACTGTGTATGATAGCTTGGCCATCCTTTGAGACATGACTGAGGCACTCACATTTCTAAGAACATTTTGACTATCCATGAAAACCTGTCATTCTACATAGACAGATACTCACATGTTTATGGTCCTAATAAGCCCTGGAAATGCACTCTTTACTAGACTGGCAATGCCTTGAAAGCATGGGCCATGCCTTGCTTATATTTAAAATATAGACATTACAGTATTTAGTGCAGACAGTACTTCTGAATAAATTGGGATAAGCAAATGAATAAAACACCTTAATTTCCTCTGCTCTACATAATGTCTCTCTATAGTAGTATGTTTAAGCTATTTCCTAATTCTCTTTCTCCCTTCCTTCCTTCCTTCCTTCCTCCCTTCCGCTCTCCCTCAATCTTTCTTTCTTTCACAGATTCTTTTTATAGGATCCTAGAATCCTGTATCAGGACATAGGTTAAGATTTCTTTGCACACCTGAAAGTTGCTCTGAGCAAACTAACCCCTGAGGCTGAAATGTGTAAAATCAGGTCTTAGAAAGACCCAGGCTTAGGTCTGGGAAGTCTGCAGGACTCCATTCACTATATAGAGCTTCACAAAAGGAGACTAAAATCACAATATTCAGATTTGCTCAAAACTCTTTAGGTCTGTGTGTAAATGCCATAACAACATACAATAAGTTCTCATAAAACATGTTTGAGGCCAAAGCTCTCAGTTATAGATGATAATCATTTTTAAAAGTTAACTTCAAAGATTAGTCTGAAAGTATCCATTGGGATCCCCCTCCCTCAATTTGCTGGTTAGATTGGAAATTAAAAGAATGGGAGACTTGAAACTATGTACTCCAAGCATTGTAGGAAAGCAAAGATTTCAAACACTCTGTCTCTTGTCTGACTACAGTTCTTCAGAGAATGTGATGCTACATGATGATTTGGGGAACATTGTTCATTGTGTTTAACTACTGACTTGCTCCCCATCACATGCCCACATACCTGGGGATGGTGGGAGAGATGGGTAATTTATCTTTAGCTTTTAAAAAAATATCCTCATCCCTGATCATGGTTGCATCACCAAGAATTTATGATAGCATATGCTCCATGGACTGATGCACACTGATGTTGGGAAGCTGAAGCCCATTTGAATCTGATAGTGGCCACTGAAAAGATGGTCTGCATGGTCTCTCCATTTTCTCAGCATATGGGTTCATTTGTAACAAATGATACATGACAAAGGAGACTCTCCAATGAAAAATGATTATAGGAATACAAACATATCATCAGCCCTTAAGGAAACTTTCAGAACTGTCAAGGTTAGTTAGTGAATTTAGTTAACTCAGCCCCTGGAAGTTCACACAGAGACAGAAAGAAGTCACCAGGCCCAATATGTGATTAAGTTTGCTTTGCCATAAGCTACTTCTCAGATAGACTGTGCATAGTACCAGAATGTGTCTTAACTCTTGGCACTACAAAACCTCAATAAGCTCGCTCTCTCTCTCTCTCTCTCTCTCTCTCTCTCTCTCTCTCTCACACACACACACACACACACACACACACACACACACACATGTACTTTAGAATCTTGGTTTAAATAATCAAAAAAGTATATTTTAAGATTCAAGCTTTGGCTTGAGACTTACTAGTGGAACTTCTAAATTAATTGGAGAAGAAGGTGCTTGAACTTAAGCACTCTGCCTTCTGTAATTCTCCATCATTAGAGTCCATTTCCTTAGCTGCCATTGCTTTGGAGGAACCTGTTCATAACACTTGAAGATAAACATTCTCTCTGTGATGAGGCTGTGTTTATAAACTAGGTTTAGGAGGAAAGAAGCCCCCAAACTGATGTGTTCTCATTGTGAGATGATGGTATTGTTCTAAGCCCCCTCTTAGGCCTCAGCAAGGCTCAGTTTTCTGATCATCCCTAGAGACTCACAGATTTGTTCTTGAGTTTTGAACAATGAGGGGGCGCTTTCTTTTTCACAGAAATGTGAAAAGATGGCTCCGCTTCTTCATGTACAGGGAACTTGTATGCAGCAAAACACTTTCCCAAGTATACTTCTGAGAGGTCCATGAAGGTCCTGTCCACTTAGTAGCTAAATATGCAGGAGTCCTCTTACCTTCTTCCATGAGATGTGCATCTCTTCAACACTGTGAATCCACTGTGAGAAAGGCACACTACCAGGTTGACATTCCCCTTCTTCTGGGGAAAGAAACATAGACTTAGATGTGACACACAGTTAACTATTTCAAAGCTTTATGTAATGAACACCCGTACACACACTGTTCAGCTGAGGAAATGAATAATTGAAACCATGGGTGAAGCCCTTCAGCATGCCCATAGCTTCTGACTTTCCAACTGATCCCCCAGTCTTCCATTCCCTCCCACACACAAGTCTTGGGATTTCCTTATGTGTTATTATATCCCTAAATAGTCAAGCAAAAAAAATCGTGTTCCTTTATAGATTTTAGAGTCTGAAAATAGAAGTCTCTCTATTATGTCTATGTATGTATGCTCTGGCAAACTGTCTATTCTACTGTTTCATTTTTCCCATGTGGGGCATGTTTCATTATGCATTTTAGCAAGCATGTTCTCTATTGTCTCATTGTCTGCTGTTTGCTGTATTTACCTTTTCATGGAATTCTTTCTTTCCTCCTGGACAGGTGTGAAAACACATGCAACATTACCAGGATCCTGAGAGGCAGAATTCAGAAAATGCCAAACGACCACCTGAAAAACATCTTCGTGAAAGAACATGTAAACACAATGTATGGCCAATGCTGTTTGTATCTGTTCAGTTTCAGATTTAATTTAACCTTGTGGTGATTTCATTTGAATTTATGCAAGGGTATGCATATGTGTGGGTTTGTGGGTATGTGTGGTGCATGTGGGGTATATGCACACGTGTGAAGGAGCAGGTGCCCGTGTGCACATGAAGGTCAACAAAGGACGTAGGTGTGTTGTTCCATCACCCTCTACCTCACTCTTTTGGTCCAGGGCCTGTCACTGACCCCAGAAGTACGTGGTGGGCAGGAAGCCTCCCACAATGCTGGGGGGTCTCATATCTGGCATTTTCTGTCCCTTCTGGGAACTCAGGTCTTCATACTGTCACATCAAGTGCTGTTACTCACTTGGCCATCCCCGCAGCCCCCTGTGAGTTCGATCTTTCTGCACAACTCCATGACTATTTCAAAGATGAAATCAAAAGAGCAGAGGCCTGTTACATTTTTTGCCAAGTCGAATCTCCTGGAGTTTATGTGTCTTTAGTCTCAGAGGAAGTCTGGCAAGGTGAGGAGGGTGGGCACAGTCAGAGCCTGCCTCAACCAGTGGCAAGTTCCAAGGAGTTCCAGAAATGCTGCTTTGGATGGGGGCAGTGTACAGTCTATCTTTTCTCCTCAGATCTGAAACTTCTAACACAATAGCAGAGTACAAGAGGCTAGCAAGTGTCCCTAATGGAGGCGAGCCCTGATTTTAAGGAATGAATTAACAAGTGCCTTGGGCAAGGTCATGGGGTGCTGACTTCCAGGCCTGGCTTCTATTTCCCAGGCCTTCTATCTCTTGTGCCTTCTACGACTGGTAGTCATTTTCTTATCTCTTGTGTTGCAGTCTCCCTAAGCCGGGAGATTTTGATCTCCTGAAAAGTGTTTATTAAATCCTCCTGAGTATTCCTTTGAAATACATCTCATCCCCACCTCTTCTCTCTCATCACTCCCCTCCCCCATCATCACTTCACACCTGGTTGGTTAACATGAGCTCCTAGCAGGACTAAGTGAGGCCATGCTCTCCTCCTAAGCATGCCCCCACCCCCCACCCCCACACTATTCCTCTTTCTCACAGTCTCCTTCCACAGTTCCCCACTGGTCCCTAAACCTTTGAAGATTCCTGGTCTTGTCTCTAAGGCATCAAATCAACCCTCTGTTCTGGGCTTCCTAAATCTAGAATTTTGTCCCACCTGATGATCTCTGGTTATCTCATGCTACACAAGCTCAGCTCCATCTTGTCTAATGTCTCCCAAGTGTCCTAACTCTCTGTTCTCATATCTCTGTCTCTCAGATGCTGCATTTTGCTCCTGGGATACTTATTCATATCTTCAGACCACATGTTTCTTCACAGAACCTCAACCAGCTTTCTGTTGCTTCCGACACTGACATCAAGAAGCCATCTCTGACTGTATTCTTGGGGATCGAGTCAGGGCAGCCTACTTCCTGGCCTCATCCTGTTTTAGCTCCTGGAAGAAAAAAGGCCTCTTGTGAATCTGTGTTCAAAGATCAGTCAGGAGGGGCTACCTGGGAACATGGCACGCTCACATCTGTTGATGAATGCCTGTTGTCACACATACTTCTATTATGTAGCTCTACCTCTAGGAACATGATGTTACTCTCTTAACAACAGATCCCGATGGGTGTGCAAAATTCTAAGTAGAGGCAAGTGAGAATCTGCAGAGGAATCTGTGGTGTTTTAGGTTAGAGCTGAGCTGTGGCCCAAGTCATCTCCATTGTATATGACAGGGATGTGCGTATAGCAATTTTACCTTTACTTATCTCAATATAACTTTAGTCTGAAATAAAAGTTCATTTTTAAGAAACTCATAATGGGGACTGTTTGGGGGTTCCATTACAGTTGTACTCTCCATTGAATTATAATTCTAGAGTATTCCTCCACACCCAGAACCAATGCTTGCTAGGATGTTTAAATTTAGAACACTGGATCTGAATAAATAATGCAGCTTGATCTTTCTAAAAAGCTAATGAAACTCTTTTTTGTTTGAAGGGAAGCAAACTATAAATGCTAAGGAAGCCAGTGATTTACGATGCAAAATTTCATTAGAGAACTAATAATAAATGGGAGCCCAGAGATGCTGCCCCAGTGTGGGCACGAGAAACCCAAAATATGTTTTCAGAGTATAACATAAGAATTAATGTAATGGTGGGTCTAAGTAAAACAATAAAAGGAAAACATTCTTCATTAATGCTTCTAATACTTATAGGGGGTAATTCTAGTCTTTCCATTGGGGGAAACCACTGATAATTCAATATCCATTTATTAATTGAGTGGGGCGCTGAGGGAAATGCTGGTAATTGGTAAAGACACTTGGTTTTTCTGTGAAATATCTTGGCTTTAGGAAGAGGCAGACTGTATCTCCTTTTTCCCTCCCTTCTTTCCCTCACATTATTTCCATTTATATTTGGGCTAAGAGGATGTGTTGTAATGCCCCTTTTATGGGTCAGGAAATTAGGGCACAGTGACACACACACACACACACACACACACACACACACACACACACACACACAAACATACTGGAAACATCAGCTGGAAAATCAGTGACAGCAATTGTCTTTCTGCCAGCAGACTTAGGCTCAATCTGGAAAGCAAGGATGTATCCTGGGAAGTCCGAGGATGGCATCCTTGTGATCTGAGCCCATTCTTTCTCAAGACCGCCACGTCCACAGCCTGAATGTGCTAAATTAGAGTGATAGACGTGGAGAAGCTCTTTGCTCTGACTTCCCTACAAAGCAGTCCTGCATATGCTGAGTATGCTTAGGCAAAAGCTACCAGCTGCAAACATTCAAGGGCTGGGACAGCATCTGGGCCAAGGTTACTTGTCTATGGGAAGCCTGGCCAGTCCCAGGGACCGGCAGATATAGACAGGAGCTAGCCATGTCTACCTTTTGTATGGAAAGCTCGGCTTGGGCTAGATGAGATGCATTCTAGCACAAGCCCGGTCCCTTTCTGTTGAAGTTTCTTCCTTCCCCATCTTGGCTCAGAGCAGTCAGAACAGGCAAAAGCATCTCACTGCCTGCTCATGCTGGCTCTCATCATCATTCAATCCCCCACTTGGATATCTCGTGCACTCTCCAATCCGCCTTGGTCTCTGCTTCCCAGGGAATCTGCTCTGATGAAAATAGCCTGTCTGTATCTAGCTGGCAGAGGCCTGTTTAGATTAACTGCTTTATTATCACTTCTGCAGAGCTGGAAGGTAGCTCCAGAAATTATGCTATCTAGCCTAACCAAACGCCAGCAACCCGGTTGGCCAGCTTCCTTTGTTCTATTCCCTCTTAGTCCCTTGGTAAGTGTGATTGTCATCTAAGACAATGGAGAGAGACCTTTTGAATTTCATGGCCCAGTAAAACAAATAAGCAAAATATCCAACAATCCATACAGTGTTTTAGGCTTTTTTTTCCAACCAGGTAAAAGTATTGAAAATCATACTTCTGTAGCTGTTTCATGAAGATAACATTTTTAACAGCAGCAGCAGCAGCAACAACAAAGGAATCACACAATCTGGCAACTGAGATGAAGAAAGGCTCCCCAGAGCCCCCTCACTACTCAGGTGTAATCTCACCAGATCTTCAGGTGGCTTGATACCTCATTTCTTTCCAGTACTCTGCAATAGTGCTCTGTATGACTCTACCAGCTTGTTTATTCAGTTTATTCTGAATAAAATCCTCATAAATTCTTGTGCAGACATTTGTGTGGAAACAAATCTCACATTCTTTGGCTAATTACCAAATAATGAGAGTATACAACAGGAGTGTGTTCATTTTTTAAAGGAACAAGCAAATGGTCCTCCCAAGAGGTTTTTTCCAATAGTGGGTGAGAATCTCTGGTCCTGCACATTCTTGTCTGCATTTGGCCTTGCCATTGCTCTGGATTTTGGCTGTTACAACAGGGATGTAGTAGAATCTCATTATTGTTTTAAATTTCATTTCCTGATGATATATAAAGAATCTTGTCATATACATCTTTATTGTGTATAAAGATTCTTTAATAAGGTGTCTCTTGTGACCTTCGGTCTATTTGTTGTTGTTATTCCTGAGACAAGATCTCAAACTTGCTATGTAGACAAGCCTGTTCTCAAACTCAATGCCTCTGCCTCCAAGTGCTGGGATTACAAGTGTGCCACCATGCCTGGGTCTCTCTGAGTTTGATTTCCTATGTGATGGAAGGAAAGAACCAACTCTGCGAGGCTTAACTGTTGAACTGTAAAGACACAGTCCCACTTCAACAATAAAGACATAAGTTAAAAGCAAAACGTTGGAGAAATAAATGGGGTGTTTTTGTTTGTTTTGCTTTGCTTTGCTTTTTTGAGACAGGGTTTCTCTGTGTAGTCCTGGCTGTCCTGGAACTCTCCCTGTAGACCAGGCTGGCCTAGAATTCGTAGAGATCCACCTGCCTCTGCTTTCCAAGTGCTGGGTCTAAAGGTGTGGGCCATCATGCCCGGCAAGGGTGTTTTGAAATCAGAATTCCAGAGCTTGTCTGTCTGTCCTAGAATAGCTCTTTTTTGGTTTGTCTTTGCAAGTGTCTCTTCTGTCTATACATTATCCTTGTCTTTTCTTCACAGAGTCCTTCACAGACAGGCAGTTTTAATTATAATGAATTCCAAGTTATCAACTTTCATGAGTGTGCCTTCTTGTCTTTCATGTCTCATATAAAGGATGGATTTTTCACAGTAACATAACTGGGCAACCTATACTGAGCTATATTAAGGTAAACTATTGTACAATAACAACATAAGCCGGTGAAAGCTATAGGTTTTTTCCTATCAGTGGTTAGTTAACTGTCCCCAGAGTTTCCCTCTCAGTGTAATCAATCATGAATCAGATGAATGCATGAGACAACAGCTCTCAGAACCCGGCTAGCAGGTGTCACAGGATGATGATTACTGAGAAGTGGAAACCGATGATACAGGGTTACAGTGACCTAAAGTACTGCTTGGCTGGATCCCAGGAACAAAACCAGACAGAATAAGGCAGTAGAGCAGTGTAGGTGTGCTGGTACCACCGAAGCATTTATTACTATAGTGGGATCCTGTTGCTGGCCAAGTGTTTATCTGCACACCTGTGGGTTGCAACTACCCAAGGAAAGGGGGAAACTCAACCTCAATCATTGGAGCCAGCAATCCTCGGAGCTCATCAAGGACTGGATAAGTGTAAAACCCCACCAACTACAACAGCCAGACTTCATGAAGAATAGAGCTGTTATAAGCATCATGTAATAGTTATGAGACAAATTATTCCCAGAATAAAGGCTCTTCCAGAATGATAGATCCACTATCACAGAGTAAAAAAAAAAAGCCTCAGAGAAATCACAAGGGACCCAGCTACACACCAGAACAAACCCAATCCAACTCTTTAATGAAGTTTATCACCCAAGAACATCAAAGTCAAAATATTCAGGATCTAATCAAAGACATGCAAAGAAACAGGAAAATGTGACCTATAACTGGAAGAAAAATGAATCAATAGGAACTGATCCAGGAATAACAGAACTGGAATAGGTACAGACAATAAAGCAGTTATGAGACCTATGTTTGCAGAGATCCTCAGCCAGGCCCCAGATGGAGCTCCAGGTGTCCAACTGTCGAGAAAGAGGAGGGTCTACAAGAGCATGAATTGTTGAATCCAAGACTTTTGCAAAAAGCACAGGGACAAATAGCCAAATGAATGGAAGCACATGAATTATGAACCAAAGGCTGTGGAGCCCCCAGCTGGATCAGGCCCTCTGGATAAGTGAGACAATTGAACAGCTTGATTTGTTTGGGAGGCACCCAGTCTGTGGGATCAGGATCTGTCCTTAGTGCATGAGCTGGCTGTTTGAAACCTTGGGCTTACACAGGGACACTTTGCTCAGTCTGGAAGGAGGTGACAGGACCTGCCTGTACTGAATCCACCAGGTTTAAATGAATCCCCAGGGGTGCCTTGATCCTGGAGGACATGGGAATGGAGGGGTGGGCTGGGGAGAGGTAGGGTGGGGGCAGGGGGGGAGGACAGGGAAACCAATGGCTGATGTATAAAATTTAAAACACATAATAATAAAGAAAAAAATGATAAAAAATAAAAGAAAGAAAGAAAAGAAAGAAAGAAAGAAAGAAAGAAAGAAAGAAAGAAAGAAAGAATATACTCAAGGACATGGAAGACATTAAATGATGAGGATAGCTTTAAAGAACTTTTAAAATATCCTCATGTAACTTTGAGAGAAAAAAAATCCCACAATTTCTACAATAACAAAACATTTAGTGAAATTAGTGCCACAGTATATACTATATAATCAAATAGTCAATCTGAAGAAGCATAAAAACTAATAAAAACAATGCTATTTAATCCTACATTTGGAAGCACAGTGTCAGATGGCTTAATGCATATAATTATAATCCAAGAAAAAGAAAAAAGATAAGAAAAAGTCAGAAATACACAGAGTAAAAGTGCTTAGATGTGAATTTTACAAACTTGGTTAGAGAAATCTTAGCAAACCACAAGCAATAAAACTGGAAATAAGAGTCTCAAAGAGAAATGCATCATGGCCAAGCTGTGAAAAAGTGGTACATTCTCAACTTGCAGGTGACCAGAGGTGAGTACATCTTTGGTTCGGGAGTGGGGTGGGATTTAGGCAGCTTCTCATTTTAAAGAATGAAGCCCAGAGAACTAGGGCAATAACAAGGGCTGACAGATTATACACCCTGAATTCTGTACCCAATGAGAGAGTCTTTCAAAAACGTAAGAGAAATAAAGACTTTTACAAACTGTTTGGAGCATGTGTGTGCTCATCCATACGTGTGTGTGTGTGTGTGTGTGTGTGTGTGTGTGTGTGTGTGTGTGTGTGTAGGTCTGAGGACAGCTTGTAGAGGGTGGTGTTTTCCTTCTACCATGTGGGTTCCCAGGATGGAATTCAGCTGGGCAGTCTTGGTGGCCATGCACTTTTGCCTGTTGAGGCAGCTCATGAGTCTACAAAAGCAGACCTGACCATGGGCAGTTTGTTCTCAAGAAAGGTCCAAAGAAGTTCTATTAGCTCCACAAAAATAAAATAGTATCAAATGGAGATTAAATAGCAAAAAAAAAAAATGCTAGAGGTGAATGTATGTGGGCAAATTCTTCAAAACAAAACATTATCTCTTTAATTTTTATTTCTTTGACATATGACTAAGATTTAAACAAAATAGTAGCACCATTATAATGGTGGAACATAACATACAGAGACTCAAAGTATAGAGAGATAACACTGCATATAGGAGGTAGACATTGGAAGTATATTTTTGTAAGGTTTTTATATTGCAGGTAGAGTGCTGCATTAATTGAAGGCCAGAAGATGGCTTAGCAAGTAAATGCATTTTGCTGCCAAGCCTGATGACTGAGGTTGATTCCCAGGCCCCACAGGGGGAAAAAGAGAACAAACTGTATTGCAAGGTCTAACTGTTTACTGTAGGTAAGAATATCACTTTAACTATAAAGATGTAAGTTAGAAGCAAAAAGTTAGAGAAATGTATAAAACGAAAAATGACTTGTGAGGAAATTAGAGTATTTATATTAATATAAGACAAAATAAACTTCAGAAGAAAATATTGTAAGTGATGAGAAGTATTACTCCACATGGTAATTGGATAAACTCATCAGAATATTTCTTGGTATGTATGCATTAACAATAGCACTTCAAAGTATATGAATCTGAAACTGGTAGTCATGAAGGATGAAAAAAAGCAAAGCCATAATTATAATTGAAGACCTTTAACAATAATCACAGAATAATTGGTAGCATGCACAAAATAAGTCAATCTTAGTTTTTGACAGCATCTTAGTTTACATATGTATTAGTCCATATTTTATTACTGTAATGAAATACCCAAGACTGGTTACTTCATAAGGAAAATATGTTCATCTAGTTATAGGATTGGAGTCCAAAGGCATGATCCTGGCATGAGTTGTACCCCCTGGTGGACAGTATCACAATAGTAAGAACATACAAGAGGGAGAGATCACATAGTGATACAGGACCTCAGGGAGTGTCTCAGACAGCAGAATATGTCTTCTATAAAATCAGAACAGAGGACTAACCAGTATCTCATGAGAATTACATAGATTCTTTCCATGTAGAGTGTCTTCATCCAGCTAATTGTTGGTGTTCATCTCTTACAAGTTCAATACTTCCTAACACATCACACCAAGAACTGAGCTCCCAACACAGGAACTCTTGGGAGACACATTCAAAGCAACTGGGAACCTTAGTAACATAGAAGAATTGAGGAATTATTAGAAGCCAATTGAATGTAATTTTTATTTATATACTCTAGCCAGCAATGACATGCTACTTTATCTTATCTGATGTATATGATAGAGTCAAAGATAGACAATATTCTGGATTGTAAAGCAACTTTCAAAAAAGTAAAAATAATTGAAATATTTATAAACTATGTTCCTGAGCAGCAATAATGTCCTAGCTACTTTTCTATAGCTGTACTAAAATATCACAATTAAAGCAATGTACAAGAGAAAACATTTAATGGGGGCTTACAGTTTCAGAAGGTGAGTCCATGACCATAATGGCAGAGAGCATGGTGACAGGTAGATAGGCATGGTATTGGATGTGAGAGCTGATACTCACAAGTACCAGGCAGAGAGAGATATAACTGGGCCTGTCAAGGGCTTTTGAAAACTCAAAGCCTGCCTTGAGTGACACACCTCCTCCAACAGGGCCACACCTCCTGATCCTTCCCAAACAGTTCCACCAGCTATGGACTAAGTCATCCCATACAAGAGCCTTTGAGACTCTTATATTCTCATTCAAACCACCACTAGTAATACCAAACTAGGCACCAAATAAAAAAAATCTGGAGAATCCACAAATAGAAAATAATCAACACATTTTCCAATGACTCATTACCAGAGAGCATACCAAAAGGGAAATTAGAAAAGAATTGGATGTGGGTGAAAATGAAAACACAACAGGTCAAAAGTCAAGGGGTTGGGTTAAATTGTGTACTAAGAGGGGAAAGAGGACAAGGCACAACCAAACCAGTCATCCAGTCACCAATCTGGACAATCTAAAGGAGCAGAGTGAGGGGCAGGAACTAACCCTCGTGGAGGGAGATAAACACCAAGAAGACCAGAGACCCCAGCTGAGTATAAGAAAAGCATAGGTGCAAACAGGAGATAACACCAACTCCTATAACACAGTGAGTCCTGTCTCAAGGAACTAACAAGAAAGCCTTTGTGACCTTCGATTAAATATGACTTTTGAAAGACAGATGAGGCAAGCAAGGTGGCTCAGAGGGTGAAGGCACTTGCTATGAAAGCCTAGAAGGAGAGGGCTGACACCACAAGGCTGTCCTCTTACCTCCACCTATGTGTGCCATGGCACTTGAGCCCACCAAACACACACACACACACACACACACACACACACACACACACACAAATAAATCCCCAGATAACCTTGTCTTAATGTCTTTTCTTTTTGTTAAGATTAAATACTCTAGGGGAAAAAAAAAACCCAGCAACCCAGGGGAGAGAGGCTTTATTCTGACTCATGTGCAGGAGCACAGTCCATTCACTGCAGCAGAGATATCAAAGCAGCAGGGCATCACACAGGCATCGTAGTCAAGGAGCAGAGAGCGGTGAGTGCACACTGCTGCACAGCCTTCCTTTTCCACTTACAGAGTCAAGGATCCCACCTGGAGAATGGTGACACCCACAGTGGTCAGGACTTTCTGGACCAGGCGTTTTCTTCCCAAATCATGACACAGAGACTTCTCATTAGCTATAAATGTTCAGCCTTATCATATGCTTGTCCCACTAGCTCTCAAAGCTTAGCCTGTTTCTCTTCAGGGCCTCTTACCTTTCTTCTTTCCTGTAGATCTTACTTTCTTGCTATCTCCATGTCTGATTGGCGGCTGTCTGGCTTCTGACCCTGGTCGTGTCCCTCTCTTCCTCCCTCATCCTCTCCTCCTTCTCTCAAGTCTAGATTCCTCCTCCTACTTATTCTCTCTGCCTGCCAGCCCTGTCTATCTCTCTATTGTCTAGCTATTGGCCATTCAGCTTTTTATTAGACCAATCAAGTGCTTTAGACAGGCAAGGTGAAACAAGTGTAACACATCTTTACATAATTAAACAAAGGCAGCAGAAACAAATATAACACACCTTTGCACAGTTAAAGTAATATTTCACAGCAAAAACAAATGTAACATATCTTTATATAGTTAAAATAATATTCCACAACAACTTTCTTTCTCAATTAACACATTTGAGAGTATTCCTGGGTGTCATGCCCATCTCCCAGGTGATTCCAGAATCTGTCTTGTTGGCAATTAAGACTGATCATCACAATACTACTCTTGAAGCATTCTGTGCTTTCACGGAATAAATAATACCAATGTGATGTATGTTCTAGGGAGCAGAAGAAGGGGACATTTCTCAACTTATGCTAGAGGCTAACATGAGTCTGTGATAAAAACAATACAGATCTATGCAACACAGATGCAAACATTCTTTAAAAAGCATTGGTAATCTGAAACCACTAATTAGAATATGTGTTTACATGTGTGTATACATGCGTGTGCATGCATGTGTACATGGGTGTGGTGTGTGTGTGTGTGTGTGTGTGTGTGTGTGTGTGTGTGTGCCTGTATGTGTATGTGAGCCAGAGACAGTTGTCTGGTATCCTCCTCTATCACTCTACCTTATTCATTTATTCAATGCAGGGTCTCGAATGGAGCCTGGAGCTTGCTGTCTGGCTAGACTAGCTGGCCAGTAAGCCCCAAGAGCTCTTCTTTTCCACTTCTCCCACATAGCACTGGTGTTCTATGTGGGAGCTGGGGATCCAAACCCAGGTCCATATGCTTGCACAGTGAGTACCTTACTAACAGAGCTATCTCTCCAGCTCCCATTAAAAACACTTTTTAATCACAATTTTATCCTGGTTATCATTGAAATGAAATATCAAAATTTTTTATAAAAACTAGAGGCCAATCCAATGTCATTTCTCTCAAATCAGAACAGTTAAGCTATAGCCTAAGAACCAGAACTATTAGGGACATATGAGCAGCTTCCAGTTGTTTTTTCTTATGGGCTTAGAGCCCAGAGTCACAGGCAATGAGGAGTTCAGAGAGAGGACAAGGACAGAATGATCATGGTGACTTCTCATGCCTGAGATGCTGGGGTGCCATTGAAAGGTGGTAACCAAGCAGGATGCCCACTATGAAGACTTCCTCGGTAAGGGTTGGAGTCACATATGTCATGTTTAGGTAGCAATTCTGAGAACACATCAGTTTTAGGTCTCACAATCATGCCTACATCTATGTGGGAATTGCTTCCAAGTTTTCTCACAGATGTCCAAATCCAAGGGTGATCTAGTCCCTTGTGTACAATGGTGTAGAGTTCACATTACAATCTGCTTCAGTCCCCTTGTATTCTAGTCTCCAGAAACTTACAATAGCTAATACAACTGAAATAACTGTATTTTCATTGTATAGTGCCAAGAAAGAAGCCTACACATATTCAGTGAAAATGTTTTAAAACTATTTTGGATTCACTTTGAGTCAGTACATTTGCAGATTGACAGCCCCATAGGAAAAAAACCTACAGGGACAGTCACTTGGTCTTTCATAGGGGATGTTTGGGGCAGTGAAAGTTTCTGAAGATGCAATGATAAGAGCCCCGGGTTGCTAGAAACTTGCCCAGGAGATGTATAGCATTGTCCATAAGTGAGCATCAATGTAAACTATGGACTTTGACTATGAAGTCATTCCTCGGAACACACATACCACACAGGTTCGGGATCCTGATGGTTGAGGAGTGTGTGTGTATGGAGGAAGGAAAATTGCAGGAACTATCTATGTTTTCCACTCAGTTTTGCCGTGAAACTAGAGCTGTGATGAGAAACAATATTATTTTTCAAAATAAAATAAACTAGCATGACTCTATCACTTAGTATAAATATTCTTATCTTTGTATAGTGGCTCTTTGCGTATATACATATATTTACATATGGTTGTGTTTACTAATAGATGACATTTGATCTTTTGCATTGTAATTCAACACGAGGTAGTGTTTCTTAGAAGAGGCCAAAGGTTCTAACTGCCTAAGAATTTGTATACCTAAATTAGCTAATTTATGTATAAAATGTATTAACTGCATAACCACAAAGGAAGCAGAAAGCTGACTTGTATGGACCAAACACTCACAGGGCACTGGGCCCTCTACTAAGTTCTTTACATGCTTCACTTTATTTATTATCTGTAACAATCATGTGAGATACATGCCATTCATTACCTCTGCTTTGTAGAGAACCAGACTGCAATTTAAAAATAACTCAATTACCAAGTTAACCCCAGAGCATCATTAGACAAGCTTACATATTACCGGCACTGTATCCAGCCTCAGTTTTCCTATGATTTGAAGGGTACAGAACAGTATTTATCAAATACCTATTAGGAAATCTTGGTTTCATCAGAAGTTAAAGAAACAGGGGGTGGGGAACTAATGGATAGATGGCTAGCAGACACAGATTGGTAAATCATATATTTTTCTAGGTTATCTGAGAAGCTTTAGGTGAGAGTTTTAAAGCCTCCATTCTGCAGGAGACCTCGGGCCTTTATATCCTGATAATATCTTGGAGCTCCATCATGTCTTCTACTAGGGATAAGAATACTGCACCTAGTTCCATCAAACCCTGGGAATCTTGGCCTATATACAATGTTATTCACAATTTATTCAGAAGACTTAGTACTTAATTTTTAGGATTTCCAGAATGCATTCTATGACAGCGTCTGTGAAGCATTCTAGTTTTATCTCATTATTTATTTTACCAAGGGAATAATACATCTTGGAGTTGAGCCATAAAATGACATAGAAGCATAGAGCTGTAGCTTGGAAGAGATCACAGGACTCAGCAGGCCACCTCCTAGGCCTCAGGAAGAGCCACACCTAAGCCATCACAAGCAGATGGGTATCTAGCTTGTTGTAAACACCTCCAGGGAGGAAAGTTTGGTAACCGATCCCAGATGCCCAGTTCCCCCCAACAAAAGATGATGAATACCTTAAACTCATCTAGACTATTGTGTGTGTGTGCTATATGTGGTGGTGGGTTGCATGCAGGGAGTTAGAACTCAATAAGGGTGCATGAGAAGCAGGATTAATCACCATTTTGTCTGTTTCCAGAGAGCAAAGGAGTTCAAAGTTGCATCTTTTGGGCATCTTCAGTGCCCCTTTCCACCTGGTCTCTCAGTTTCAATGAGCAGCTCAGGCTGGACTTCTCTGCTACATCTCAATTCTCTCATCTCTTGTTCCTTCTGCCAACCACAGTTGAAGCACTTGTTTCTGTTAGCATGGATTTCTTAAAGGCTCCTTCTAATATCCCTGTCTTTGGATCTTCTCTTTCTGTATTGTTTCTATCCCAGGATGACCAAAATACCCAACGGAAAAAGAAATCATAAAAGAAAGGCTTATCTGTAATCCAAGAAAGACGGGTGGGCTGAGTGCTGAGGGCATCTAGTACTCCCCGGTGTATTCTTAAACAGGAGATAAGCATGGGGAGAACAGTCACAGATACAAGGAGCCTACTATTGAAGACCTGCTAACTTCTTCATCAGCCTGGAGGCAAGTGTTGGGCCACAAACATCGAGGATAGAAGCAGGCAGGGAAAGAGTGAGTATCTATTCCTCATTGCGAAACCAGACTCCACACTGTTTTGTATGACAGTTGTTTTTATGAATGCCTGGCAAGAATACCTACCTAGCCATTCTGGTGTTCTCAAGAATTCTGATAGGGTGAAGAGGTGGTTGGCCAACTGACAACACCCTGTGAAGCCAACTTTATGGAGACATTCCATTTTTTTTTTATTAAGAGATTTTCTATTCATTTTACATATCAACCACAGATTGCCCTGTCCTCCCTCCTCCCACCCCTCAGCCTTCCCTCCCAACCCACCACCCATCCCTACTTCCTCCAAGGCAAGGTCTCCCATGGAGAGTCTGCAGGCCTGGTATATTCAGTTGAGGCAGGTCCAAGCCTCTCCTCCCTGCACCAAGGTTGTGCAAACTGTCTCACCATAGGCACTAGGATCTAAAAAAGCCAGCTCATGCACTAGGGATGGGTCCTGGTCCCATGGCCCGGAGTCCACCTAAACAGTTCAAGCTAAACAACTGTCTCACTTATCCAGAGGGCCTAGTCCAGGACCATGGGGGCTCCTCAGCTATTGGTCCACAGTTCATGTGTTTCCACTAGTTTGGCTAGTGAGACATTCCATCTTATACTCAGCAAATTGCCATGAGAATAATACTGTTGGACTGTTGTTGAGAGCTCTCTTGGGAACTACTCAACAAAGGAGCTCTTAAATTTTCTTCAGAATATATAACTTTATACTATGTAATGTTTGCAATAGGTATAAAATCAATTTAAACATAAGAAAATTAATTTGATTATGTAAAACATTATGATCTACACATTCAAAGAATGTATGTTTTTCTTCAAAATAGTTACCATAGGCAACTGGATATGCAGGGTGATCATATTTCCATACCTGTTTGGTGTTAGATTTTTCTTTTGAGTGCCTAACAAGTTTTGATGTCTATTGGGAATGATTCAGACTCTCACAACGTTACTAGGAGGTTACCATTACTGTCCTCATTTTCCAGGGAAGGATGGCATAGTAACTTGCCCATAGTGAGTGACAGCTCAGTGACAGGGTATCAGAGCCAGGTTTAAGTAGAACATCAATCTGAGAATCACATTCTTCTCATTCAGTTTGATTGAGCCAATTTTTAAAATTTCCTTTCTTTCCTTCATTCCTTCTTTCTTCCTTCCTTCCTACCTTTCTTTCTTTCTTTCTTTCTTTCTTTCTTCCTTCCTTCCTTCCTTCCTTCCTTCCTTCCTTCCTTCCTTCCTTCCTTCCTTCCTTCCTTTCTCTCTCTCTCGCTCTCTCTTTCTTTTTGAGCCAAATTACTTTGAAAGTTCTTTAGAACTGAAAGTACAGATTTTAATAAGTATATTTGATGTGCTTGGAACATTGCTTTTAGGATGAGTTTGAGTGTTCAAGATAGTTAAATGATTTTTGAAACAGAATATGGTAAAAAAAAAAAAAAAACCAGTGGGAGACCTTGCTCTATTAATATGTTTTAGAAACAAAAAAGGCAATAAGAATGTTCTGGAAGAAGTACATCAATCACCTTGTATGGTTTTCAAATTGAGCCAGGAGATCTTTTAAAAAACACTGTAGGTGTTTAAATTTCTAAATCATCACAGGTATTAGAAAGTTAGAGACAGGGATGCTGATACAGATTCGTAATCCCAGCACTTGGGAAGTTGAGGCACAGGGATGAAGAGCTTGAGGCTGGCCTGGGTTACATATCAAGTTCTAGGACAGTCTAAGGGTCTCCAAAAAGAAAGTAAGAAAGGAAAAAAATGAAGGGAGGAAGTGTGGAGGGGGAAGGAGAGTGGAAGAAGGGCAAGGAAAAAAGTGGTACTTGACATAGAAATATGAAAAATTTTATGTCAAACCTAATCCTATCCTTGAACTCCAGGGTTAGAACAACCATATAGTTCACACCTTTAAAAAAATTATCTATCAGTGAGTTGGCAGGACCACCTGTCAGCCTGCACGTTCCTTTCCATGTGTGTCCTAGTCCCTAAACACATCGGAAATGCTTCTAGAAGAGTACGAGGCCCTGCTAAACCCTTCAGATCTTGCCTGATTCCTCTCCGACCCTAGCCTCACCTTGGGACTTTTCTGGAGAAGAACATTCCCATCAGGTCATGCTTTATCAATCAGAAATCTCAGTATTTCAAGATTTTGAGAGATGAATGCAAATTCTTAACAAAAAAAGACATTTATTTAGACATAGTCTAAAGAATATCTTTTCAAAAAAAATTCAAGCTCCAAAGCAGGTACCTAATCAACCCTTCTTGCCTGGTTGGAGGTTTTTGTTTGTTTGTTTGTTTGTTTTGTTGTTATTTGTTTTTTCAGCTGTCACTCAACCCAACTTTCATAGGAGATTCAAAGAAAAGACACCAAAACTCTTTTCTGACTTTTCCATGTTTAGCACAACACCACACAGAATTGCTAAATACCGTTTAACCACACTGACCGTCCTGGGGCCAGTAAATTCAGTATTCAGATACTTGATTACAGACCACAGGAAGACTGTAAGGAAGCAGCCCTCCCTCAGATCTTCTGGTTATTCATGAGTAACACAGACTCTCCTCATTTCTTTCTCAATTATTCTACCATGGCTGTCAGCTCTAGTTTCTGGTGCAGGCGCTTGGTTATGGAAGGTGCCTGCCAGCCAGGGTAGGGGAACCATTTTCTGTTATATTTATAGTCCAAAAGGAAAATAACAGCATATGTTTTTGGTTTCACTGTAAAATTCCAAGCAAGACAACAGTCAGTCACCCAGTTTTAGGAGGGCCAACATGAGACCAGTGTTAGACAGAAAGGGGGAAATATTATGGAATAATCTTTTGTACACTGTGAAGATATGTCTTTGCTAAGGCACCTTCTGATTGGTTTAATAAGGAGCTGACTGGCTGGTAGCTAGGCAGGAGGTATAGGTGGGAAAGCAAAACACAGAGGACCCTGGGAAGAAGGAGGGTGGAGTCACAGGAGTCATCAGTGAGACACAGAGAAACAGGAGGTGCAAGATGAAAGAGAAGTAAGGCCACATAGCAGAATGTGGATGAATAAAAATTGGTTAATTTAAGTTGTAAGAGCTAGTTAGTAACAAGCCTGAGCTATCTTCCACGAGTTTATAATGAATATTAAGTCTCTGTGTCGGTTATCTGCAAACTGGCAGATGGGAGTCCACCTACAGACCGGGAAGTTGCTCCTCTGGGATAGCCAAGTATCACCTCTACTTAGATGAAGACCATCACCCTCTCCTCCTTCAAAATCATCTTCTTTCTTCTGGATCTGTTTAGCACAGGAAGGAATAAGTGATGGGAATCACAGCCTAGGTGTTCCCTTTCTGGGATTAGTCTATATTTTATAGAGATGAGCCTCAGGGTCCTTACTCACCCCAGGAAGTATTTGAGGAACAGAGGCAAACCACCCTGCCCACCAATATCAAAGAGGGGCTCTTTGACCCTTGACCAAAGCCACTGCTATTCATAAACTTATTTATATAAGTTAGAAAATTATAAAAATTAAAATGTTTAAGTGTTCCTGATGGCAGAGTTTCAGTTTTAAAATATAAACCCTTCATTTCTTTCCTCTGTGATAGATAGTAAATGCAACTTACTGACCCAAGGCAGACCTCAGAGTTGCAAAATTGTTTACTAATTTGCAAAGCTCATATTGAGGCTTTACTTTGCTTCAGAGATATAACATGCTGTGACTGGCCTTGCAGAGGTATTGAATGAAGATGCCATCAAACCAACTTTGCCACTAAAGAGGCTATGAATGAGAGCAGATATGTATTCTAGATAAACTTCCAGAGTTTTTACATGACAGAGACAAGACTGTCTCTACTCTGTGCCATGAAATCTTTAAAGATAGCAGGTTTAGTCTTGGTGGGGCATATGAAGAAAACATTTCTGTTGCCTAGATTTTTAGACACAAGATAGAGATTTTAATTCTGGATTATTTAAAAGAAAAATAAAGATTATACAGAAAACATAGATACTTCAGGAGTGCTGGAAGTTCAGAAGGTAGAAAATCCAAATTGCCTTGTGGAATGAGCCCAGAGAGGCTGAATCTGGAGCTACTGTGACTGGGCCATTGACATATACCAAGGCCATGTATGTCAATGATCACAACACGGGGCATAACTTCTGTACTGCTCTTTCTCTTGGCTCTAAACTTGATCTCATGGCAAAATGATCTCACTGTCAGGGAACATTTATCTCAATCCTCATTTGCTTACATCTCTGAGTCTTTCTTCAAAGAATGGAGTGGACATGTTTGAATGGTGGAGCCAGGTCAGATGCCATGCACTGCCAATGAGAAGGACTAGAAGGTTGGCCCAGAGCATATTTAACTTCTTTGATGATGAATGTCTGTGTACTTCCCACAAAAACCCCTGGGTGGATAATTATGCCCTGGGAATGAAGGTCAGATACTGGGCAGCCAGGAGGACTGCCTTGATGTACCTGAGGACAGGAGCGGCGTCCTTCTCTCACCATACAATTTAGTCCTTGCTCTGGATGCTAGAAGGTTCTCCTTGCTCCCAGACCTGTGAATCTAGGATCATTGGTGTATATGGCAGAGATCTGTGGCTCACTAGACTGTTCTGTTTATAGTGAGTGGTGACATCAGCAAAGCTCCTGGGTCATGCCTGGCTGGTATTTCGAAAAACAAAAGAAAAACATAAATGTTCTGAGGATCAAGGCTAAGGAACTCCATCTTTAAAGAAGCTGCATTTTGAATGAGAAATGAGAGTTCTATAAACACGTTCATGGTAAAGGCCGACAATACAGGTGTCAGCTTCCAACTTGGGCCCTTTTGTTTCCTTGATATGTTCCCCACCATTGCCAGAACTCATCTTCCAGAAGTTTCTACTATCAAAGAAAAGCCAAAGTACCTCTGCTGGAAGAAGATCATACATATTCGTGTTAAGCCATCTGTTCTTTCCCAGCTCAGCGTTCACTTTTCTTCTATTATTACACCACAGAATTCCTCTGGGAATGACCCATTTCTGCCACACGTAGGGATGCTCATCTTGAATCTAGAGTTAGATCATACTACTTGCATGTTATGACTAATTCAGGAGAAGGTATATGATACAGACCCCCCCAACACCCCAATCAGAGGAGTCCAGGTCTCTTTTGAACATTTAGAAGAAAAAAGTTCCCTCCCCAGGAATTACTAAGTCAGTATGTCATACCTGAGTCTCCTGATGAACATTTTGCCATTACCATAGAGAACAAAACCAACAGAGAAATTTAAGTAGATAATTTCTGAAAAATTAAAAGCCACACATACCACTGTGTGTGCTAGGGACAGGACTGCGCATACATGCATGCATGAGTTTATGTGTGGGAGCTGGACATTAAACCCTAGTTGTTCCTCAGGTGCTGATTATCCTGTTTTTTGGACAAGATATCTCTCTCACTGGGACCTGGAGCTTGGTAGTTAGGTTAAGTTGGTTACTCATTGAGCCTCAGGGATCCATCTGTCTCTGCCCCCAGAGCTCTGAGATTGCAAACACAACACATGTCCCTACACTGTAGGGTCCTGGGCAGTCGACACAGATCCCATATTTCCCTGCCAGGCACTTTAGTGTCAAACCATCTTCCTAGCCCACAGCATCTGTTAGACACTCCAAGGAAGCCACATCCAGCAACTGTGAACCTTTCACTATTGGAGCTTATACTTTTAAAAATATTTTAGATGGTATCTCAGAGAAATATAATGATGGGATTGCCACTGAGTGCAACAAAAAAATCATCACCCAAAGTGGGTTGCTAACTATTTTAAGTTCCACTTAGTGTCTGGTGGTAATGCTTTTCATCATAAGTGCTTTGTAATTTCTAAGTTTGTGAGGCTTAAATAATTATGTAATTACTTTGTACAGCCACAGAGCACCACTTGAGTTGGGTAGCTACTGGAGCCCAGTAAGCTCTTCATTATAAATTATATTACTCTTAGCACATAATTTATAGTTTATATGACAAGAATAGCCATATCATGCAACTATTCTGTAATAGCATAGCAATTACTCCTGTGTTGTGGGAACTGCCAGTGGGATGGATATTTCTTTCGTAATTACAGAGATGACAGCATCAAATCAGACAACCTCCCAGTGATAACGTTTTTAAGTATAAATTCAACTACAGTTTGGTTGCTTCCTCTAAACCGTTCTAGCGGAGCAAGAAAGCAAATGGAAGAAAATACCTTCCTGTCATTTCAGTATGCAATTTAGCAAGCATATTCTTCAGGAATGGAAGCTTGGGAACAACAGATTGTGTGTAATGAGATCAAAGTCTTCATTTATATTCTGGCAATAAATAGGCCTTGGTTGGTCACAACAATTCAAGATCAAGGGACAGCACAGGAAAGTTTTATTTGGTTCTAACATAAACCCAGTTGCCAAACTCCCCTGAAAGATGCGGTGTGAGAGCTAGGCTTACATATGGCCTGGGAGGAACCCAGAGACAAGGAGGCCGTGGACTCAGAGATCTGACTTGAGGCCACTCTAGCACTACCTGGCTAGATGATCATATCAACTGAGTGATCGCTGTCCCCGAGAATGGTCTTTGTCTCTAGATTTAATGAAATCACACTTAAGAGATTTGCTGAAGAAAGCAAGCCAGACAATATGTTTGGGAGGGACCTGGCAAGCGCTGTCTAAAGAGCAGGACTCTAACAGCAGAGGGAAGGAACTTTGGTCTCGTCCATCCGATTTAACTTGAAATAAAATACTCTTTCTTCACAGAAACTTTCATAATGAAATATAAAGAAAATGATACAGTGCCTACCCACCAAGTGCAAAGACTTTCTGATGAAATCCATTCCTTTTTCCATCTCTTCCTCCCCTTCTTTTTCCTTTTCTCCCTGTTCCCCTTTTTTTCCTTCTTTTAGTACAACCTGGACTTCCCCCCCAAAGCTTTCACACATATCTTTTTTTCTCACAAGATGTAGTGCTGAAAGACTTTGGAGTTTCATATTATCAGTGTGGAATAATTTCTTAGCCAAACAAACAAAAGAATAAAAGAGTTGGGAAACGCAAGTACAAAGTTGTGTCTGGATGTGGTATGTGATGCAACTCTCTAACCAGATTCTAGAAAACACATACCTGAGTCTTGTGGGAAAGAAATTACGGTGATTTTTTTTTTTAAGAGCTTGGAATTCTTTTTAATGCAGTCAGCTACTTCATCTTAAATAGGTAGTTTCATTTAGTGGTGGCCCTGAGGTTGTTAGCTGTAGTGTTTCTTAAGTTAAATTGGCTTAAAATAAAGAATGATGGGCACACCACATACACGTCTCTCCTGGATTTAGAAGGGCTAACTTTGAAAGGGGATTTTTCAAGACAGAAAAGACTTCCACAGAGCTTTGAACTTTTGCTTGATGTCACTGTCCATATGACTGTTCTGGGTATTTATAAGCTGAAGATAGCAGAGAGCTGTGTGAGTCCCTTAGAGGTAAATAAGAAACACAGAGCCTTTAAAGGGTTCTTTAAAGATTAAAGACAAGACAGGAGAAGCATCTTCCTAAGTTGATTTTCTGTGCTAAATGTGCTGAGTCCTGGCAGTTCTTAACCTCAGGCTAGCCCTTCCATTCATTCATATATAAATGAATCAGAAGCATCTTTGGGAGCAGATGCTTTAGATTCCCAATGGTTGCTGCTCTGTTTTCAAATGTTTTTCTTTTGGTTAAGCTTTCTTACCTATTGCATTTTTATATTAGTTTTCTAAGACTGCTATTACAATATGCCATAAACTAAGTGGCCCAAACACACACACACACACACACACACACACACACACACACACACACACACACACACACGTATTATCTCACTTTTCCATAGGCTAGGACTTGCAAATCAAGGCACTGGCCAGGTCTCTCTCCTCTTTTTGGCTTGTATGTGGCTACTTTCATTATTTATACCATAATCTCCCATCTACTGGTTTTAAGCTAAATGTTTCTTTCCTGTAAAATTTATGGCAATGTCCTGCTCCCAGTGTCATAGTCTCCAGAATGGGGGTTTTGAGCAGGTGATCAGAATTGAATGAAATCCTGAGAATGGGGCTGTGAGCTGGTGATATCAGGGGTCATCTAAGAAGACATCCTGGAGAACTTGTCATCTCCCTCCTAGGTGTGCACAGAGGTTCTGTGAGCACACAAGGTGGTGGCCATGTCTAATCCAAGAGAAGTTGCCTCGGAATGAAACTGGCATCTTTATTTTGGGCTTCCCAGTTTTCAGAGTTGAAATAAATAATTTCTGTAATTTAAGCAGCCAGTCTATATTTTGTTCTCACAAACAGAATGAGACAGTGCATACTTTTAAACTTCCCTTTTTATAAAGGCTATGGTCATACTGCATTTGACTCACTCTAATGATGTCCTTAAAGCTAGATTACAGCTGTGAACTTAGTTACATTGTGTGATATTACAGATTAGGATTTCAATGCACAAATGGGGGAAATTTAATTCATAGTCATTTGCTCTCTCTCTAAGGTATGAAGGTGGATTCATGACACAAATTACCTGCCAACCAGTCCTTTCCTCTAACAGCTTAACTGAAGTATAAATACAACAGGCTATACAGTTTTTAATGAAATACACACTTTGATAAGTGCCAATGTGTCCCCACACACCCAACTGTCACCACCATCATGGTGTGGGATGATTTCTGCTTTTTCAATTTGGTCTCTACTCTCCTTTACCTGGATTTCTGTCCTCTTTTAGATACAGTGTTATTTTCTTCACCTCTCTTTTACTTAGTAGCTATAGTTCCATTCTTTTGTTAACTTAGTTGCTGTGGATATCGTGCTCTATGCTGTGAATGCGTTGCTCTGATTGGTTAATAAATAAAATGCTGCTTGTCCAGTAGCCAGGCAGGAAGTATAGGCGGACAAGCAGAGAAGAGAATTCTGGGAAGAGGCAGGAGTCTTCAGCCAGACACAGAGGAAGCAAGATGTCAAGGCAGAACTGAAAAAAGGTACCAAGCCACGTAGCTAAACATAAATAAGAATTATGGGTTAATTTAAGTGTAAGAGCTAGTCAATAGTTAGCCTGAGCTAATGGCTGAGCAGTTTTAATTAATATAAGCTTCTGAGTGATTATTTTATAAGCAGCTGCAGGGTCTGTGGGGCTGGGCAGGACCAGGGTCAACTCCAGCTACACTTAGTAGTTCATTCAACTAGTATCGCTTTACGTACAGAACAAAGCCTTACAACAGTGAGCTTTGACTTTTCCCAAACTGCCCCCTGTGATACTTTTGTCACGCTTTATTTTTATAGACTATGAAGTTACTGCATTTTTCAATGAGATTGATAGAATGGTAAGTCCCTACCCATGTGGCTGTCACATCGGTACTCTTCCTTCTCTTCCGTGGCTCCTGTTTCCTCCTGGCCTGAAAAGGTGGCTTTCACTGTGTCTTTCCCTAAAAGTCTTTCAGCTTTTTATGTCTAAAACAATAGCTGTTCTTTTTCAGAACAAGCATTTTGGTCCATTCCCTTCCGGTCTCCTCATCTCTATTAGTCAGCTCCCCTCAACTCGAGGAGTCTGCTAGGTCCTGTGAACTCTCTCCATCAGTTTCCTATTACTCAGACAGTCTCCATCCTTGCCTGATGCCCAGGGTTTTAACATTCACCGTCTTATATGTTTTGTGCTGTTTTATTGTTGTTTCTGAAAGGAAGGCAAATTTGGCCTTTGCTACTCCAATTTGATTAGAAACAGAAATTCTCTCCTCCTCTTCTTCCTTCTCTCCACCATCACCACCACCATCACCTCCACCACCATCACCTCCACCACCTCCACCACCATCACCACTACCACCATCCAACACCTCCACCACCTCCACCACCACCATCCAACACCTCCAACACCTCCAACACCTCCACCACCACCACCATCACCTCTACCACCTCCACCACCATCACCACCACCACCTCCACCACCATCACCTCCACCACCATCACCACCACCACCTCCACCACCATCACCACCACCACCTCCACCACCACCACCTCCACCACCTCCACCACCATCACCACCACCACCTCCACCACCTCCACCACCATCACCTCCACCACCTCCACCACCATCACCACCGCCACCACCACCACCACCACCACCACCACCACCACCACCACCACCACACACTACCACCACCTCCACCATCACCAACACCAACACCATCATTAAAACATGGAATGAAGTAGAAAGGCCTTTGGGAATTGTGAATCCTATCTTTTGCTGACTGGCAACCAGAAGGTGCTGCTCTTTGTCAGGAGTCCAGTCTCCCAGGCTCTGTGGGCAGTGCTGACAAGCACGAGCTGGCTCACATTCTTCTTTGCTAATGTCTGTCCAGCACTAAACTTCACAGACTTTCCCCAGTCCCTCTCTCCACATTCCTGTCTCCTCACAGTTCCTCCACACTTTTGAATTAGTCCTTCAGGGGAGGGACTGGAGCGTCTACAGCTGGAGACAGAAGTATCTTGCTTTGGGAACTTTTCTCTCTGTTTAGTTTTATTAAGACAGGGTCTCATGTCACACAGGCTGGCCTCAAGCTCATTATGTAGCCAGGGATGACATTGAACTCCTGATTTTCCCCAATGCTGGAATTGTAGGCATGGTACCTTGTCTAGCTTTGGTTTGAGCTCTATGGAGGTTTTCTGGCAGTTTTTTTTTTTTCCTCCTACCAATGAAGTTGTTATTGCTGAATGGCCAGTGTTGTTACCTGTATTTTATACATCTGTGATTATTCTCTCAGTGTATAGGTGACAGGGGTTTAGAGACATTTCTCCCCTTTACCAAAATGCTAGAAGGATACAAATACAGAAAACAAAACCAAAGTAAACCAATGCATCTGAGGTTTGGACTCTATATCGTTGAGTACAAACCTCATTTTGCATACTTATTCAGAAAACAAAAATTGTGCTGATTTCTATTGTGAACTCAAATCTGTCAGGGTGGAGGAAGCTCAAATGGGATCATCAGAGGGTTTCACACGACTTCCCCTAAGATGTAGCCACGTAAGAGTGCTTATGGTTTGGAAAGATCCATACAACCTCTTGCCGTGTGTCCACACAAGTCTAGCCTACTGGCTCTACCTACTTCTAACATTCATGCTCCAGGCTACAGCAGATGTGTTTCCCCGCCCCCCAGGTCCAGCAATGTTTGATGCTGCTCATGGGAAGATGTAAATACTTCTTTCTTTCTTTCTTTGTCACATCCGACTGTGGAGACAGAAGGGATGCTGGCTGTTTCTTCTCCATGTTCTCACTGCCATCTCTGGCTACTTCCAAGAGGTGAAACACATGCTCCTGTGCTCTGGGATTCCCGGGATCTCTGCAGGGTCTCTCCTTAGAGGAAGAACGGGAACACAGGTGCTCCAGAGCAGCTGCTTCCCCCATCTCCCTTCCCATTGTGTTTCTCTCCTGCTAACTCTCACTTTTCGTATGTGTTTGTCTGTCTGTCTGTCTCTGGGTATACATATGTGTATAAACATCACTCAATGTGTTCTCCTAAATCATTAATCTCATGTCTCCTTTTCCTTCCTCTGAAATCCTAGGCAAGTGAAAGACACGAAGAAAAAATATCCCCTTCTTCCCCTTTTTCTGATTGTCTAAAATAACAACACAGATGAGCCTAAGTGCTTGAGAAAGTCAAAAGGAAAAATAAAATGTGAGGAAAGATTGACATCTAAAAGTACCACTCTATTGAATGCGGTGCTTTCTGGGATTGTTTGTTTGTTTTTTATCTCTTTTCTTCCCACCTCTTACACTCATTAGTCATGTGATCTTAAGAAAGTTACTCTGCTTTTTGTTTCTTAGTCTCCACATCTGAAAAATGGGCATAGTAACACTACACTACACCACACACACACACACACACACACACACACACACACACACACACACACTGCTTGGGAAATTATCTGTCACTTAGTACTAATTAACTGTCAATGATTAGTATAATTATGACTAGTCATATAATAATTAAGTGACTAAAATCGTGAGAGCACAATTTTTCTTCTACACACATTGGCAAAACATATAATTTGAGGTCTAGAAGAGATACGAGACATCTCCCAGCCCAGGCTCCTCATTAGCCAGACACACAAAAAGTCAGCAGAGTGACTGGCTGTGGTTGACTCTTTCCTGGGGATTCTATTTCTATTCACCCTAGAGGGTAATGAGAGACCAACAAAGAGCTTCCACCCAAGTCTAGCTTGGAAAGCCAATGAGCTTAGTTGGGATTATTTATGGGCAAATGAGTGAGGGGTTACTTACAGGCATGTGGGAGTCCAGGAGCACATACAACTCAGGGGCATCTGAGCCAATAAAGAGCCCCTCCCACCCCACCCAACACTACCAACAGCATATATATCCTCAGGCTGGGATATTCATAAATTTTGTGAGCCCTCTCCTCTTCTGCAAAGGAATGTTAGTGGGCCCCATTATGTTAGTGACCCCAAATGAGAGGGTCTCCTGTGGATAACCACAGTCACTCTGCATTCAAGATAGCAGCAGCTATGCCATGCCCCGAGGACAAAGTTCCACAATTTTTTCCTGAGAGAAACTGGCTGTGGAGCAGTCCTTTGATTCTTGGTGAAGATATTCCCATGAGAGAAGGGCATTTAGACTTTACCCACCACATCCCCTCCCACCTGGCCACATGACCATTCCTAGAATTGGATTCCCTCTGCTCCTAACAATAGTGGCTGCTTTGGTAACAGGCTGGGTGTTCCCATCAAGGTAGAATGAGTGAGGATGGGCATTTTCAAGTACCAGTCTCTAAGGGCTGTGCCTCAGGTGAGGGAAATTAGCAGGTGATGCTTTGCTATGTCACCCGGAGTATAGCACTTTCTCCCTCTGGTTCTCAATGTCTCTGTAAATCATTAGGGTTGGTTAAGAACTGGTTTCCCAGTGGTATTACAAAACAGATCCCCCAGGTCAGACATCTTTGGGGTGGGGCCCTAAATGATACTTCAGGTTTGGAAATGAGTAATCCTGGGGGACTCTGTGTAGCTTGAGTGTGAAATGTCCCCTGTAGGCTCACTTGTCCCCCAGCTGGTGCACAGTTTGGGAAAGTTACCTAACATTTATGAAGTAGAGGAAATGCATTGCTGGGGGGCGGGCCTTTAGGCTTTACAGCCAGGCCCCACTTCTTGTTTTCTCTAAGCTTCCAGACTGCTGATGCTATGTGATAGAACTGCCTCACGCTCCTGCCACTGTGCTTCTCCTGATGTAATGGACTGTACCCACTCTGGAGCTATAGGCAAAAATAAACCCTTTCTGTCTCCAGCTGCTTTTTCTCAGCACACTTTCTCACTGCCACAGAAGAGAAGCTAATGGAGTGGCTAAGCTTTCTTCCACTTCTGACATGCTTTGACGCTAAATTAAAGTCCTGAACCTGGCAACATTTCCCACGTGGCATTCAGACATGCTGTCTGTCCTTGTGTTCAGAAAGCTGTTGGCTACAACAGAGCATTCACATGACTTCTGGAAGGTCAGCTTCAAACTGTGCTTTACCAGTGCGCTTCTTCCCTCCCTGAGGGCAAGACCCTGGCGTGAACATGGAGCGGTCTCCTCCTGGGATGAGTCACCCACCCTGCAGCTTCTTTAATCTCTGAGAGTGACAAAAATGTTTCTGTAACATAATCCTGGGGGCCCAGGCACATGGACTGCTACAGGTGACAGGCTGCTCTGAGGGGTCCTTCAGATATTTCAAGTCAGGTGTTCCTCTGGATTAACCCTTAGATCTGTTTGCCATCTCTAAATCCCATTGGGCAACTCAAGTCGGAAGTGAGACCCTCAAATTTAAAACATTCCAGGATGTAAGAAGCCACCTGGTAGTTAAAGTTTTGGGTTACCCATCTGTGGCTGGAAAATGAGGCTGATACTTCCTGATGCTGGTTTTCCCTCACAGGGCAGGAGGTGAGGGTGAACGAATTTCTCTGCATGTCCAAATCTTCAGCTGGGCTTCAGAGGTGGGCTGTGTGCTGCAACACACCTGCACAGAAGGAAACTGTGCTGAGACTGTTCATGTCAGTGACCTTGGTTCCATTTCTCTAGAAGAAAGAACATGACATAACTACTTGTAAAGGAGTCTTTAAAGACAGGTGTCTGACTTGACAGCGTTGCTTTTGACCTTCATGCTGAGAGAGAGAGAGGAGTGGGGTGGTGTTTCAAATGATGCCCTGCTGCCTATAGCAGAGGAAATACCAACAGCTTGTTGCTTCAACACAGGTATGCCGTACAGTCATTTTCTCATATTTGGTGTGAATTGGCTTTTTTTTCCCTTAAATTTTACTAAAACTATTTTCTAGGGTTCATCTTTAATCTTATTTTATCTCCAAACAGTGCATATAACTTAACAATGTATTAGTCAAGACTTGACACTTTTACATTTTTCTATAATATGAAACTAGAAAGTACTTTTAATTTGTGGATGAATGTTTGGAACCAAAGTCTTTTTAGATTTATCACTGTAAAGATGCTGAATTGGAGTTTGCTGACTTCATAAAACATTGTCCTTGTTTGAAGACCGTGTATGCTCTTCACCATAGCAACCGAGAGAGTGTCTAAGGTTGCTGGCACCCCACTTACCCACTGTCAATTAGCTTGGCCTATTTGCTATCCATGAAGGCTAAATTCTGGAATCACTTTTCTTGGTTAGAACGCAGCAACAACTCTCCCATGTCTCTCCTCTCTTTTTCTTGCAGTAGTTGTATTGCATACACGGGAAGAGGATACAGCAGGGCGCATAAACCAGTTACCTAGGGGGCAGAGCTGGCGGCTGGTCCCCACCTTGAGCCACCCTGACAGCTGTGAAGTGTTGTCTGTACATGGGGATGTAAACCAAGATTTATAATTTTCTCTTTTTCTCTTAAAGACTTAAAAAGAGCAAACAAAGTACGGATGAAAAACAGACAACACAACCAGCCAACCTTGGTGTGGGCTCTGGGATTCTTTTGCCAAAGGGCTCAGGTGAGCTTTTTCTTTCCACCTGGTTAATTACCTTAAATTGGCCGTTCAGAACCCAGAACCATTAATTACTCCAAAATACCCAATTTCCCTTTTTTCACTCTCAATTTTATGACCATCTAATTAATGAGTCTCTTAACTGCATTGTGTATTGAATTACTCAGAAGTGAAACATGATACTGGGTGCATTAGATAATTAGGTTCTTTCTAACATGGAAACACTTGAGTTCTAGAAAATTCACTGTGGTGCGGCTGAAGTGATTCAAAATCAGCTGACTCAGCCATCACCCCTCACATCAGTGTATGGTGTGACTCCCCTGAAGCCTTCTTATCTCCTTTGATATCAGCAACTCTCCATCTCTCTTCCTTTCAGTGGCTACTTGTAGAGAAGACATTCCAGAAGGAAATTCTCCATGGAAACCAAGTGTAGCAGCTTAATAAGTAAATGTTTCCCCTTTGAATAGTAGATTCAGAGACATTTAACTTCGCCTTATGCGTCCTTGTGTTTACCACTGTTCAGAGGCTCTGGAGCACGTGAGAACTTAGAAAGTGCTACGTGATGACAAGACTAGGAAGCTATCATGTCGCCCATCACATGCACTGGAACACTTGGAAGTAGAGATTTGGAGAGAGACAAGCAAATGATATCTTTGAAATCTTTCAGAGTGATTCTTTGTCTGCATGTGTTTGCAATTGGAGTCTGTAACTTTGTTGTAACTGCCAAGGCTCTTCCAAATCCTTTGGAAATGGTGGTATAGGGAATTACCCTCTCACTGCAAAATTGATATTGTACCAGACACAACACCACCACACTGATGTATGTATGAATTAACAAAGGGAAATTCAATTTCATTGTGAGATCAAATATTGAAAAAGTATTTTTTTTCAATGTGTTTTCTTTTTCCATTCTGTCACAGCTTTTTGTGGAGACTTCCTTTGGGTCAGCCTCAGGTTGTGTAGAGATTGAAAGATGTGATTTTGACTATCAATTCTGTGTATGGTCAACTCATTGAATTTCTCTTCATTAAAACCAAATGAAAAGAGGACTGGGAAGATGGCTCAGTAGGTAGAGATCTTGCTATGCAAGAACAAGTTCCTGAGTTTAGATTCCTGAACTCAGATATCTTTAAAGGCTGAGCACAGTAATATTGCTATAATCCATACTGGGATGGAGGTGGGGAACAGGATGGAGACAGATGAACCCCAGGAACTCACTGGCCAGCCTGACTCTAGGTTCAATGAGAGAGAGATCCAGTTTCAAGGTTTCAAAGGGAGATCTGTGATACAGAGATGTCAGCTGGGGAAGGACTCCTCATGATCCACTGATCTCTGCATTGTATCCAGTGTGGTTTTCTGGGATGGTCTCCATTCGCTGTCAAGAGAAGCTTCTTTGGTGAGGGGTGGTAGCTACACTTCTCTATGGATGCTTAGAGAAGGAGAATTTGCCTTTCTCGAAGATGAACCCCCTTATTGGTTATTAAAAACTATTTTTAATTGGAATAGAATTGCATGACCCATCTTCTCTCCTGTCATTCCTTCCCAGGTACCCTTTCTTGTTAATGAATAGAAAATTTCTACAAAAGTGACTTCAGCAGGTTGTATTTGTGTGTGTGTGTGTGTGTGTGTGTGTGTGTATACACAACAATAATTTTTTAAAAAGGCTATCAATTTGAGAGTGGGGGGTCATGGGAAGAGTACCTTAGAAGGAATAAGGAAGGGAAGGGGGATGATGCAATTCTACTTTAATTAAAAATAGTTTCTAAAAGCCAAAACTCAAAACAAAGCCAAAAAAAAGTAAGGTAGAGAACAATAGAGGCTTAACATAGGCAAATTCCCTCCCCCATACCTACACCACACACACCTACACCACACACCCATACACACCTACACCACATACAGCTACACCATACACACCTACACCACATACACCTACACCACACACCCACACACACCTACACACACCCATACAAACCTACAGCACATACACCTACACCATACACACCTACACCACATACACCTACACCATACACACCTACACCACATACACCTACACCATACACACCTACACCACATACACCTACACCATACACACCTACACCACATACACCTACACCATACACACCTACACCACATACACCTACACCATACACACCTACACCACATACACCTACACCATACACACCTACACCACATACACCTACACCATACACACCTACACCACATACACCTACACCATACACACCTACAGCACATACGCCTACACCATACACACCTACAGCACATACAGCTACACCATACACACCTACACCACATACACCTACACCATACACACCTACACCACATACACCTATACCACACACCCACACACACCTACACCACACCCATCTACACACACACACACACACACACACACACACACACACACACATGGGGGTGGGGAGGGGGCACTTAGATCTCTATCAAGGACTGAAACTTATTAAGACTTTTTTAAACTAGAAACTTCACTCCTTCAAAATACATGGAAGAGCAGTGGCTCTGTGCTGGCCTTAACTTCTACTTCCTTCTAGAACTTCAAAGGCATTACAAAAACTTGCACCCTACCCACTTATTGCCCACAAAATCTTTCTTTACGGTCTTATTCTCTAACAATTTTTCAACTGAATAAACTTTTCTCCAAATATTTTGTAACTCAGTTTCAAATTCTGACAATATTTTAAATGTTATTATTATCTTAGATCATCTTCTGCTGTTAGTACCACCTGTGTTTTAGGAAACAAATTTATTTATTATATATATATATATATATATATATATATATATTTAGTATATGCATTCTGATTGTGATGGTTAGTTTTAATTTTCAATTTGGCACAATATAAGCATCACCTGACAGGACAGTCTTTGTGAGGGGCTCCTGGATCAGCTTTGCCTGTGGACATGTCTTTGGGGGATTGGTTTTTATTGCTTTAATTGATGTGGAAAGATCCAGCCCACCATACGCAATACCACTCCCTAAATTTGAGTCCTGCCTGAACTGTACAGGCATGGAGAAAGTGAGCTGAATTATCAGCATGCTCTTAACTGTGGACATGACTAGCTCTTTCCAGCTCTTTCCTTGACTCCTTCACAACAGAGTGTGACCTAGAATTGTCAGCCAAGTAAACCTTTTCCCTGAAGGATATTTTCGTCAAGGAGATTTTTGTAACAGCCACATTAAAGAACTGAGGACCTGCATATTAAGAAAATAAAATTTGAAATATAAATGTACAGTATTATTGCTCAGGACTAAACTTTGACACATAGCTTATTCAAAACTATGAAGCGGCTCTGATGCGTTACACATTAGTTAGCACCGAGATATAATGCTGAACGCATGTGCTCAGGAGGAGCTCCAAGTCTGGTGGACGAGACATATCTACTCACATTCATTTCAACTGATAAATGGTATCACACAGAGAGAAACAAAAGAAAGAAGTTAAAAATTGCATTTTTCTCTGTGCTTTTCCAGTTTCTAAGTTTCTTAAATGAGCGTGTGTTATTTATGATATCGAAAAGCAAAACAACAAAAGTGTGTTAGAAAATGAATTGACAGGAAAGAATAACAAAAGGGAACTTTAAAAATATTTATTTAGTTAGTTACTGATCACAGAGAAGAGAAAGGAAGTTTGCAGGAGAGCTGGAAAAAAACAAAAAAACAAAAAACCTTGACAAAAGACGGTTCTAGTGTTGTAGTCATCACAGAGAGTTTCTAATTAGCAACAGAAGTTCAGATAAAGAGGCCCAAAGTTAAGCATGGCCTTTAATATTAGATAGAAAATCTTTATGTGTCTTAAGTATCATGACTGTGAGATTTAAATACTATTGTTACAGTGAAGGAACTCTTGGGTGATACATCATTTCCAGTGTGTAGAATATAAAAGTTACTTCACTTGTGTCATGTGATAAAGATGCTTCTATGGCCATAAGCTGAGAAGAAACTCCTTTTGTGTCTCTGATGTTCCAACATCTTTGACAACGCCAATGATATGATGGCATCAATACATATATGTTTAATCAATTAATTAATATTAATCAGTAAATACTAAAGACACAAATTGACACCGGCCATGAAGACCTACTTCTCAGGCTGGGGATACAGCTGGGTATAGAGCACTTGCTCGGCATATGAGAGGCATTGGGTTCTACCTCCAACACTGAGAAGAAATATCCCTTTAGGGGAGCTACTTCTGGGTATACTATAGACTACTTTAGTGCCCAAGCTATAGTCCTATTGATCCAACTATTCCTAATTCTCCTGAATTTATAGTGCCCTAACCATCAAGTTGAGATGCCAAATTGATCAGTCAGCTCTAGAAAATTCATTAATTCTTAGAGAACTCAGGTTCCCGAGAGCAGTTCCAGAAGGATTCAAGACCTATGTTGATCTGCTCAACAACACATCCTTGGATTGCATTTCTCTATTTTCCATGTCATCACTGCCCATTCTCATACTGCATTTTACATTTTCAAATAAGTTATCTCCACTCGAGTCCTTGTCTCAGCTTAAGAAAATACTAGCTTAATACAGAAACCCAAATTTAACCACAAACCTTCACATTTTATGGCCAGCCAGTGAAACTTGAAGCCTTTCAGAACAGATTGCTTTCCTACTTAAAAATACAGGATTCCACCCTCTGCTCTGGATTATGAAGAATTTACTGAAACTGGCGTATTTTGACATGGACCATTCACCCCTCATGTAAGGTAAGGGTCACAGCCAAGTGTTAGCTCTGGTGTTTCGGGACCCTTTGGAACTTAGCTTGGCTAAGGAAGCTTCAAACTTCCCAAAAGGAACAAGGGATATTCCTAGCATCCTTGGAAAGCTTAAATCAAGCTATTATTTGAACTGGAATGTTTTTAATAAAGTCAATATTAAATCAATAAGTGTCTCCAACTCTTTACAAAGAGACAGGGAAGGGCTGGCACAGTGGTCAGCTGTGAGGGTCTTGCTGGAGCCAGGAACTCTGCTCAGGCCTTGTTCTACACAGAAGCCTTTCTTTCCCAGGCTGCTCTGAAGAGCCCACAACCAAGAGTCAGAAATAACATAGACAGACTCTCTGAAACTTGACTTGAAATACTCAGTTTTTTTTTTTCAATCATTTGCAGTGAATCTTAATAGTTTAACAGCTTGACCATATTATTCACTTTTGAAATGTGCTCACTACTTGCTTCCTGAGACAGGCACCAAAAGTTCCAGCAACTCTGGAGACTAAGGTAGATAGATCGCCTGAGCCTAAAAAGTCAAAGTCAGCCTGGACAAATACTAAGAGTACCATCTTAAAGAAAATAAAATTCAACCCAAGGTCAATAACTGCTGGCAGGTCAGCAGTTACATTTTTCATATTTTAAAGTATTTGAAAGCAGTTGTGGTTTTCATGAATGTTGAAAGCAGAAGATATTTGTTTGGGTGTTCTAGTTTCTTCTCTGTTGCTGTGGTAAAGCACTCTGAATAGGAGAAGAAATGGTTTACTTCAGCTTACAAGTTACATATCTATCACTGAAGGAAGTCAGGGCAGGAACTCAGGCGGGAACTTGATGCAGAAACAATGGAGGAATACTGTCTGCTGACTTGCTTATAGATCCATGTTTAGCCAGCTTTCTTATACAGCCCAGGACCACCTGCTCAGGGAATGGTGCCGCCCATAGTGGGCTGAGCCCTCCTACATCAATTAACAGTCCAGACACAGTAGATACAGTCAAATCTGATCTGTGCAATCACCCTTCTCATGTCACTCTAGGCCATGCCAAGCTGACAGTTAAAGCTAACTAGGGCAGGCATGAATTCCTAACATGGGTCAGAGAAGACCGCAATTTAGATGTTGAAGCTGAATGAAGATATCCCAAAGAACTGTGATGAGTTTAAATCACAATGGCACCAGCAAAGACTACATACTCAGCAGAAGAGACAACTGTGGTGGATAACAATTCTCTGTCTATTTCAAAAGGGATTTTGAATGTCACCAAAGAAAAGACATGATACATGACCGAGGGGATGAATACAGCAGTTATCTTAATGTGACTGATGGTCGTTACACAGTCTATACATATATTGAAGTAACATATCATACCTCATACATTCATAGTCATGTGCCAATTAAAATACCACTTACAAAAAGCTTGACATAATCTATTAGCTATTAATTAAATATAAATGAAAATACATGACTTATATCTTCATATCGATGAAGATGGCTAACTTTAAAATAGAGATTTCATTTGGATGTGGACCTGCAGTTAGTCAGCCTCTGGTGCAGTGCTGGTGAGAATGGAAACGGTACAGCCATGCTGCAAGAACCACTTGACCGGTTGTGACAAAGGTAAATGCACACATACAATACAATCCAGAAAGTTTGGGATGCGAAAACCTTCCCTACATGAACTCTTGTCTGTAAATATTTATGACATCTTGGTTCATAATCACGCTAAAGTGTCAAACAACAGATCATCCTTTCTCAGACAAATAGATTAGCTCTAGTGTGGTACAAGTGTGTGATGTAAAATCACTCACAAAAATGGCTGAGTATTGACACAGGAAACAGGATTGGCAGATCTCAAATGCAGTATGCTATGTGCTAAGCAAATGGAGCAGGCTCAAAGGCTAGCTATACTGTCATCTTTATGTGGCATTCTCTAGCAAACAAAGCCATAAGGTCAGAAAGCAGAGTGCTCGGGAAGGTCTGAGGTTGGCATAGAGTTGACTGACCAGCATATGAAGGAATTCTAGGGGATGATACAGTTCTTCATCATCCTTACATCGGTGGCAGTGGTTGGAGCACAACCATGTGTACTCTGTACTAGTGATACTATTTGGTGATACCCAGTGTCCCCCAAAAGTCTGTGTTGAAGGTTTTATTGTTGAACATGCCATTGAGAGGTTCCTTTCACAAAGGCCTAGTGAGTGGGTACACTTGCTCCTCTATAAAAAAACAAACCAACAAATGTGTGGCTGCATAATAAAGTGAGTGATCTTGGAATAAAATTAGAAACTGACAGAAACTGGAGAAACGAATCTGTGACACAGTGAGAGATGCAAATGCTCCTGCCTCCCAGCTGCACAGCCAGCAGAGGAGGAACCTTCCCTCTGCAGAGGGAAGAGTGAAAGAGACTCCCAACAAACTCTGTCGCTTATGGCCACTGGCAAGCCTAGCAATTGGACTGTCACCACCCCTATGGGCTTGTCTCCTAAGTAGGTAAATGTCTTAGGATTTACTATTTCTGTGAAGAGACCCCATGGCCATGGCAACTCTTATAAAGGAAACGTTTAATTGTGGTGGCTCACTTACAGCTTCAGAGGTTCAGTCCATCATGGCAGGGAGCATGGTGGCATGCAGGCAGGCATGGCGCTGGAGAAACAGCCGAGTGTCCTACCTTTTGCAGGCAACAGGAAGTCAACTGACTCCCTGGGTGGTACCCTGAGTATATGAAACCTCAAAACCCACTCCCACAGTGATGCACTTCCTCCAACAAGGCCATACTCATTCCAGCAAAGCCACACCTCCTAATAGTGCCACTCCCTGTGAGATTATGGGATTACAGGGTTATGGGGCCAATTGCATTCAAACTACCACAGTAAGTATTTACTACCTACATTAAGGCCTGGCATTGGAAGAAAGACATATTATCTTCTAGAAAACTTTCTGTGGGTTAGAGACAGGACTACCTTGAGAAGGAACGTACAGCATGAATTTGGCCAGCTTTGGGAGTCCGAAACTCATGTACTCCTATATCTTAGAGAGTCAGGAACTCATGCACTACTCTATCTTCAGGAGTTAGGAACTCATGTACTACTGTATCTTCGGGAGCCAGGAACTCATGTACACCTGTATCTTCCATCCCACTGCCCTGGCTCAGTGGGTAGCTTCCTCACAAACAAAGCTAGGCTCAATAGGGACTGGTACAAATGTGGGGAAAGCTCTAGACGGTAGAGAATGGGTGTTATGACAGAGACAAACTGTGAGTGTTGCCTTCAAGAACAGAGGATGGGCACCTGCCCTGTGAGATAGGATATGTGATAACTCACAAGTGGACTCATGCATCTACCACAACTAAAGACCCTCGCTCACACAGGTCCCCATACCCTTTCCCCAGGACACCTGTCACCAACAGAGCAGGAAAAGAGGGCATTCTGGGACAATCTTGAGCAATGCTGATGGTCCAGCTGTGACCCTGATCTTGAGTTGCAGAGTCAAAGAAGACCCAGTCAGGATCTTCCCTGAATGCTTACTGCGTCATTGATACTGGGGAGCCCCTTGATTGAAAGGAATTCTGCCAGAGATAACTGTGGCCCACTCCCCTTCACTTCCTAGTGGGTATAACAGATGAAAGAATTAGGGAAGAAAAGCTATGAACCCATCCCCAGGTGTGCAAAATAGAGATGTGGATGTGAGGTCCTGACCACGGGTGCGCATGTGCACATTAGAATCAGAAAAGCACAACAGGTCTCTCCATCAGCACACCTTTTCAAGTCCCCACCACAGCAGCTCCTACACTTCGGTTAATCATGTAGTATTGACATGAACTGCCACAGAGATAGGGTTTTAATTTCTAGGCAGCTTCTAGCATCTAGACCTACACCAGTGCTACACACACACCACACACACACACACACACACACACACACACACACACAGTATTAAAGACACTGAGAAGTAACAAAGCCAGTATTAGCAGTACATGAGAAAACATCCATCACCTATTAGGGGACCTCCACTGCCATTGTAGAAATAACCACGTCAGACCACACCTGCCTGAACTTCAGAGGTGTCTCACTCTTACATGACCCACAGAAAATCTCCCTGCAAGTTCCTTTCTGTGGGGTTTTTAAATTGTAAATTCACACTCCCTTCTGCTGTAGGGCTGTTAAGTTATCCTTATTGGGTGTATCGTGACGGCTTGCCTTTTCCCAGGAGTGGTATATTTTGTTAAAATTGTGGGGCTCTTCACTTCGGCTGTGGTCCATGCTATAACGAACCTCACTACTCATGGTGAAAGAATCCACAGAAAGATTCTACTATTGCCACAGCTAGCTTTCCACGGCTGTGACAAACACCATGACCAGAAGCAGCTTAGGAAGGAAAGAGTTTATTTTTCTCCTGACGTTTCTCCAGCCCAGCTGATCACCGCTGGAGGCACGGCCAGGGCAAAAGTGAGACCTGTGACCTGTGGAGGGAAACTCATCACCCATTTCTCTCCCTGACTGCCTCAGCTTGCTTTTTTATACAACTCAGCACCACCTGCCCAGGAGTGGGCCGGACCCTCCCACATCAATCAATCAATCAAGAAAATGCCCATCAACCATGTCTACAGGCTTAACTGGCGGTGGCAATTCTTCCACGTTCCTTCTTCCCAGAAGACTCTAGTTTTTTCAAATGGACAACAACAACAACAAACAAACAGTGCAACTATGGAATTCACTTGGAAAGGAAAAATTCAGTATTGCATAACAAGCTAATACCCTAGGACACATCTTCAGGAGAAAACTGCTTACCACCAAAGTCCTCTAACCCAGAAATAAACTCGACACATATACAGGCACCTAATTTCAAAAACACTGTAAAATGTACTGTGGAGAAAGAGTTCAGCAAATGGTATTGAGAAACCAGGACAGTCACATGTGGGTGAATGAAAGGAGAGTCCTAGCTCTCACCCCATGGGAGAATCAAATCAAAATGAACCAGAGACCTCAGCATAAGATGTGAAACTCTGCAACTGGTAGGTAAAAACGCAAGGAAAAGGCTTCAAGACAAGGGCATAAATAACAACTTTCTGAACTAGACTCTATGACAAAGGGAAACATTACCAGAGTCAAAAGGCAACTTACAGAATAGAGAGAAGTCACCGCCAGCTATTGATATGACAAAGGGTTAAGAGTTCACATAGATAAAGAGCACTAGACAGTCATTTATTCTCAACACTTTGACCAGTTATGAATCCCCATTTAAACTACCACTTACTGCTAAAAGAAATTTACCTAAGGTTGAGAGCGGTACCTGTCTATGGGTCCAAACATAAATATTTAGAAAAAAACACTTACCAGCATACCCATTTAGCAAAATAACTTTTTAAAAAATGTGCTCCCCATGCCCCGTATCTTCTTCATCCACGGACATTTGACCATATTCAGTAGCAGGCATGAATTTCCCTTCCATGGAGTAGGCCTCAATGGTAATTAGAACTTGATTGGTCACCCCTCATATGCAGATGTTAGCCTCAAGTCTTTTATGTGTTTAACTTGGAGTCCATGTGGGCACTGTTTGGGGAGTATATTAAGGAAACACTATTACCATTATATGAAAAAATATGATTTAATAAAGCTTCTATTGCCTTCCAAGTGCCTCTGTTCTATGTTGACTTTGAATATCTGAGATGATAAAAGCAACATGCAAAATGGTGTTTCACTGCTGTGTTCATGGGGTGGCCTAAAGAGGATGGAAGACAGCTCTGTCACTTATCCCATGGCCCTATTATCCCGCCATCCCGCCACTTACAGTTTCTCAGCAGCAGGCGTGTTTTGTGGTCCCCTTCATCCTTCCCAATGATCAGATCAGGATGTGTGCTTCAATCTGATTAACAATTACTCATGCTGACCACATCGTTAAGAAAGTGAGGCATATGATTATATTATAATCACTTTAAAACTTCCCATGTGCTGATAATGTTTTATTTTGAGCAAAAATCGTCTGTTGAAGAAAGTCTTTAATTTAAAAGACATCCCAGTGGAGGCTAGTGCTGAACACACACAGGTCATCCAACCAGTTCCCCTTTGGGAGACAAGGGAGACTTAGCAAAAAGTTCCCAACGCCTACATGAGCGTGTTTAAAAATTCATATTCTTATTTTTTTAAAGGTACTTGGATCACATGTTGCAAGAGCACAGCTATGCCCCCCCCAAAAAAAAAATCTTAAAGAATGATAGAAAGGAAGAAAGAAAGAAAAATAAAAAAAGAAATTTGCCCTCCTGGTCTTGTTCTGAAAATACCCTGCTCCCTCCCTGAAACCAACTGACATTCCTCAGAGAAATCTTCGACCCTGAGCACCGTGGGGTGACTGGGAATGTAGATGCTTCACCATCATAAAATGGTTTGGTTTGGTTTCATCTTGGAGCTTAGGACTGAATGGCTGGGAAATCCTACAGTTCTCCACCAGCACTACATCACTCAGAGCAGGTCAGGGTATGAATGTAGCATGGGCAGCTGGGCTGGGTCACAGACTCCTGCTGTCCCATACTGAGGTGATATAGGTAGTTTAGAAACTGTGCTTCTCTGCATGAGTTAGAAATGTAGATGTCGGGCGGTGGTGGTACATGCCTGTAATCCCAGTACTTGGGAGGCAGAGCCAGGCAGATCTCTGTGAATTCGAGGCCAGCCTGGTCTACCAAGTGAGTTCCAGGAAAGATGCAAAGCTACACAGAGAAACCCTGTCTCGAAAAACCAAAAAAAAAAAAAAAAAAAAAAGGAAAAGAAAAAGAAAGAAATGTAGAGCATGTAAGGAAAGGCTGTGTACACAGTAAATTTAACAACAACAAAAGCATTAAAATCAAGCCCTGAACACCATACTGTTGCCATTTAAAGACTGATGTAATTCTTTTGATTGTACCGTTATATTCTTTTAATTTGAATATTCTATTTTATGGGTATGGGTATCATGCAGGCATGTAAATATGTGCATGCAGTGCCCATGAAGACCAGAAGAGGGCATCAGATCCCTTGGAACTGGCGTTACACACAGTTATGAGCCACCATATGAGTGCTGGGAATCAAACCCAGATCCTCTGGAAGAGCACCCAGTGCTCTTAGCTGCTGAGCTATTCCTCCAGATGCTGTGTCATAAGTTATTCTGATAAATGACATAGGCCATCTCCTATGGGTTCAGCCAATACGCTTCTTTTGACCAAATCATTCAATAGTCATTCAATTCTATGATGCTTTTTTGCATTATAAATGTTATTTTAATGGATAAAATAAAAATATAAAATTGTTTATTTTTGAGTTCAAGCCAGACAAAAGTCCAGCATGGATGGGGGACTCCTGAGACCATACCCCTAGCTGAGGAGCTTTTGACAGCTGTTGGCTGTTGGGGAAGGAGACTTGTTTTGGGGGGGGGATGTGGCCACTCAGAAGTTGCTCATGCTCAGTGGATGGCCCTATATCCTGCACATACCAAAAGCACTGATTAGATTCAGTGGGTTATAAAAACCAAGCAAAAAGCAGAAAAATACAAGAAATTGGGAGAGAGATGTGTTAGAGGAGTTGGAAGGGGGGACTGAATAATGTGTATGATAAAAATACATTATATATAAGTGTATCGAGAATTCTAATTGGTCTTAATAGTGAAAACCTAAAGTCAGATATTGGGGTAAATGCTGAAAGATCAGAGATGTAAAGGAACCAGCCACTAGAGAGACTTCTTGCCTCTACAGAATCCTTAGACTAAATAGGGTAAGCTCCTGTCTCCTCCTGCCTTATATTACTGTCTCTGCCTCCCTAGTACTGGGATTAAAGATGTGAACCACCACCACCTGGTTGTTTCTCTTTTAGACTGGATCAATCTCAAGTAGCCCAGGGTGGCCTTGAACTCCTGATCTTCCTGCTTCTTCCTCCCAAGTGCTGGAGTTAAAAGTGTGTGCCACCTCTGCTTGGCCTCCATAGTTAACTAGTGGCTAGCTCTGCATTCTGGTCTCCAGGTAAGCTTTATTTGTTAGAGCACAAGCAAAATATCACCACATATATGTGTATGAAGTTCTCTAAAAATAAATAAAAATACTATTTTAAAAAATGTGTATTAGTGGGAATCCTATAATATTCCAAAAATGTATATTCTTTAAGTTAACTTAAACATCTTCTCAAACATCAGTCATTTCTTTATGGGGAAACATCCAAATCCTTCCTATCAGCATTTTGAAACATGTGGTACATTAACCACACTCACACTGCTTCTTGCTCCTATCTTACTGTGACTGAGTGCCCATCCATGCACCTTTCCCTGTTTCCTCCTTTCCCTGGCCTACAGTACTCACCCTTCTGTTCTCAGTTTCTGTGAGCTCAGCTTCGTCAGATTTCACATATGAGCGATATCATAGAACAGTGGACAAGGCATTACTAACAGTCCAGTATATGCTTTCTCTCACCTCTGTATTCTCACGACTATTCATTAATTCTCCATGATGGTGCTCATGACCTTGCCCTATGACTTGAGTGTACCTGTCTTGCTTTCTCTGTCTGATGGGCTCTTTGAGGTCTGGCAATGCTTTATTCCTTTTAGTAGCCAAAGCTCTTATCATATGAATGTACCTGGGACAAGAGAGAGACTCAATAAACGTTGGCTGGATGTGTGAGAGAATGAATGTCCTTCTGAAAGCTGTGATACTGCTTTGTGGTCTAATGTATTCACAAAGGATGCCTTTTGTGCTGTTTAATCAAATTGTGTCTGGCCTCATCCTTCTTGGACTCGGTGATCCAAAGGGAATTCCTCTTTACCTCACAACTAATGAGCCATCCAGTCTCCATCCACTGCTATGACTTTTTAAGTACACAGTTGTGGAGTTTTCAAAACCATTTGGAAATGTAATTATCAAGTCTCCCACCTATATAAATACATAAGGGATGGATTTATTTATGTGCTGAGGTGTATCAACGTGTCCTGAGTTTTTTTCCCTCTAGAGTTTCCCCTTTTCCAGCAAACATTTCTAGGGCAAAGAAGGTTATGCTCTATTTTCAGTCAGTGTCCATCAAAGGAAACCTGGAGAAAATGTGCATATACCCAAGAGTCCCTTTCTCATAAGCCTTGAGTAATGACTCACTCCTGTTTACAAGAGGATTTCCCCTCATGTGAAGCAGGTGTTGAAACATTTGGACAGCTCTGTAAAACTCTTAGTGAAATGTGGTGAGCATTAATCATCAGTCTGTGCCGTTTTTAGAAAGTGTTGTGGGTCCTCTGAGCCACTTTCAAATCATGGAAGAAGCTTTTTCTGTTACCTTTGACATGCTCCCCCTGTCCTGCAGCCAGCACTAATATCTTGCAATATAAGCTCAAACTCTCAGGCTGTCACCTTCGTTCGGCAGATCCTCCTTGGAGTTATGACAACTCCCAAAATTTCCCAACAAATTCACCACCAAGTGAAATTGCAGACCCCAAGATTCTGTTGGTCCTCATGCAGGCTGAACACGCTGCCATTGGTCATTTCTCTGTGTGGTTCCACATGGTTGAGTTGATCCCAGCACATGTACCTGCAACAAGATGGAAGTTTATTACTGAGAAATGCTTCTTGGACAAATCCAGCCGAAATCACCAAAGTGATCTTTTTATAAAAGAAAAAAAAAAAAAACACATAATGTTTTTCACAGTATTACCTGGAAGCGGAACATGTTCCCATTTTGGACCAAGCATGCTACTGTTTCTAACAATATCCAACTTAAAAAAAGGTACACAACAATATCTAACTGGTCAGATTTCCCTTTTTTCGGTAAAAGATGATGTTAAACAATAAAGGGGAAAGATGCAAACCATATCCTTAAAAGAAAGCCTAGACCTACAGGGAGATAGTCAGATGCAGAGCAAAAGATTATTTTTCATTGTAAAGACAGTAATTCTCCCAAACTTTATTTATACAGAAAAGCAAAATTGTCATGTTTCATTTTCTAACCTTGACAATTATAAATTTTATACTGGTTTTAAAAACATCTAAAAGGCTTGAGAAGAAAAAATACATGCAAAGAGATATTCTACTACATGTAACCATTCTCACAAAACAACTACATTGCTGAGATTTTCGTCATGGGGTATATAAGTTAACAGATGGATATCGAGAAGAGAGCCCCCACATATACTGATGTGTGCATGGGCCTCTGGTGTCAGACATGAGTGGCAGCCAAAGACCAGTGGGAAAAGGACAATGCATTCAGCTGAGTTTCCCAGGGATAAACCTGGAGGTGAGAATTCATATATGAAAGAGTGTGTGGACCTGTGGAGTATGATAGCGGTGAGTTAGACTTTAGGGTTGTCCTCGGAAAGCAAGAATATGGGGCTTCACAATTTGGCATCTTCAGTCATTTGCAAGGGTCACCCTGAAGCAACGTAAATATCTTCAACACCTTCAGAGTTCACCAAGTATATAGACAAAGCAATGTCTAGTAGACCCAGGGCAACTGTCTGCTAAAGAGCTACTAGGAGCATCTGGAGTCCATCCCAGACTCTTGAGAGGACTCCAGCAACCCCTCTGCACCAAACAGGAGCCCGCCTAGTGCCAGGCGTTATTATGATCTCTTTGGGATGAGGAAGCATGGGTCCTGCCTAGGGCCATGACACTGTAAGAGGGACAAGGAGACCTGCATGTGGGCCTGGGATGATGTTATTCTAATCTTTGATGGTCTTTTAATTAAAAAAAAAAAAAACTCCAGAGCCTGATATCAGGGTGAAAGCTGAAATATTGGAGAAGCAGAAAAGCTAGCCACTAGTTCTTACCTCTATGAAATTCTCATCCTAAAGAGAAAGAGTTCCTGGTTCTTCACGCCTTTTATACCTTTCTCTGCCCAGACATCACTTCCAGGAATGGGATTAAAGGTGTGTGTGCTTCCCAGGAATGGGATTAAAGGTGTGTGCCCCCATGCCTGACTGTTTCCAATGTGGCCTTGAACTCACAGAGATCCAGAAGGATCTCTGCCTCCCAAATGATAGGATTAAAGGTGTGTGCCACCACTCTCTGGCCTCTATATCTAATCTGGTGGCTGGCTCTGTCCACCGATCCTCAGGTAAGTTTATTAGGGTACACAATATATCACTACAAGGTGGTCCACCCCATGCTCTGGAAAAGAAAACACTGGCCCACCCGGCACCTTGCAGCACCGGGCAGATGGGCAGTACTATGGTGAGCAAATGTATGGAATGATATGGGAGAGAAGGACAAATGTCCTGTGGACAGTGGCATATCTGAAGAGTTGAAAGAGATAAGGAGAAGGCTGAGGTGGGTGCTAAATTGCCACCCAGGGCCATGGTGATGTCTGGGCTTCTGCTGGGACCCACATCTAGATTCATGGCCCTGATGTGGCCATGGTCTCTGTTGATGTCCCTGGCTCCTAATCCCACAAAGTCTGAAAGGATTGGGCTGTACGGAGCTGGCCCCGCCCCTCAGGGACTGTAATACTAGAAAGAACTAACTGGTCCTGCCTCTCACTGGCTCGTGCACTCAGGGGAGAGGATCCTACACCTCTCCTGGGCTGTACAATAGAGCTGACCCTATTTGCAGAGGCATGGGCCAACTGACCCTGAGGGCACGAGAATAGGAGTTCAGGTCGAGCCCCTCTCACATGCCATGTGGTAGCATGGGTGAAGGAAAGATTCCCTCCTCCCTTCACCCCTTGTCACCTGCAGCAAGCAGGGGACCTGACCCAAGCCTCACCAGCTGCATACCTGGAAGGCACAATAGAGCCAACCCTGTTGGTGGAGGTGTGGGTGAGCCAGCCCCAATGTTGTGAGCATGAGAGAGCTGTCCCCATTATTCATCTGTCTAGTGGTGGCATGGGTCAGGAGGGAGAGCTGGCCCTGAGGTCATAAGAGCAGGAGAGCTGCCCCTGCCCCTCCCCAGCTGCAGCACTCCAGAAAGTGGCCCCTACATCTCCCTGTGCAACACAGCAGAGCTGGCCCTGACGGTGTAGGTGTGGGAGAACTGACCCTGAGGATATGAAAGCTAGAGAACTGGTCCTGCCCCTTGCTCCTGGCTGCAAGGGGTGAGCTAGCCAGGGCAATGCTGGAGAGCTCACCCTGGTGGCAAAGACCGGGAGAGCGGGTGGGCTGACCAACCCTGCAACTGCCCAGGCCCGGAACCAGGGTTATGTGTTGGCACACCCCAACATCCACACCATCTCTGATCTGCTGGAGCATGGAGGGGATGGGGAGTGGGAGTGAGGGGGTGGTGGGGTCAGTCCTGTGGACCCAGGGCTGCAGGATCTCCAAGACACAGAGCAGCAACAGGATATCCAGGGAGAGTCCCAGGGAGGGCCCAGCATTGGCGATGGCGGTGGTGTAGCAGAGACCGGGGCCTCGAACAGACCAGTGATTCTGTGGTTACAAACGCCTGTATATAAAAATGTATGGCTAAAGGGGTTTCCTGAAAGATTCACCATGTCACACTGCAGCTTCCATGATGAGAGTTTCACCTTCTTTCCTTTTCCTTTATTTTTCTCTTAAGTTTAATTTTGTTTCATTTGGGAAGGGGAGAGAAATGGGTGGGATCAAAAGGCATGATGTGAAGGACACAAAGAATAAATAAAAAATCAAAAACATAAAGCATCAATTAACCTAAGGAGCTGAGTGGGGCAGCAAGACTGTTCAAACAGAGACTTCTAATAAGTGGTGTTAAAATATTTTATATCAATATTTTAAAAAGAAAAGGAGACTCAGATCCCCCAAAGAACTCTAAATAGGATAAAACAATACAAATTTAAAAGTCAAAACCACAAAACTTTTCTAACATACTTCAGTACAGGAAAGAGTCTGGAAAGTTTTGGAGTTGAGGAAAGATTTCTTAGAAGTAGTAAAACCATTACCACAAAGACAATATTAATAAATTTGACTGTATTAAAATGTAATGAACACTAAAGGCCTTCTGAAAACTCCATTTGGAAACTCTATTATAAGAACCGTCTAAAATACATATAAATGTTAAAAAAAAAAAAAAAAAAAAAAAGACAGAAAGTTGCCTCTGCTGTTGGACCTGAGGTAGATCTTGATTATATTTCCCCCAGGGAAGGAACTTTAGCTACGATGTGGACCAAGTAGTATTTTAATTCGCTATTTGCAGGAGTGTCTATCGATACAGTTACTTTGGAATATAAGGACTGGGCAGCAGGAAGTTGCCAATGAAGTTCGGTGGGGAGCAAGACCTCTGTGTGCTTCTGTCAGCTTTGCTTGGCTACTTTTCACTTATCCTCTGTTGTGCATTAAAATAATAAGTTGAGGATGTCAAATGTGTCTTCAGATCTCTCTGTGGGTGACTAGGACAAGAAAAGGGTAAGGTTGGAAGTCCAGCTTTTGGAAAAACTGGAGGGTGATGTAAGCATGAAATTTCTTAATGGATGCATCGAAACAGCCACCAGACATGTCTTGAAGCAGAAGGGCAAAGTGTTGAGTCTAGCTCGGATGCCATGTGTGCTGTTGTCCTCATGTGGATCACAATGACTGAAGCCATGGTCACCACCCCCACCCCCCCACACACACACACTGTGGCTTATCACGATGTTCCGTGATGGTGAACAAGGTGGGGAATTTGAAGGATTCCAATTCAACTGAGGGGGCAGAAATGATGTCTGATCTTCTTACACATGCAAAAACATTAAACAAACAAACAAAAGTGTCTTCAGTAAGTAGAAGTGAATGCCAAAGAAGCTGCTAAATACCCCTGGAGGCTGTGTTTGTTCCCGACTGATGGGGAACTAGCTGAGATGATTCTAAGTCAAAATGATCACATGACAGTGAAGGTGACTTTGTTGCAGAGGAAAATGCCTCGAAGCTGTTCTTAGACAACAAGCATTGTTTGTGAGCAATCCAGGGAAGGGGCTGCTGTACAAAGGCCCAAGGTGGGGGCTCAGGAGGCGGTCCTGAGGTTAGGATGGTAAAGATGGCAGCCGCTCCAGGTTCCTTTCCCAGAACACAAAACAGGTAGTTCACAGCCATGTGAAACTCCAGTCCCAGCGGATCTGACACCCCCTTCTGAACTTCATAGGCACTGCATACACAGACATGCGGCATACATATGCATAAATAAAAATATTAAAACAAACAAAATGTCATGGGACAGGGTGCCTCTTCATGCCTAGAACATCCTTCACGTTTTCTCAGCTGTTCTTATTGTTTCTTCTCATCTGAAAATATAGTCAACAGGAAGCTTTTTAAATGTATGTGTGTACATACATGTGTGTGTATACATGAGTGTGTATACTTGTGTTTGTATGTGTGTGTATGTACACTTGTGTGTATGTATATGTGTGCACTCATAGGTGTATGTACATGTGTATACTCATGTGAGTATGTATGTTTTGTATGTGTATGTATATGTATGTGTACACTCATGTGTATGTGTTGTATGTGTATGTACATTCATTTGTATATGTGTTGCACTCATGTGTATATACAAATGTGTATGTATGTGAGTACACTTGTGTGTGTATATATATATATGTGTATGTGTACACTTGTGTTTGTATGTGTGTACTCTCACATGTGTATATGTGTTTGTACACTAGTGTGTGTGTACACTCATGTGTATATGTGTGTCTACATTCATGTGTGTGTGTGTGTGTGTGTGTGTGTGTGTGTGTTGGGCATATGTGAGTGATGGTGTATATGTGGAGGTCACAGGAAGACTTTCAGGAGTCACTTATCTCCTTCTACCATGAGACTGTTAGGGGTCAAAATCAGGTTTGCACAGCAAACATCCTTTACCTTCTGAGGCATTTTGCTGTCCCAGCCTTTTAAAGAACATGCGGCATCACAGGTAGGGACTGAGGCCAAACCAGTTACTGTTGCTACAAAGCCATTGTGAAGCTAGGAAAGCAGAGGTGCACCGCATTTTCTCCTCTGTGAAGTGCTCGGTGTGCATAAGCATAAGAACACCATTGCTGATCCATGGCAGGAACAGCGGTAATGCCACAAACCGCCTATATGGAGAACAGCCAATGATGCCTTTGCTTTCTGGTAGCTCCATGGGCTTAGCCATGTTTCATGCACAAAATAGTTTTAAGTATAATGTAAAATACATTTCAGACCATGCATATTAAGTGCATAATTCATAAAACATAAATTTTATGTTTATACAAAAGTCTCAAAGCTAGAACATCTCACTTGCCCTCAAAGAATCACAGAGGAAAAATATCAAATTTTCCATTAAGCAAATAGAAAACACTAATTAAATTTTAAAAATACTTGAGGAAGGGGGTCAAGGAGATAGCTCAGTTGATAAAATTCTTGTTTTACAGGACTAAAGACAGAGTTTGACACCTAGAACTGGAATTTAAATGTCTGGGCATCATGGTACCTTCGTAATCAATCCTAGGGCCTGAAGAAAGAGACAGGAGGATCTCTAGGGTTTTCTGGCCAGCTAGATTAAGTGACTTTGTAAGTTGCAAGCTGATGAGACATCCTGAAGTAGACAACACCTGAACACAAGCATCAGGGTCATCCTCTGGCCTCCACATGCATGAGCATACACAAGCACACATATATGCTTTTGCACACATGTGAACATACACATTTACACACACAGAGAGAGAGAGAGAGAGAGAGAGAGAGAGAGAGAGAGAGAGAGAATGAAAGCACATCAGGAATGTCTCCAAAGAGTAGGCAAAAAATGTCAAAGCCAGATACCGAGCATGGCATGGCCGTTGCATATTTGAACTCACAGAAACCATAGCTTCTGCACAAAACCTGCATGTGACTGAGCCAACCAACCATCCCTGCATTGATGGGGAAGGGGTACATGAGGCTCCACCCTAGCTGAGGAGCTACTGACAGTCAATGGATCCTGGGCAGTAGGGAGAGCAATTTTTCTTGAGGGGTGTAACCTCTCACCCATGAACTAATAAATAAACCCACATCCATGTTCATGCAAGCAACCCAGTGAGCTATTAAAAAGTGAAACACAGAGACATGACATGAGAAGTGTGGAGAAGATGAAGGGAAGGGTAGTGAATGCAATCAAAACATTATATCCATAGATGAAATTCTCAAAGAATAAATAAAAAAAATGTTAAACTTAACTGCAGAATAATAACCGTGAGTTCTCAGCATAAAGCCTGCTGTCTATACATCAGTCTTATCTTGGGCACAAAATGCACATTGCCATACATAGCATGAGATAAGCCTCAATGGTGCTGGGATGTGGGTTAATTTAATTTCTAGGGTTTTTTTTTTTTTTTTTGTCCTCCATTAAGTAATGCAACTTTAATGTTTAAAGATGAAGCTAGGACTGGAGAAATGACTCCCTGGATAAAGCATGGGTACCTGAGTTTGGATTCCTAGCATCCATATTAAAAGACAAACAACAACAACAAAACCAGGCATGGTTGTGTGTCTTTAACCTCAGCATGAGGGTGCAGAGACCAGGAAGATTCTGTGGACTGTTGGCCAGCCACTGATGCTGCAACAGTGAGCCCCGGGTTTAGTGAGAGAGGTTGTCTCAGAGAAAAATGGAATTCCCAAGGATGACCCCAGCCTGGGCTACTAGCAATAATGGAGAGGGTGCTGGAATTGAACCGGCTTACCCCAGTGATGAGATCGGTGACTACCCTAACTATCATCGTAGAGCCTTTCTCCAGTAACTTACAGAGGCGGATGCAGAGATCCACAGCCAAACACCAGGCCAAGCTCTAAGAGTCCAATCGAAGAGAGAGAAGAGCGATTCTGTGAGCAAGGGCATCAGGATCATGATGGGGAACCTGCAGAGACAACCAAACCAAACTAGTGGGAACTCATTAATTTTGGATCAATGGCTGTGGAGCCTACATAGGACTGGGCTAGGCCCTCTGCATGGCGAGACAGTTGTGTAGCTTGATCTGTTTGGTGGGGGTGGGGGCTGGCAGTAGGATCAGAATCCATCCCTGCTGCCTGAGCAGGCTTTTTGGAGCCCACTACCTATGATAGGACACGTAGCACAGCCTTGAGGCAGGGGGAGGGGCTTGGGCTTGCCTCTAGTAAAAGTACCTCCCCGTGGGAGGCCTTGCCTTCTTGTAGGGTGGGTTGGGAGGGGAAGGCTGGAGGAATGGAAGGAAGAGGGGGATCTTTGATTGGTATGTAAAATGAATAAAATAATTTCCTTAATAAAAAAATAAATAAAAAGAAAAGTGGGTCAGAGAAGCAACTGAGGAAGACAGCCTGATGTCAACCTCTAACCTCCATCTGCATCCACACAGGCAGGTGAGCAAATCAGTTCCCACACATGCTCACAATACACATACACACATAGAAAAGAAAACGATTAAACTAATATAGCTGAAAAAAGGATAAAGGCAATGTTAGCTCTGAATGTGAGCTATCAGTTGAATTCAAGCCAGAGTGTAGGTAGGAGTGGCTGAAAAGTGACAATATATATGGAGAGATCTGAAAGGTTGTTTCCAAGGAAACTCAGCAATGAAGTCTTAGACCATCATCTCTGTCGAAAAGAAGAAAGGAGGGTGGGGTTTCTGTCTGCACTATGAGAAGATTAAAAGGAGGGGAAGTGAACTGAATTTTACTTTAATAACAAAGCAAACATCTTTGTTTAAAAACAACAACGACCCTGCAGCTATTGAATCTCAGCAGACAGAGCCAGCCAGGGCTGCCCGAACTGCCCAGATAAGTCCTTGCCAAGAGTGAAAGTATCAGCAAGAGGAAACGTATGCTAGTCTAAAACAAAATTAATTTCATCAAGGTATCACTGAGAACAAATTATCATGACTGATAGCACAGTCCTTATAAGTCAGAGGACAAAGATAAGACGCAAGTTCAAAGACTCGCCCGCCCGTTACTTCGCCTCTAGTGGGCTGTTTACCCTGAACGCAGGAGGAATAATTAAGGATATTTCCTGTGCTGTTTCTGATATTAATGAAAGCTGACCAGGGAGAGCCGATAGGAGAACAATGGCAGTGTAGCCAGTCAGATAGGAGTGCAGACTCATGTGTGTTGCTGCTTACCGAAAGCAAACTAGAGAATCTGTCGGGGGCAGATCTGATTTTCACTTGTTCGTGGTGGCTGCCATTAGAAGAATGCAAAGCACATCCGTTTCGTGGACAATCAGTCGCCTTTCATTTTTCTTTTGCTGAAAACCGGAAAGCAGACAAATGGAAGTTCAAGTGCAGAGGGACAGGGCTCTGTAGGGTGGCCAGCTCCTTGGGCAGTAGCCACTGGCTTGTGCATATCTGATTACCATTGTTTGCTCTCTCACATGTGATTGTTTTTGCTTTTGGATGTAGAGTTGACGAAACACTCAGGAATGAAGGCTTTGTCTGTGTGTTCTCATTCCCAACTATGACTCATCTCTCTAATGAGGTTTGAGGGCAAAACTACGCATCTCAGTGTTTCATCTATAAAATGGGAACAGTAGCGCCCCGTGATCTACCAGGGGATTTTTGAAGTTACCTAAATGAAAGTGAAGATATTTTAAAACAAACAAAGCAGTGAGAACATATAAGTGTGTCTATAATCTTTTTTTCTCGTTCTGAAAATATTTTTGTCATACAAAACAATGAATTTCATCATGGCATTTTTATACAAATATATCTTGTTAATGAAAGTTGGTAAATGAATTTTTTTTAAGAAAGGAAAACATTCTTTAGAAATGAACTTTCATAATAGAATAAATCTTGTTTCTCTTGGGTGGTCTTAGACGATCTGAAGGCAAATACAGGGATGAGATCATTTTTCCAGGTCCCCTCTGGTTCTCTGACTTCATGGTGCTGAATTCTGAGGGATCATCTGCATATATCTGCTCGATTATAGACAACGTTCTTGTCTTCAAACAACAGCCATGTACCACAGTTCCTGTGCATTTTAGAAATTGGACAACACTTCTAAATGCTGACTAATGTTTAATTTCCAACTACTACAGTCCTTCCAAACTCAAGAAATGTTCAAAAATCTTGATCTCAATTAACTGCAGTGTCGTCTTTCAATTAAAATTGGACTGAAGCCTATGTTTGTGGGAAGGCATCATAAAAGAACTACCTTAAAACACAATGACAATTGAGAGGTTCTACAAGGAGTCTGATAAACGCAGGGATGGGTACAAACAGCAAAGCTGGCTGACAGTTTTGTGGCTAATATTTCTAGAAGTCAGTATCTACTGATCATCGTGTGTTCTTAAAAAATGGTTTCAGCAAACAAAGACTAATGATCGCGCTCTGGCATGTTGTCTGACCACATGAGCAACTAATATGAGAGTTCACCCTAAATTTGGGAGTAAAGCAAGGAGCCTGTCTGTAGCTGTGTGGGCTTAGGGTGAATACTTTAGGACTCCTGACTGATGTCATCACTTCCTGGATGACCAGCCCACCAACATTAAATGAAAGAAAATGATCCTTTAAGTATGTATTAATTATACACATATCTGGGAAGTTGAAAACATGGGGGGTTTTGTGGTAGTTTTCAATGACAGCTGGAAGTATGATTTTTCTTTACTTCAGGAAACTGAAACCTTGGGGATATTTCAATGTTTAATTTGGACAAAGTCTGTGAAAACATTCAGTATTTATCCTGGTGCCAACTGAAGTGTGTGCTTTGGGTCCTGAGACATCATTTGGATCTGAGATGTGAATTTTTATTTGAGAAGAGGTAGTTTTGACAGGGACCAAAATACTGTCACACACAGACAGCTGAGGAGCAGCATGGAACCCTCACACTGGTATCTCACTAAATGTCTCCTTTCAAATTCACAATGCTCAGAGGAGGTGTGAGAACTGGGGAATTAATACTTCCCCTAAATATAAGGGTTCAGGTACATCTGGAGAAACCATTGCTTTCTCTCTTCTTGAGAGATTGGGTTGGAGGTTTCATTTATTTACTGAGCTGCTGTGTGAGCACTGTGTGAAGCTTTCCCTAGCCAGGAGACCCAGTAGAGGGCAACAGAGACCTTGAGGGTAGGTGAGGAAAGGTGGCATTTATATAATTACACTTCTTCAGCTGTTCTCAAGAGTATCTCAAGAGAAAGGAAAGTCTCTTCCCTACTCAGGTGACTCAGAGTTTCTATTGCTGTGAAGAGACACCATGTCCATGACAACTCTTATAAATGAAAACATTTATTTGGAACTGGCTTATAGTGTAGAGGTTTAGTCCATTGCCATCACCGCAGGAAACACGATGGCGTGGTGCTGAAGAAGTAGCTGAAAGTTCTACAGCAGGATCCACAAGCAGCAGGAAGAAAGAGTGAGCCACTGAGGCTGGCTTGAGCATCTGAAAGTTCAAAGCCCACCCCCAGTGACACACTTCCTCCCCCAAGGCCACACCTCCTAATAGCACCACTCCATATGAGCCTAGGGCGGCCATTTTCATTCAAACCAACACACGAGGTGTGTACTTTTTCTCTGTTTACTTTATCAGGCAGTCTTGTAGAAGTGCCTTGTCTCTTCATGTTATGTTCCCAGCTTCACTTCTGTGTTTTTCCACAACTATTTTGGCATCTTAAAATGGTGCTCTCTTAATACAGAGAGTGATGAAGTGGATTTGAGGAAGGCAGAACTTTAGGAAAGGAAGCCGGATGATACAGGTGAAGCAGAACAGGGACATAAAGTGGCCTGGAGATTGCGGTGTGGAAGACAGTATTTCTTGACTCTGAGGAATGAGAAACTAGTAGAAAAGGGACTTGACTGGGTTCTATGTACCAGGACTCTCCCAGCAGAGCTCAGAAAAAAAAAAATCCTTATGTGGCTCTGCTGGCAATGGAGACCTGGGCCAGCAGGACAGCATGTAGCTAGTTCCCTGTCCCTGGGAACATACTCACTCACAGCAGCCAACTGCCTTTATCTCTGGTGTGCAGGAGACCTGCTTGTAATTCCCATCTTCATGTTAATGTGAACCATGATAGTCTTCTGAATCAACATCAGTTCTCCATAAAACAAAGTCTGGTTTATAGCCAAAGAACTGAATCTTCAAAAGAAAGTTTGCATGGAGACCCAATATTCAAAATATCTAAAAGTACTGGGTGGGATGATAGTGCAAGGCACACTCAGTCCTGTGAACCTGATTTCAAGGCGTTGTAGAGATCCCGTAACTTGTCAGCTACTGAGACCTCTCACTTACAACCTTCTGATATCGTTGTGAGTAATGTACTGTCAGGCTTCAGTACTCCTGTAGCCTGTACACGAAACAGCCCACAGATTGTGTCTGTCACTTACAAATGTGCACTAGGTGCCTATGAGGTGACAGGCTCTGACCTAGTTGCAGCGATGAAGTGGTAAGTCAGAAAGCTATGACCTCTGACCTAGGAAAATGCCTGGAGTGTGATGCAGCTTAGGAGAAACGAGCAAGTAACAACCAAAGCGCCAGCATTGCCATTCCGCCTCCTCCACCTTCTCGTTGACAATGTCTTTGGTAGTCTCAGGTCACCTTCTCTGCAGTTCTTCAACAGTAAGGCTGGCCGTGGAAGGGGAGACGACTGGACATGCCACAGACCACCTGAGAAAGTCTTGGAAGCGTCAGTCCGCTAGAGCTGTGCATGCACATGGTTCAGAAGGCCCATGCTGCGTGGACCAGAACGCACTTCCTGATTACGGTCACCACTGGATGTGGACATGAGACAATAGAGAGCATCCTTGAGTTAACTCTGGACCGTAGCAGATCCAGAGCCTATTTAAATGAAGCGCACCTTGGGAAAATAGGTATATGGCCCAAGGAAGAGTAAATGTCTTTATCTCAAGTGTGATGGGCAGAGGTGGAGGGGGCAGTTTGCATAGGTATAAGAACACAATGGGAAAGCCACACTAGAGAGTTGTCGCACTAGAGACACAATAGCCTCCCTGTATGTATTCTGTAGGTGGAGCTAGGATCCATGAGTGAACATTAAAGGGAAGAATGTTTGTTTCCAATACAAAGGAGATTTTTGCAATAATTGTAGTGTCCCAGATTTGGAGTGTGCAGCCTCAAAAAGGAGTGAGTGCCCTTACTCACTGAAAGGTTAGGATTCGGGTTAGGATTAAATCACCTTCAATTAGGGTGATGTAACCAGACTCCTGGGACTGTTTTAACAGGCATCTGTTGCACTCCAGCTACACTGATGCTGAAAGACAGCAAAGGAAACCCATGCTCCAGAAAAAAAAATTCACAGTGTACCGACTGGCATGGGAGTGGACTTTTGTCAAAGTGTGCACAGAGAAACGTGGATCAGCTTCTGAGAGTTCAAAGCAAATGGGCTCTCAGGTCTGTTTTAGATTCAGGATTCCCCAATTCCATACCTTGAAATCACTCCTTTGGAGGTTTATGAGTTCTTTCTTTCTCTTCTTCCAAAGCATTTTTTATTGTATTTATTTGTGCGTGTGTACAAAGGGTTTATATAAACACATTACATATATTGTGATAAAAACTTCCTGTATTTTCATCTGATTAAGGGAAAATCCTCCCCCTGCCATTGTGGGCTCTTTGCCATTTTGTCATCTTGAAATGATTCACCTGTCTCTCTGCTCAACTTCGTAAGAACTCTTGAGAGGGAATCATGGAGGCCAGAGTTCTAGGGAGAGAGCTTATGCTTATGCCTCTAACATGGTAGAAAAAAAGACTCCTGGCAAAAATGTCCCTGGGCAGCTTTGTGTGGGGACTTTGGTGAACTCCTCACTAGCAATCCTGAATTGGAAGGACAGAAACAGGGCACGCTGGATGAACTTCAGATGAACTGGGTTTCACATTTGAGCACAGTATAGAACACTTGTTCAAAAGCGCCTATGGTGGCTGGATCCTCTAGGTCTCCATCTTTGGGACAGGAATTTTGTATGCTCACTTTCCATTTTACTACAAGGGAGGGGAAGCTCTATTTGTCCCGAGGCCCCCCAAGAGATCACTGCACTAACACCGCAGGAAGACCTGGGGCTTCTTTCAGCTTCTGAAGAGTGTCTGGTGACTTCTACTAGCCAGGTTTTCTCTTATCTACTCATGATACCCACAACTCTTGCAGCTTATTGTTCATTTTCTCTAAGCCTTGTGCCCACTTCCATGCCTCCCTGGAAACCTAAACAGATCTATGGGACCAGGAAGGAGGCAGCGTTGAGACAGAAACTACTTGAGAAAAAGAATTGTTCCTTACTCTCCTCCGCACTGTAACAATCTCCCCAGCAGAAGCAACTCCTGGGAGAAGATTTCATGTAGGCTGTATTTCAGCGAATGCAAGTCTACCATGGCAGACTAGAGTGGTAAGATGGCTTGAGAGCTAGTGGTGTGGCTGGTTCATATCTTGATGGATCAGGGGGCAAAGAGCTCAGATCAGAACCAGAAGCTGATTCCACCTTTCAGGCCTGTACCGTTAGCAACACACTTCCGCTAGCTAGTCTACAATGTCAAAGGTGCTGTGAAGGTCCCCAAACAGCACCATCATCTGGGGACTGGATCTTCAAATACAGGAGCCTAATGAGGCATTTCATATTCAAACCCAAACAATCGTTTCTCTTCTGCTTAGGCATTTGCTATCTATTGTCTTCAGAGGACCAGGTGTGGGGACATGTACCCATTGCCCATTGGGGGCAGATCCTCTCCCATCCAGAGCTAATTTATAATCTAGTTTAGAGATCACAATTTGATAAGAATCTTCTTTCTGGCAACCATGATAAAGTGTTCTTAGAAATGATAAGAGAGCTGGGGTTGACATTATCCATTTCAATAACTGTCCATACACACCAGTAAATGTGGTGGTTTGAAAGAAAATGCCCCCCAAAAGGAGTGGTACCTATTAGGATGTGTGGCCTTGTTGGAGTAGGTGTGGTCTTGTTGAGGAAGTGTGTCACTGGGGAGGCGACCTTTGAGACTCCTATATGCTCAAGCCACACTCAGTGAGTCAGTGTACTTATCAACATGCAGCAGCTACCTCTCCAGCACCATGTCTGCCTGCATGCCTCCATGTCCCTCCATGATGATTATAGAATGAACCTCTGAACTGTAAGCCAACTACCACAATGAAATGTTTTCTTTGTAAGAGTTGCCGTGGTCTTGGTGTCTCTTCACAGCAGTAGAAACCCTAACTAAGACACCATCCCTACTAAAACTAGATTTGATAAAGGGATAAGAGTGAACCAGATTAGGATGAAGCTGGATGGGCAGGTGCCATAAAGTATTCATTGCTTGTGGCCAATGTGAGTGTAGCAGAAAGTTCTCAAGGGCTCTAGAAAGAAATGCTTTGGGAGCACATGGTACTAGCAAGAAACTGAATAAATACTTGAAATGTTAATTGAGGGCTCCTATTTCTAACAAGAATGAAGTAGGAAGTACCAAGCCTCAACACAGCAGCTAAAAGAGTCAAAGGATGTGGAACACACATATGTAACTTATTTTCACACATATCTAATGTATAAAATACATATTTACTAGAAATACTTTAAAATATGTTGTGTTTATACTAACATTGTGATGCATTATATTTATAGAGATCATTCACAAATTCCTTATTTTTAAATGTTCCCCCTTGCCAAAATTTCTAATGTCAAAATCAAAGATGTCAGCATTTTGAAATCTTTGGTGACACACATGTGCAGGGTGGAAGATGATACCTTACACTAAGGCAGCTTCTTCACCTGTGGGTCATGAAGCCTTTGGGGATCAAACGACCCTCTCATGGGGCCACCTAAGACCGTCGGAAAACACAGATATTTACATTACGATTTATAACAGTAGCAAAATTTCTGTTCTGAAGTAGCATCAAAATTGATTTTATGGTTGAGGGGTCACCACTATGAAGAACTCTATTAAAGGGCCGCAGCATTCGGAAGGTTGAGGACCACTGTTCTAAGGCTTGACATCACCCACCCGCCAGTCAGACAGTGGTGGTGTCTCTCTCACTTCGGTGCTCTGTGAGGAAGTGCGCCTTTCGTAGCCTCTTTACTTCCACTTTCTTAGTATTTTGTGCTCTCTTTTCTTTTTTTTTTTTGGGTGGGTGGGTGGGTGGATGATTTTACTGTTCAGAATGTTCCCAAATACAAGTGCTGGCTAATGTATCTAAATGCAAGAGGACTCCATGTGTTTTAAGGGGAAAAATAGATGTATTCAACAAGCTTTATCTGGTTATGAGTTATAGTAGTATTGGCATACCAGTGAGTTCAAAACAAAAAGGTCAGCAATACGAATACTCTAACCCTACATTTCCCCAAGGGCAGAGATGCAATGTTCCTTAATGTGCAGTTCATGATGACTTTATGGAACATAAACACGTCACATAATGAAAACCGACTCTTTTGTACATGTGATTTTTACCTATATGTACAATCATTTTACATTTTCATGTTTATTTTGTATAGTCTTCTTTATCATTGTATATGCATGTGTGGTTTGGGGAATACTGGATAGATGTGATGCACAAAGGACTGAGTGAACTAAAGGAAGGAGAAGCAGGTCCTCCTGAGAGAGCAGCCCCTTTTGGCCATTTTCTTAACTAAGCATGTTAGTTATTATTATTATACAGTGCTGTGTTGTTCATTAAGCAGCACTGTTTACTGTTTGAGACAAGCAAAGCCTACTGTAAGAGTTTATTAAAGAAAGGTGTATTTAGGCCTATTTAGTTTTTTTTTTTTTTTTTAATTTACTTAGGAGACTTGTGTTAATTAAACTTTCTGTTAAAGCTCTCAAATGTGAATCATCAGCAATCGGCATGTCCATCCTTTACACCCAAAGTTACTGCAAAGCCAGAATGTTTTTAGGATCAAAGCGGACTTTTTAGCTGTGGATGGAGTGACCAGGTAGTCTCCAGGGAGGCTGAGGCCTGCTTGGAGCTATAGCTGCAGGTGTCAGGGCTGCTTAAGGGTCCAGGGAAAACAGGCTGGGGACAAGGACGGTCCAGCTGTCGACACCCATCACAACGATCTGAGAAGGACAAGTTTACAGGAGTGAGTAGAAAGTGTGGACCAAGGAACCTCTGCACCAATTAAAAATGACAGAGACAGTCATCCTGGGATCATCTGTGGTAACACTGATGATTTCATTGGCAGCTGAGGCTCCAGGACAGTGTCAGTCTTCAGCAGCCAGGCCCAGAAGATCTGAGAGATTTTCCTGTAGGGAGGGAACTTGGGGGACTGACCTACGGTGACAAGGCAAAGGGAGCAATCGACCCTCCAGTGTTCAGCCTGTCACAGTTCGGCAGGGGCCGGGCTGCAGACAAGGTGAAGTGCAGTTCTTTGTCCAGTGACTGATGTTGTCACGTTTGAAGCAGGTTCTGGCTGGAGCCTGTGGTCTCAGGGATGCTGCCAGAAACTGGCATTCTCTGTCCACCATTGGAGGCCTTCCCTGCTTCACCCTTCCATTAAACATCTGAAATGCCATATTCAACAGACATTTCTGAAGTGTTTGAGAGCCATAATCTAATCCTTCAAGTATTTTTTTTAATATATCTGATTTTGAATATCATTTTACACTTAACACATTTTAAGTTTACTTTAAACTTGCTTCAGGCTTAACTTTGAAAACATAGAGAAAAGACTGTATGATAAAAGATACAAATCAGTCTCTGCCTTCAAGATTGTCCCTGTAAATGAATTACATTGTGTATGTAAGCATGACAGTTAGCATAGTTCTGAGCACATTAAAAAATTATTTATAAGATGTCTGACCATTAACTTGTATGTCTTAATTATCTTCAACAGTTTACAGTAAGTTAGTACCTTTTATAATATTGGGATTCCATAATTTTATCCCTGTAAAATTTGAGCCTTAAAATTTATAATTTTTTAATTGAAGTTTCTTTAGTGTCTAAATAAACTTTAAGTTGTAAATACAATTGATGGAGAGACTAGAAACCTCATTTTCCTAACCCCTTTATAGTATACTTTTACCAAATATCACAGTCTATTATATGGCTCAGTTTCTCCAAACAGCTAAAGCTTAACAAAGTTACCAAAGGCGTAATTGGTTAGACATACATCCTTAAGTCAGTTTCTGTTAGCCTGAATAGACCATTCCAACCTGAGGAATTTATGAATCTTAATCATCAAACATATGTTGTGGGTAAGTCCTATTTCCCATAAACCTTCACAGTTTAGCTTTCATCTGTTATTTTTTTAACCTGTAGGACCAATATCGTCATACCAAAATCTATCCTCATCCAAAATGTCTTAGAGGTCCAGTGTTGCCTCCTTATACAAAAAAATAAATAAATAAATAAATAAATAAATAAATAAATAAATAAAATAAAAATAAAAAATAAAAATAAATAAAAAAATCTATTGTCCTAAATAAGAGTTAAATCCAAGTTATGTATTTCTAAGTTACACACTTTAGTGAGTTAAGATTACCTGTGCATAGATTTTCTAACTATCAATCCTTTTTTGTTACAAGTTTTAAATTAACTCTTTTTAAAAGATTTATTTATTTATTTTTATTATGTATACAGAAGAGAGTACCAGATCTCATTACAGATGGTTGTGAGCCACCATGTGGTTGCTGGGAATTGAACTCAGGACCTCTGGAAGAGCAGTCAGTGCTCTTAACCTCTGAGCCATCTCTCCAGCCCCTTAAACTAACTTTTTCTGTTTGGAATTTTATAGATTTTTTTAAAAACTACTCCCCCAGTGGTCTTACAAATTCCAAGATAAAGACAGTTTACATTTCAGTAAAATCGTCAAAGATATCCACAAGTTTGAATGAGGATACATTTTAGTAAACGAAATCAAGAAGGAAGGATACTGTGGAATAATCTTTTTGTACACTGAAAATGTGTTGCTCTCATTGGTTTTATAAAGAGCTGACTGAGAGAAGGCTGGGAAGAAGAAGGGCAGAGTTGCTAGCCAGAAGCAGAGAAAGCAGGACATGTAGAAGATGAGGTAACAAGCCATGAACCACATGACAGCTCATAAACTAATAAATATGGGTCAATTTAAGTTGTAATAACAAGCCTAATCTATCAGTCGAACATCTATTAATAATAATAAGTCTCTGTGTGGTTATTTGGGAGCAGGCTGGCAGGTCAGAAACCTCTGCCTACAGGGGGATTATTTAAAGATAGAAAGATCTGTGATTACATTTATCCATTTTAATTTTATGCATACATTTTTATCAAAAAGTTTTATGTGCTGTGAAATAAGCAATAACAACCTCTCTTGAAAATATTTGACCTCTTAGCTGTTTTCAAGCATATAGTGTCTTTTCTTTGGGCTGTCCTGTTGTTCTCCTTCTCCCTATCATGGAACCATGAGGCCAGCAAGACCCAGGACCTTGTCTCTAGAGGAAACTTTTAGATAAATATACGAAAGTTGGCAGGCCAAACCCCATCTCCAGAGCCAGCTTTTCAGTAGTGTAAAACATCATGTGACAATTTTCCAGTGTTATCTGGACCCAAAAGACATTGGAATTTCTTTATGACTGAGCCCAGGAATAAGAGGGAGGAATATGAGTGGAGAGCAAAGAAGGCTTAGAGATAAAGTATTTTGGACCATTTGCTTGTGCAGTGGCAGAAACTGCAACAATTCATAAGAATTTGGAAATTGAATGTGCCCATTTTCTGGTCATTGAGACAGATGGTCAAGCTTATATTGTGGACAAGATGAATTGCAGTAAGAGATTAGATAATGAGGCTTAATGGTATCCCAGAGCCCGTGGAGGGAAAGAGATTTGAAAAGGCAGACCAGAGGAGTCATGTTGTTGTTTGTTTTTTACACTTTTTTGGAAGCCTGCCACCCAGCTCCCAAATAAATCACACACTGAGGGTTATTATTACTTATGAATGCCCATCCTTAGCTTGGCTTGTTTCTTGCCAGCTTTCCTTATCTTATTCCATCTACCTTTTACCTTTGGGCTTTCTTTTTCTCTTCTGTAAATCTTACTCTTACTCCATGGCTTGCTGTGTAGCTGGGTGATTGGCTCCTGGAGTCCTCCTCCTTCTCTGTCTACCTCTTCCTTCCTCCCAGTTTTTTCCTTCTATATATTCTCTCTGCCTGCCAGCCCTGCCTATCCTTTCTCCTGCCTTGCTATTATTGGCCATTTAGTTCTTTATTAGACCACCAGGTGTTTTACATAGGCACACAACACAGCTTCACAGAGTTCAACAAATGCAATGTACCCAAAAGTAACACACCTTAAAATAATATTCTACTACAGAGTCCAAAAGTCTAATTCTGAATGGGAAAATCCCATGGTTAGTGAGAGGCAGGAGGAAGACTCCCTTGAAGAAAAAGTGACATTAAAGATTTCCCAGGAGCAGAGCCAAGAGAAGGTAGGAAGATTTAGGATGGATTTTTCCTTCCAAGTCCAGGTATTAGGGGCTTTAAAAAAGAGTCTCACCAGAAAGAGGGTTTCAATCGGTAGAAAGAAAGACACATAGAGGGCAACAATGTAAGGCATAAGTGCCATCAGGAAGAGTTTCGATCCAAGGGCATATCCAGGGAACTACAACTATCCAGAGAGATGCCCAGGATCCCAGGGAATAGGCATGTCTGTGTGATGGGATGCCCAAAGGCTGTGGGGAGTCTGTCTGACATACCAGCACAGCGTTTGTTGAGTGGGCAGAGAGAGACAGAGAAGGCAGCTCCAAGGGTACACTTCCCCAAGACTGTGAGGAGAGATGGGCAGGAGGAGAGAGAAGGGAGAGAGAAGAGCAGCTGAAGAGATGGACTCCAAATCTGGAGTCAATTATGGTGGGTGGCAGAAGTCAACAGAGGCAAGTGGTCTGTACCCAGGAAGGCCAAGCTGGCAGTTCGGTTTTGTGATAGTGGGTAAGGGATTTAGGGGGCCCAAGCATCCCTCTTGGGTTTCGGCACCAGATGTAGGCAAGGTACAGTGAGTGAAACCACCAAACTGATCACTCTGTGGGGAGAAAGACAGCTTATTAGAGGACCCAAAATTCCTGCTGTACCCGCCGGGAAAAGCCTTGACAACTTTATTGGGATGGTAGTAGTGAGCAAATGAGGACATGGGAGCCAGAAAAGCCTGGGACTTAGCATGGGGGCCTTACTCTGCTGCAGGCTGTTTGGGTTACTTAGGAACTAGCTGTCCTTTGCTCGAGGTAGTTGACCATTGGGGGACGATAAAGGAAGTAGTGGCTTTCTCGGCAAACAGAAACCTGCCTCATGAGATTCATGAGAAATGCTGAATTTAGGTTTACTGTTTACCTAATTGCAATCCTTTTCTTTACCCAGTCAGGGTCATTTCTGCCTAGGCTGGCCCCGGCAGTCACTTAGGATACTGTCAGCAGTATTGCCATTTTGAGGGGCTTGCCCTGGACCTGACACTCAGCAAAGTAGGCATTTTGCTTTGAACAGGAAACTTTCATGTTTTATTGGATAATATGCTCTAGAGCAGCTCTGAAAGTCCTTGTCCTTGTGTGTCCTTTGCTCTGAGGTTCAGTTATAAAGTGTGGTGTGCTCAACTCAGTGTACCCTCGGCTTCAGCCTCCCAAATTGAAACTTATTAACTAGAGCATCAAGGCTCTGCTTATTCCATGATAAACAGTGCTCATAATATGACCTTGATTACTACAAGATTAGGAAGTATCTTATGAATCATCATAGACTAATTGATTCAATATGATTTTTTTCCATTGAGTGTATTAGTATTATTCAGAATCTTTGAAGTTGCCAACCTAGGGGGCCGCTTGAAGGCAAGGTTCTGGAGCTGTTTGTCAGTGTCCTGTGAGGTACATTCACAGTGCTTGGAGAACAAAGAGCTTAAGAAATACAAACAAAAGACATGGGGACAAAGTATTCACTGGGATCAGATTTTGCCCCACCCCCAAGTTATTTCATATGGTGTGAAACAATGTAGTTCTCACAATTGTGCCTTGTTCTGAAAGATTTCATTCTGTGAGCAGCTTTTTTTTTTTTTTGACTGACATTTTAGGGACAGAAAATGACCATGCTGTGGGGTGGGCACATGAGTGGCCATATCTGTCTAACACTACCCATGCAGCACAGACTGATAATGACTTTATTTCTGGAGGTAAAAAGAGTGATACCTTTTAATTATCAAGGTGAACTGGGGCTCCAGGGCCACGTGGGCATATTACAATCCTATCAGGCAAACCAGGCCCAAGAACTTACAGATATAGCAGACCAAGGGAAGGATGCAATTTCCTTACCTGAACCCCACAGAGAAGTGGACATCTAGTGCTGTGGTAAGGATAAACCCCAAGACCTGTCGTCTAACCACTCAGTTTGTACATCGAGGGCCAGCAAGCAGAAGGTTCCCAGCTGTCCCAGGGGTTGCCATTTGGCTCAGTCCTCCCTGTTGATGCAGTCTAGTCCCGTTGCCATTTGCCAGTCCACCTGCTTGCCTATCTGGACCTGCCATTTGTCTGTCCACTTACTCATCCCTCTGGACCTGGTCCAGCCCTTCACTCTGCTTGCTGCTGAAGCTTCACTCTGGCCCTGAAGACTGGCCACAGCAGTTGCTGCAGCTTCTCCAGCAAGATCTTCAGCTCTGCGTCCTTAACCTCTCCAACCATCTGCCTAGCTAGCAATAACAGGTTCTATTTGTATTTCAATCAGATTTCTTGTTTCTGAAACCCAAACTCTGTTGCAGCCTCTTAGCCCTCGACAGTCATTCTGTAACATAGATAGAGGATAGATAGATAGATAGATAGATAGATAGATAGATAGATAGATAGTAGATGCATGATAGATACATGATAGAAGGTAGACAGATGATAGATAGATAGCTAGATGGATAGATAAATAGATGGTAGAAACTAGTTAGATGCCAGGCAGTGGTGGCACATGCCTTTAATCCCAGCACTTGGGAGGCAGAGGCAGGTGGATCTCTGTGAGTTTGAGGCCAGCCTGGTCTACAGAGTGAGTTCCAGGACAGGCTCCAAAGCCACACAGAGAAACCCTGTCCCGACAAAAACCAAAAAAAAAAAAAGAAAGAAAGTAAGGAAGAAAGAAAGAAAGAAAGAAAGAAAGAAAATAGATAAACAGATAGGTACATGATAGAGATAGATAGATAGATAGATAGATAGATAGATAGATAGATGATAGGTAGATACATAATGATGATGATGACGATAGATGGATGACAGATACATAATGATGATGATAAATAGATGTAATGATGATGATAAATAGATGATAGACAAGGTAGATAGATGAGAGATAGACACATGAGACACATATAAAGAAAGGGAAGTGGGACTAGCTGGTAAATCACTGCCACTGAAAATGCTATAACTTGTGAATTTATTGTTGTTTTCTAATAAATTTTGGCATTATAGAGAGATACAGACATGTTTGTCTGTATTTCAAATGGATGATGCTCACAACAATATTGAAATTGATGAGGTTTACAATGTACAAGGCAACTCAATCTTATAATTAGGACTTTAACCAGAGAGCATGTCACGTTTCCACCCCTTACAGAAAACCTCCTAAGACTCAGGTGCCTTCCTATTACAGTTTTATATTGTAAAATACCAATATGAAGTGGGGTTTTTCTCACTGTGTTGCCCAGTGATTAAAAATAATTTATTTCTAATCTGTTTGCACTTCAACTTCTAAAGCTAGGTGGGCAGGGTTTCCTAAACATAGAAGAATGTCTCATGTTTGGTAATATGCAACTTCCAGACTTCTGTATTTGTACACTTAAGGGCTAGGCAGATGGCTCAACAGTTAAGATTACTTGATGTTCTTACAGCGGACTCAGGTTCAGATCCCAGCACCCTCATGGCAGCTCAAATCTGACTACAACTCCAGTTCTAGGAGATGTGACACCTTCTTCTGGCTTCCTTAGACATCTTAATGCATGAGGTACACATGCATACACTCAGGCACACACACACACACACACACACACACACACACACACATAAAATAAAAATGGATAGATTTCTTTTTCAAATTATATATTAACTCCATCATTAATTGTTATGCATCATATTTAGACTTTAGAGAACCAGTTTATGACTTAATATTGTAAAGCATCATTTCATAGCCTGCTACTTAGTAATTTAATTTGGCCTCATCCCATCATCCCCCAGATAGTTTTATGTCATTTTACAATGTTTTTATTATAATTTTATAACAATACTACTATTAGCAATAGGAAGCATAGTTCTGATAGACAAATAGAAAATGAGCAAAACCTAATGGCAACTGTTACATAATCCTGACTGGAAAATGTTAATCCTCAGAAGTTATGTTTAATTTAAGTCAAACAAGGGTCCAAGGTAGGAAAGTACAAATACAGAAGCAGAGAGAGAGAGCTTTTATAGAACTTCCCTTTTATATTTCAGTATCCATTCAGGTGTTTTAGGAACATATTTTAAGAAATAAGGTGAGACTGTTAGTAACTAATAAAGGGGATCTAACATCTGAGGGATCGTAGCAAAAAGTCTAGACCAGTGGTTTTCAACCTTCCTAACACTGTGCCCTCTAATACAGTTCCTCATGTTGTGCTGACCCCCAGCATAAAATTGCTTCATTGCTACTCCATAACTGTAATTTTGCTACTGTTATGTACTGTAAGTATCTGCTATGCAGGATATCTGATATGTGACTCCTGTGAAAGGGTCATTTAACCCACAAAGGGGTCAGGATCCACAGGTCAAGAACCACTCGCTGGTCTGGAAGTTTTTGATGAATTCTTTACTTTCCTGTAATTTGGGTATACACCATCTGAGACACACGTGCTCTTTTTCTTAAGTTCAGGTAGAAGAAAGACCTTTTCCGTGTCAGTGAAACTGATCATGATTCATTTGTATGAGTGTGTGTGAGAGAGAAGAGTCGAAGAACAGAGCAAGATAGAGAAGAGGAAAGGGAGGGAGGGAGAGAGGGGGAGAGGAAGGTGAGAGAGAGGCAGAGACAGAGACGGCCAGATAGAGAGACAAAGATGAGTATCCCTGCAGGTGTGTGTACTTGTGCACACAGTCGAAGAGTTCAGAGGGGCATCGGGTGTCCTGCCTTATGGTTCTTCATCTTAATCCTTTGAGAAAGGGTCTCTTACTGAACTCGGTATTAGGCTGGCAGCCAGAAAACTGCAGCAATACCCCTGCCTCCATGCCCAACAGTGGCAGGAGCCTTGCCAGGCTTTCTTAATTCAATCTCAGTGCTAAGATCCAAATTTGCACAGCAATCATCCTTACCCACTGAGCCATCCCTCCAGCCCTTCTTGTTTTGTTTTTGATGCTCAGGCTGACATCAAACCCTTTAGCTTTCCTCCCTTAGCCTCTTGAGTGCTGAGATTACACTGTGTGCCACCGTACTGATGAGTTTTGAAACAGAAAACAAACAAACAAACAAACAAAACAAAAACAAAACAAAACAAAAAAAAAAAACCCTGCCGTTCTAAAACCCTCAGCCCTCGAACCTCGGACTTGCTGAGGCTAATGGCACAGTGCAGTCAGCTCAAGAGAAAGCGACAATGTAACAAATGTTGAAAAGAAATGGCTCGCCTTCATACCTAAAGCGTTACTTCACTCTCATGCGAACAATAGGAATAAGCAGGTGTTTTTCTCCACTCCACCCCCAGCCAATGCTGTCCTGGTGGGACTTAGCCCGGCTGGGTGCATTTCCCATTCACGGTGCCTCGCCTGTACCCCGTTTGATGGACTGTGCTTCATGGACTGTCCAGACACTCACAGATCAGACTCTCTAGATTTCTAGGAACATCTGCTGTTTTATTTTCCTACCCTCTTTTGGATCCAAAACTTTCATATTTGTTAGCCTAAGTTTATTGTCACATACTTTGTGTGAATTTTTGTTTTAAGCCTCATACATCAATCTTAACGTGGTGTTCTTGGAAAAATTATAAAATGACCGCTTTAACTTTTTTTTATTGAATTAGAACATATATTACAACATCTGTTTCATAGTTACTATAATAAATAATGTTTCAGTTCTCAAGACTGAGTTATAAAAATAATTGATTTTGACATTAGCCCATCTATTTAATATGGTCTATAAAATTTTCCAAAAAAAATCCACATAACACGATCACTTGATAAAAAGAACCAATCTGCTGCAGGATGAAGACCTTGGAGTTCTCTCTGCAGAGTTCTTTAGAAACAACTACTAAGAGACTAAAAAGGTATCGGCTTGCCCATCTCCATGTTTGTTTATCCACCAAGTGGAGCTGATGTCTGGTGTTTGTTTCTATGGTTATAAACTGTTCCATCCTTCTGGACATTTACATTGAATCAGTCAGCCAGCTAGTTCCGGGGGAAAAATAAGAGTCTGGGAGTAATTAAAACAAGAGCTATAAATTTTTTTTGCTATTGTACCTTTTTATTTTTTTTTTCTGTTAGACTCTAACAAAATTCACCAAATCTGAAACAAGATGAACATATCTGAAAATGTTGAGAATAGACTAGCAAATGAGGGACTTATTAGCAATTGATTCCAGCTATTAAAGCTGGGCGAATAAGGTGCCCCTCCTCCACACACACGCCAGTTGTGTTTGCAATAGGATACATATAAGGACATGCAGGTCTGACCCCTGGTGAATTGTAAAAGGAGCCCCAAGGGTTCCTGGGAAGGAACTCATGAGGGAAAGGTGGGCCGAACACACCACTTGGTTCAGAAGGGTTCCAACAGTCAGAGGAGCTGAGAAAGTAGAGACAGCCTAGCACCTGTCACTCCATTTTGTCCTCCGGTGTTTGCTCCAGAAATTCACACTAAAAACAACTTCAGGTGAAGGCTGAATGAAGCAAGTCTTCAAGGAAGGCTCTTGCCTGCACAGAGTTGGCACTGAAGCTTTACTATCTGTATTAGTGGATATGCAGTACCGGTGCCCAAGACTCCAGGAGAGCCTCCAGTAGGACAAAAAGGACAGGAAATGCTTAGTAGGAACCAGTCAATGGTGTGTGATACCTCCCCATGGCCTCCCTATTATTGTTGGAGACTCATTGACTAGCCCTTTCCATTCTGTATTGGAAAAAGAGGTGTGTAGTTTTGAGAGGACTGGGAGTGTGAACCCTACTCAGTAAGGCTAAGCCAATAATCCAAGGCAGACTTGCCTATTGTCCTAGCAGGGCTACCCCGTTTTAAGGAGTCACCTAGCCTTGCTTATTGAGCAATCTGAAGGACTTTCAAAGTATCTGAGACTAAGATTCTTGAAACTTACACGGGATTCCTTCAGATAATAGACCAGAAAGATGGATGAGGATATTAACAGTCTCAATCTTATTTAATTGTGACATTTTCCCAGTATTAATTCCAGTGCCATCCTCACCTGTGGCACTGGAGGATTTAAAAAAGAAAAGGGCTGCTGGGCAGCGGTGGTGCATGCCTTTAATCCCAGCACTCAGGAGGCAGAGCCAAGTGGATCTCTGTGAGTTCAAGGCCAGCCTGGTCTGCTGAGCGAGATCCAGTGCAAGCACCAGAACTAAACAGAGAAACCCTGTCTCAAAAAACAAATAAACAAAAATAAAGAAAAAAAGAAAGAAAAAGAAAAGAAAAGGGCAAAAGGCAAAAGGCAGGTGTTAAGAAGTTGCAAGATTTACCTGTGGTGACCATTGCCAGCTAATGCCAACACCTACAGCATATATAGAGTAAGTAGTGAGGATCAAAAGAATATTGTTTAATGCAACATTCTTCTGGCCATGTTACAAGCATGCATTTTTACATAAAAATAACCTGGTAAACTGTTAATAGAATGGCATCACTGAGTGGACTTCCACTTCCCCTCTTCATCCGCTGAGAAGAGCTTCCTGTTTACTTCGATTGTGCTGGTAACCTGTCAGTCACCATCAGTGTCAACTGTAACTTCTCTGTAATATCAACAGACATCAAAGGGCATCATAAGGAAGCGTTACACACCACTGAATTACCGTCACCACACCCTGAAGTGAATAGAGTCACTATGGGAGTCAGATATTTATGAATGCTAAGCCAGCCTAGGAATGTCTGTCCCAGAAGGATGTGAAGATCTGGAATGGGGACAGGAAATGTTGTAATATTTAACAGAGGTCATACTTAGTGACCACAAACATTAATAAATTTTTGTCAACACTCTAAAGGGCTACTCCTAAAACAGTAATGAGATGATCCATCAGGCACATAAATACTTTAGAATTTCTGCCAATATTCTTTTAAATCTTATATAATCTTCAATTATTTAAAATACATAGATCGACAATGAGGCCTGTACTTTGTATACTGGATGGAATGTACCAAAGACAAAACCTAATCAAGCAATCATAAATCAGGAGGCTGCAGATGTAGGTATTACTGTGGATTTCAGGGCACAGAGACTGCTGTATCCAGTTATATGACTTCACAGTAAAATATTCTTAAAGCAAAATCTCTGATTGAAAGCAATGCCAACAGTACAAACATAAGTAATCAGGGATGGGGTGGGTACTGATGCTTCAAACTGCCCCTCAGCTACAACAGAGCAACAAGGACACTTGCTAAAACAGCACAGAAATTGTTTAGAATGATAAGGGACTGTGTTTAAAATGACAAGTTCAGAGTTACTTTTAAAAGTTTTATTTATTTATGTGTGGGTGTTCGTGTGTGCGTGCGTGTGTGTGTGTGTGTGTGTGCGTGCGTGTGTGTGTGTGTGTGTGTGTGTGCGTGCGTGCGTGCGTGCGTGCGTGTGTGTGTGCGTGCGTGCGTGCGTGTGTGTGTGTGTGTGTGTGCGCGCGTGTGTGTGCGTGTGCCGCTGGGAATCAAATGAGGTGTCAGAGAACCTTGAGCTGGGGTTAGAAGAAATTGTGAACTGCCGTGTGGGTGCTGTGAACCTGACTTGAAGTTTCTGAAGCAGCAGCAAGTGCTTTTAACTGCTGAACCATCACTTCTCCCATGGTTATTTTTAAATTGAATTTTGGCTAAGAATGTGAAATTACTCTTAATTAATACTCTTAATGCTGTCAAAATGACATTTAAAAGTTAGGATTTTTTTTTAATGTTAGGTGTGGTACTGAATAATATAGCAGAAATTATATTGTTCATCCTGTAGGTTAATATTATTGCCAGGATTTACCAATTCCTTCATTTCCAAAGACTCAGAAATAAGAGCTCTGGGGAGAAAATAGAAATGACAGAGGTGAGAGAGTCAGTTTGTCGTACGGATGTGACCGTATCCTTGATACACAATATGCTCACATCACTGAGAGGCAATACGTAGTTTCGTGAACTTCCTTGAACCAGCTAAGAGCTCCTTAGTCAAACTTTAATGACTTCTAGACTGTAGTGACTTCCAGACTTCACGGACCATTCTTGCTCTTCAGGGCACTTAAACAGGATGCCATACAGAAAGGAAAGAAAATAGTGCCTGAAGGTCTTTTGTATGGCTAAAAGCCAATATTCTGAATGCAATGTTTCTCTATCTTTATCATGGAAGCAATCCAGTGTCCAAATATGCGGAAATTCACATCTGAGAAGCCTCAGTACTTCCTGGGTACTCATGAATATAAAACTATACGGATAGACTTTGAAAAGGAAAAATTACATCATCATACAAATAGGTTGTGTTATGATGGAATACATTAACAATGATCCCAGCTCAGACAGCAACAGAGAATGTGAGAAATAGAGCTCTCCTCACATCTCATTGCATGCACAGAGAACCAGAGCTCGGAGACACAACATGGCTTTGAGGACTCTGTGACTTCAGCTCGGAGGCCCAAATGGAGTGGCATGCTCTTTGTCAAGACAGAAGTAGTTATAGTTTAATGATGTTAAAAATAACATTAAGCCAAATGATAATTTTTTTACACTGACATGCCCCTCCTCTTTATATATTCCCTAATGAAGGATGGTGAGCTGTAGGGCAATGGTGGAGCCTGTTCCTTTGGAGGAGTGTGATATTTTGTGAGGACTGAATCTTACTGCTTGAAACCCATGTCTCTCACTGCAAGCCAGGCTGGTTGCCTCGACATCCTTTTCCTTTGACCCTGACTGAATGCACCCACTTATTGGTGAAATTATTAAGGCCACTCCACGTAGTTAAAAGGGAGGTTTATTTTGTGGGGTACTTACAAATGAGGGGGTAGGTTACAGGGTCTGGCAAGGGTATAGCACAATCCGGCGTTGTTCTCTGGAGAACTCTGCTCGGTCTACCTCCAGCGTCCAGAGTCCGGGAACCAAGAGAGTGAGTACTTCCCGATCCTTCGTCTTCCGCTTCCTCCTCTGCCCCGCCTTGTGGGCGTGACCATTACCAAAGCCTCAGTGGGGGTTGGAACTTCCAGGCCAATGCTGGGATGGCTACCCACTACACCCACTCAGTTCCATCACTAAAGACCAGAAGACACTAGCTGCTCTGCATTCACAAGAGTCGTGCAGCATCCAACCCTGCTGCATATCCTTTCCTCACGGTGCTGAGGGGCTCACCCATCATGAGGAATCTCCCTGAGTTTCGCCTGCCTTATGGCTGGCTGATCACATGACACCTTTGAAAATGATAGTCTTTGAGTATGCTTCCCATGATCTAAGGGAACAGTTTAATGCAAGAAAAGGCAGAAAAACAAGGCCTGTGACCCTTTAGTTCTTCCATGGTCCCAAGAACACCAGGAAAACTTTTTATACCAAAAAAACAAAGTACTGTAGGTGGAGTGGAGCCACAACAAACTAATATTTTACAAGCCATTTATTCTGATGAATGGTTTATTTTTGAGGTTATTATATGGACCCATGTATCTGAAAGTATAAATAATTTGCCTGAGATTCTATATTCCTCATCGTCTCTCACTTTGATTCTTTCAATATTATACACAACTCAACATGTCTCTTGAGGTTAGAGCTTCTTTTTCTCTCTCTCTTTCTTTCTTTCTTTCCTTTTTTTTTTTTTTTTTTTTTTTTTTTTTGAGACAGGGTTTCTCTGTGTAGCTTTGTGCCTTTCCTGGAACTCAGTTGGTAGTTCAGGCTGGCCTTGAACTCACAGAGATCCACCTGCCTCTGCCTCCCGAGTGCTGGAATTAAAGGCGCGTGCCACCAATGCCCGACAGAGCTTCTTTAGGATGAAGCTACTCCAAAATGAGCGGGGTCCTTACAGCTCAGGGTAATCTGGCAGACACTTAGAGCAGGCTATTTAATGGACTATAACAGATCAAATGGAAATATTTCATTTCTTGCCTCTTTCTAATTCTTTGGAGCTTGGTTACATTGGTCCCCAGGTTGATTGTGTATGCGTGTATGCATGCATGTGGTCGACACATTGGAAATACAGTGCCATCAAAACCCTCCTGATTTCCATACCCCACACCGGTATCCCACTCTCTGCACTGCTTCTCAGAAGTGTTAGTGTGCTCTGCTGTGTCCAATGCCTTTGGTATAGCAAAGACAAGACAGGTGTTGCTCAAAGATCAGGGTAATAAAGGACAAAAGGAAATTAAGAGACAAAATTCCATAACTAATAGCCACAGGCTTTGTGAGCAGATTATCATGTGACTTAACATCTTTTATGAGGCTCTTTCAGTGCTCCATTTACAGGTTGGCATGCTTGTCTTCTGGAGACATTGACACAGAGAGGTGTTGTGCATTCCCAAAGTCACACGCTGCACCAAAGGCAGATCGGCAATGTAGCATCCCATAAAGCTGTGTTTAAACAAGGTTTGTTTTGAGAAGCAAGCTTGTGAGTAAAGCCGACCTGCTGGGATCAGCAGCACTCCCCATCTCTCACATTCAGGATGCAGGTCTGAGAGGATAGGGGAAAGAATGTGAAATCATGGCTGTTGGAAAGTGCACTGACGATCCCTCCCAACAGTCCTTGTACCCAGAGGTAAATATAGTCCTCATCCCTCACCAAGGAAACTTCCCTTGTAACAGGTGGAGACCATTACAGAAAACCACAACCAATAAAATGCAGAGTTGTGGAGCCCAGTCTCAGTGGGTATATCTACAAAACACTCCCATGCTTAACGTTCAGCACACATCACAGAAGAGGGGGCAGAAAGCTTGTGAGGGCCAGAGGAGACACAGAGGGCCAGGCTGTGTCTCCAAATAATGGCAGAAGCTATGCCCATGAAGTCTCATCAACATGACTGTCCAAATGTGAACTAAACAGAGACATGCCAAAGCAGATGGAGAAATTCCCCAAAGGCCTCAACCCTATACAAAGAACCAGAGGCAATTGAAAAAAAGCTGAAAGTGGGTAAGGTGCTCCTTCCCATAGAAAGGATGTGAATTGGTTTTCCAGTGCCAAATGGTCAGCCCTGAAAATGTACATACAAGAAACGTATGTACTGAATAGGTTGTATTTAGGAATATACATGTATGTACACAAATAAATATGTATGCAATAACAAACAGTGAAGAAAGAGCCATGAATTTGTAGGAGAGTAGGGAGGGGCATATGGGAGGTTGCAGAGAGCAGAAAGGGAAGGGAGAAATGTTACAATTAGAGTATAATCTCAAAAATTAAAAAAGAAGTATACCAGTAATCAAGTGAATTAATTGCAGAGATCTTGACGTATTAAAAAACCACCCTCCAATATTCACAATATGCTATGGGGAAAAGGTATTTGCTGGACTTTCTGCTTTAAAGCATTTTTAAACTGTAACTATACAATTAATTCCATGAGGCCAGGTAGAAATTATGCTATTTATGGCATTCACTTACTTCCCACCTCCATTTCAATCTTATCTGACCTCATTGGCTCTACCTAGCAGGCTAAACAAGAGGGCTTGGCAAATTTTCATAGTTTCCTTTTCTTCATTGTGCTTGGCACATGACAATCACTCAGAGGGCTTGCTGTTTGGTGAAGACACATTAAGTAAACATTAACATCTCTTTCACACCTTCATCAGCTCCAGACAGTTGATTTGGACAGAATCAGAGCTGGTCCACGACAGAGCAGGCACTTTTAGCTCTTTCACCTTCTCATTTCATCAACCAAGGAATCTTTGGAAGGCATTTCAACTACACGCAGTGCTCACCTGAAAGAGGTTTAGCCAATGCAGTGTCCTCCATTTTGTTAGTGTGTTCAAATTGCTCATGAGCCTGCATGACCGACCTTTCCTCTAACTCCGTCATCTCACTCCAGCGGGGCTGTCTGTGGTGGCATTGTGTTCCCCAAAATATTGTGCACCCTAATAAACTTATCTGGGGGTCAGAGAACAGACAGCCACTAGATACAGAGCCAAAAATGGTGGCTAGAAAATGGGTCAGAGCAAGCCACAGCAGAAGCTGGGCGGTGGTGGTGCACGCCTTTAATCCCAGCACTTGGAAGGCAGCTAGGCAGATCTCTGTGTGTTCAAGGATACAGCCAGGATGGAGACACACACCTTTAATCCCAGGGAGTGACGGCAGAAAGAGAAAGATATATAAGGCGTGAAGACCAGAAACTAGCAGCATTTGGCTAGTTAAGCTTTTAGGCTTTTGAGCAGCAGTTCAGCTGAGACCCATTTGGATGAGGACTCAGAAGCTTCCAGTCTGAGGAAACAGGATCAGCTGAGAAATTGGCCAGGTGAGGTGGCTGTGGTTTGTTCTGCTTCTCTGATCTTCCAGCATTCACCCCAATAACTGGCCTCAGGTTTGATTTTATTAATAAGAACCATTAAGTATTCATGCTACAGCTGTCTGTCATGCCATGTCAGTTTAGCGAAGAAGCAATTTTACTGCCACAGCTCCAGTGCTCTTATTTTACCGTTTCTGTAACTTCCCTTCCATTTTAAATAGAGGTCCTGTGTTGTTTGCGGATTTTATTCTCTTAGCGGTGTGTGTAGGGTGGCTCACACAGTAGCGAATATTTAGCTCCTTTCATAAGCTGATTACAGGGAAGAGGGCACCACTGCTTTTTTTTTTTTCCATGATGAGAAAAGAAGAGATGCTGAGAAGGATCTCCCTTCCATGCCAGTCACCTCAACTTAGACTCACCTGAGAAGACAGTCTCAAGGAGGGAATGTCTAGATCATGTTGGCCAATGGGTCCATTCATAGGAGATTGTCTTGATGGTTTTAATTGATGTGGGAAGACCCCACCTGAGTAGTGGGGCCAGGGAGGAACATTTCCTGGAATTTGTAAGAGTAACACTGTGTAGCTAAACTGTAGGGATGAATGTGTCTCTCTGCTCTTGTCTGTGGATATGTATGCTGGGTAGTTTTTTTGTTTGTTTGTTTGTTTTTGTTTTTGTTTTTTTATCAACTTGACACAAACTAGAGTCATTTGGGAAAAGGAAGCCTCAGTTGGAAAAATGTCCCCACAATATTGGCTTGTGGGCAAGCCTATGGAACATTTTCTTGGTTGATAATTAAAGCAGGAGGCCCCAGCTCAGTGGAGGGGTGCCACCCCTGGGTTGATGGCCTTGGGTGCCATAATAAAGCAGAATGAGCAAGCCCTGAGGAACAAGCTAGTAAGTAGCACTCCTCCATGGATTCTGTTTCAGTTCCTGCCTACAGGTTCCTGCCCTGCTTGAAGTTCCTGCCCTGACTTCCCTCAGTGATGGACTGTTACATGGAAACAGAAGTGAAAAAAACCCTTCTCTTCCCAAATCGCTTACAGACATGGTGTTTGTCACAGCAATAGAAACTAAGACAATGTGATTGGGCATTTCTAGCTACCGCCACTGCCACTCCCATGCTGTAGTGGACTGGGACCTGAAACTCTGAGCTGAAACCAGCTCCTTTCCCCCAAGATGCTTTTTGTCAAGATATTTTATGTCAGACTCAGAAATAAAACTAAAATATGTATAAAGACCTAGTGGTCTCTATCATTTGCTACTTCCACAAATGACTTCATATATTTGGGGCAAAAAGAGTTCATTCAAAATGGCATATTTTGTGGTCCAGCTAACAGAAATGCTGAGGGCAGTTTATAACAAATGGGAATGCTCATGAAGTTTACTCACACAACTTTGGTACAATCAAAAATAGCATTCGTGACAGCTTTTTGCATTTCACAACACAACTAGCCGCTATAAAACCAACAGATAAAAATATCCTAACACAAAGTGTGATTTTGGAAGGTCTCGGTGGGTCTGGAGAGCCACATTTCTCAGGTGTGAAACTTTCTTGTAATTTGCTAACAGGTACAGAGAGATGGCAAATAGGACACAGGAAACCCTGCTTCATCAGTAGCCCCAAGCAGCCCGGTGCCCCCTGCTACTGTGCTTATGACACACCACACAGAATGGACTGCCAAATGGGCCCGATTTTCAGTTCAAGAAGTGTTCAATCATTTCTTCCACATCTTGACTCATGAGAAGTGATTTTCCAGATTCTTTCTGATGCTGGAACTCGTCCAGAAAGAGCTCACTAAGCTAACGTCTCCTGAAAGTTTCAAGCGTATGTGCATCTGAGCACCGACATTATACATATGCTTCTGATTCATTTATACTTAACTCATCAAAGGACTGTGTCATGAGGGTTGTTTGATGTTTGAGAATACTTGAGGGTTTTTAAATGGAATTTTATACTTTCACCATTTTTTTTTTTTTTTTTTTTTTTTTTTTTTTTTTAGTGAGCCAGACATTGATGTGAGTAAACAAGCTTGGACCCTTGAGAATCTGGGGTTTACTTTTATATTAGAAATGATGGGGAAGTAGCTGGCAGTTGGCAGACAAGGCATCCTTAGCCTTGGGTGCACATTGGCACCATTCCCCAAGGGGTAGGAAGGGAAAAGGGTGAGCAGGGAAACTCCTCGCAGAAGACCTTTTATTTTGTGGTTGAGTCATTCAGTTCCAACAGTCAGCCTCAAAGCTGAAGCAAAATACAATCTTGGAAGGTAGCTGAGGGCTCTCTCTGGCCAGTGTGGGAAGGCAGCGTTCAAATGTTCCTGCTGCACAATGTTTCCTTTTTAAGGGAGAGAAGCGACCAAAGCTTTTCAGGAACCCGATGTGTATTCACCTGAACGCATCACTTCCTACGCTGATGTGTGGAGGAGACAGGACAGGAATCTCTGGCTACAACTGAGAACTAATTAAGGCTGCTCTCTTCCAAACATTCTGTGCTCACTCCGTTCTTCCCTGATTAAGAACAAAAGGAAAGAGGAGTCATTTACTGCCATGAGTCACTTGAGGGTACAATGGATGGAATTCCAAAAGACTCATGAGACAAACAAAGCTGACATTATGAAAGCCATGTCTACACACTAATTTAAACTGTCAACTCATTCCCAAGGAAGACTCCTGACAGACAGAGAATTAAAGCTTAAAAGACCTCATAAATCACTGCGATTAACACTAGTGTGAGTGACTTAAAATACACTTCTGCCATGCGAAATCTAGAGGGCTTCAAAGCGGTCCTATAGGACCTGATGGGGAAATTGGTTGTAATAACTAGAAAGAGCAATACTCAAATAGAGCTCCTTGGGGGTTTCAAAGCCTCAGCATCACCCACCACAGTTATCTCAGATACCCAAGTGAGTGAAACACAATCTGCCCACTTTCAGGATTTGGGATATAGCATAATAAAAAGTGACTTGAAAAAAACGTTAGAATCCAAAAACTATGATTTACAAATACTCAACATTTTTCAAACCCCAAAGCATTAAAAATAACTAAAATGCTACTTAACTGTGTGACTCAGCTGTGGCTTTCACACCACTCTGTCCATCTCCCGTTTCCCATTTGTACCTCTCCCAACAATTCTGCTTCACGCACAATTATTATGCCGTAAGACCCAACACCATTCCTCCCACTAGGGCTGTGTTTCTAAGCTCTGTTGCCAACACCAAGATGCCTCCATAGAAAATGTTGTTAGCACCTTTTGTATTTTAAAGTACTGGCTCTTTAGGGCTTTTGAGTTAAATATAAAAGCCCCCTTGCATGTTGGTAGCAGTGATGGGAAGACATGAAGAACCCGTGTGTCCACATGGTTTGAGAGAGGCCAAGGCACATGAGGCCAGTGAAGCCATTAGAGTGGTACAACCCTTCTGCAAAGAAAAGCAAACTGTGAACTTTGGAGAGTTAAGTTACAAGACAGTAATTCTTCCCCTACTCCCAAAGGCGCACCAATTATATCTCTATAGGTGTCCCCCGCCCCGGCCCGCACAAAGACCCCATAAAATCCTACATTGTTTCCTGAGTCCTTGATGCAACCTGGGTGATCTTTAACTTGGATCTTCTCACAGCCCTGCCTTGTCCTTTCTGAAGTGAATGAATTTGTGAAGTACATGTTGATCTGGTCTCTTCCTCTCCAAATCAGAAACTTTTCTATACAGCAATTTTATTCCATTCTTTGATTTATTTTCCCCACTCCCCTTTTGGCTTAAATCAAGGTGCTGCATAACTCCACATGGGGGAAGAGTGAAGTATGACTGCTACACTCTTCACACTGACCCCACCCTTAGCCCGGACACAGCTGTGAGTACCCCTCCTCTGAGGGCTGCGCCACTCCCCCTCTGCCCCCCTGAAGCAGTTGTGGAAACACTCAGACATAGGAGTAAGTGATAAACATCGCTAAGAACGCCTCTGAGGAAGCACCTTGAGGCGAGTCAGTTGGCTGAACTACGAAACCAGCAGTGGGACTCACTGCTCGGCTCCAAGACATAAAATTGAGGCCCCAGCTTGGACATGGGTCTTAGGACCCCTTTAAGGATGGGACCGGCTCCAAAGCTTCTCTTTCTGGTTCACATGTATGTTAGTCCTCTGCCCAACGGGGACCTTAGCTGAATGTTTTAGTGGCGCTACAGGGCTTGAGTTAGAGTCACATACATTACTCTCTATCCAGATCCATAATGCCAAAACGATTGCCTTTTTTTTTTTTTCTTTTTTTTCTTTTCTTTTTTTTTTTTTTTAAGGAAAAGTAGCAAGCATGCAATGTAACTAAGATTCCTCCTTGGGTTGTACTTCTAGATTCCAAAGGAGAACTCTAGCCAGAAACTGCAAAAGTGGTCTCAATAAAACTGTTGTGAAGGGTATCCTGCTTCCTTGAGAGTAGGCTCAACCACATGCCCACCAATCTCCACCAAGCCATAGACTTGAAAAAAAATAAAAATAAAAAGACTCTCTACTCTCACTCAGAGCACAGAGATCAGTGCTTTTTTTTGTGCCTCTTAAAATGGCTCCTTTTGAAAGTGAAAATTGTCACCAAATTTCCCAGGAAGCACCCGCGGAAGATGATTGCTCTGTAGAGAGAAACACTGTAGTGATGTCTGCTGAACGCTGCCCTCCAACGGGAAACCCAATGGCTCGGTTGGTGTTCTTGTGAAGGCACTGTCCTGCTTCTTCCTGCTTCTCTCACTCACAAGGCGCCAGCAGCCCCCTTCTAATGGTTCGCCTGTATTTCCAGGCTCTTGGTTCATCATGAGCTCACAGATGCATCAGGCCCTTACGGTTCCTTGTGAAGTCTAGTTCAGAGAAAGCTGTCCCAGGTATTAGGCAGAGGCTCTGGCATCAGGTCGGGGTGAACCTGCCGGTTCTCCAGGTGCTAGAAGAATGGTTTGATTTGGTTACGCTATTCCAGGCTCCAAGCACAGGGGACACCTTGCCAAGCCAGGAACTTGTGCTTGCAAGTCAAATGACGAGACTTCTAGAACATCACAAAGATCATCTTTGGATTTGGCCATATCTTGCTGACATTCCTCCTGTGTTTGTAAACACTGCTGACTTTGACCCCGGTCCCTCACCAATCCATGATCAACACCAAACAGCCCCAGAGGAGCTGCAGAACAGAATGTGATTTTGTAATGCAAAACAGGATGGCTTGCTAAATGGGCAGATCTGGAGAGAATGCCTGACATAATCCTACTTACGTCTTTTATGATAATCATTTCCATCTTTAGAACACACGCAAACGAAGCTTCCTTGGACACTGCTTCTGGAGACCGGAGAAAGATCCCTTCTGCTGGTTGAGCGGTGTGTGACAGAGCACTGAGGCCGGGAGCACGTGAGAAGAGACATCACTGCCTGTGAAAGACCAGTGAAGAGAAACCAGGGAGCTAGCTGGGGGGATGCTTCTGTAGAAAGCAGAGGTCAAACAGCAATGACCCCACCCCAAACACTTGGAAAGGATGGTCTACCTGTGGCTACCTTACCCACATGCTCATTAAATAAACACTGAGTGTCTACTACAAGCCATGAAGGTGCTACATGGGCAAGGAGCATTTGTGAAGAAGGGATCAGGAGCTGACATTCAATAGTAACCTCAGATATTTAATAGGTGTTTGCAAATACATTCTGTCTCACCTATCAGAGCATTGAAATAGAGTCCTTATTTACATATGAAATAACTCGAACTCTACACTTTCTGCTCTGCCCCATGTTAGAAAGAACAATCGATATTCTTGTCATCTTTGTACAAAAGCATTGTTTTATTTAAAAACTTTGGTTTCTATAGAGTATAATGTATTTCTGTTTATGAATGCAGGCATGCATGTGCCATGGTACATGTACAGAGGTCCCAGGACAACCTCCAATATTAATGGCTGCCTTCTGCCTTGTTTGAGGGCCAATCTCCTTTCAGTTCCTTGCTTACATCGTCCTGTCCAGCTGGCCCCAGCTGGCCCACGAGCTTCAGCTTCTGTGGTCTGTTTCCCACCTCACCAGAGCAGCAATGGGATTGCAGACACATGCAACCCCATCTGGCTTTGCACGGGTTCTGAGATCTGAACTCAGGTCCTCGTATTTGCATGGAAAGTGTCTTACCCGCTGAAGCATCTCCTCAGCCCTGGAATGCCACCTTAAGAACTTCACAATACGTAATTAATTTGATAATAGAGGGGTATGTTTTTGCAAATGACATTTTTCTGGTAGCTTCATGAGTAATTCATTGAGCTTTAGCATGCAAGAAGAAAACAAAGGCCCACACAGGACAGTAACTGAAAGTGAAAATGTATAACAATAGTGTTGACTGAACAAAGCCCTATAGATGGTATAGCATTACCAACACAGCTATTCAGAAAACCAGGTTTAGCTAAAATACAATGTATCTTAAAGCATATAGATTTGGTTATATCTGGATAAAAGACATGGAATTGAGATATTAATTAATTGAAACTTTTTGTTTTTACCAAAGGACGTCTTAAAGTTAAATGTGATCTTTTATGAAATAAAAATGTCTGAGCAATGCACCGAACTTCAAGTTGGGAAGATTTGGAAGGAGATGCTTCCTCAAAGTTCAATAAACACCGTAGTCTAAGTCTGCCAAAATTGATAATCAAAATTCAGTTCAACTTTTAAAATTCATAGTAAGCATGGGTCTCTACCCAGGAGTTGTATGAGGTGCTAAGTAGGCAGCAAGAAGATGTTGAGAAGTTTAGATGTGTGCACTGTGTTGGGGGACCTGAAAAGCTGTTTTTGAAAAAAAGTCACTGCTAGCATTTTTTCTCTTTTCTAGTTAAAAAGATGCAACAGGTAACATCAGACAAATTTTGATCAGTTTATCCAGCCCATAATAATAGTGGAAGTTAATGGTTGAGTCTGAGTAGATGGTCTGAACCAAGCATGTTGGGTTTTTTTGTAGGCTACAGGTAAAACATTTTTTTAACAACTGCAATTTAATTTAGAGCAATCTTTTAAAATTCTGATGTTCATTTTTCAATGCATGTACCACGTGCCACACTTTTTTCTCCCCATAAGAAAATGGGGGGTGGTTTCAACTTCTTTATGAAATTAGAACTTGTCAATCTAGCATAGTTTAATCATGATCAAATAGTGGATGCACAATTAAAACCCGGAAGGCACAGAAAAGAATTCCAGGCATTTACCAAGATGATAAATCGCAAAGGGTGACTTTGCAATGGCCCAATGACTTTTCTAAACTTGTGGCTCATTTCTTCGACACTGAATCCCATGTTTTTTAAGTGATGTCACCACAAATATTCTTTCCAAATTTAGAATCTACCTTGAGATACTTAGAATGTCACTTTTTTGTTTTGTTTTGTATTAAGAAAGGGAATATAGATAAGACTGGCTAAATGTCAATCTTTGTCTTAGGATGAAGTGTGAAGACAGTGGAAACAATGATGTCACATGGGAAGCTGGATGCTATTGAGAACTCAGACAATGAAGGTTCAAAGTTATTGCCAGGAAACCCATCCCCACCCATAGGATTATCAACCCTGTTCAGGAGATCTCAGCATGTGGAGGAGCTATGTAGCCATGACCTTCAGGACTCTAAGACTTACCAAAATTCAGGAGAAAGATTCACTGTCTCAGAGTTTACCTGCATCTGAGAGCAAGGGCTTTAGGTATGAAGGAACCAGAGGACACTGTCTCAGAGTAGGCATGAACAAGAGGGAAGAAAAGACAGAGCAAAGTGACAACCCAGCTTTTGTCTTTGTCACTGGGTCTCCAAGTTGGGAAGTGAGTCCTGGAAGGTTCTCGGGGAAACATTTTAAAAATGTGATTAACATCTCTATGCAGATGCAATTTTCCTGTGAAACTATGCAGTAGATTGTCGTTACAACAAGCAGTGAGTGGTTAGATTAGTGGTGATCTTATCAATTCCCTGGAAATTGTCATTAGATTGATGTATATGTTCCTATGGAACTGCTCCATGGAGCCCCGCCAAGACTTCCTAATGTGAAGTGATGGTGGCTGAGAACATGGCAAGGCATGTGGAGCATGACTGCATGCTCCGGGTGACTAAGGCAGTCTCCACTGGGACCAATTACGATAGCATATTAGTAAGGACTCTGCTATCATTCCCAAAATTCTTTGGACTTGGAAAATAAAACAATATATTGACACAGCAATGAATCCAAAGAAGAAATCCAACTGGAAGTGGAAGGTAGACAAATTCAATGTTAAGATGGCACAATAGTTTTCAATGAACAGTGATAAGATAACCCACTTCCTTGACCAAACCAAGATTCTGATTTTTCCTCTCTTCAGACCACTCAGTTACTGAACTGGTGATGTAAACCTATGTTAACCAGATCCCCAATTTATCAATAAAATGAGGGGGAACCAAAGGGGTGTTTTCAAATAATATTTGGTAGCCGGCCAGTGGTGGTACATGTGTTTAATCCTAGTACTCAGCAGGTAGAGGTAGGTGGATCTCTGTGAGTTCAAGGCCATCTGGGTCTACAAAGCATGTCCCATGTCCCAAGACAGCCAGGGCTGTCACACAGAGAAATCCTGTAAAAAAAAAAAAAAGGTATATAAACTCAAACTTTATATAGTTTCTTGTCCTATGATTATAACCTTGATATAATAGTAAAAAAGAGGTAAATTTTGGAAACAACTTATCAAAAAATAAACCAAGATTCCTGGTGTGATAGTGCACATCTATAATCCCAGTATTCAAGAGGCTGAGGCAGGAGGACAGTGTGTTCAAGGTACAGCCTAGGTCGCATGTGGAAACACAGCCAAAATAAAATAAATAAAATCAGCCAATACCATTTACAGTAGAGTCTACTTAATCACTTGCAGGAAAATGCAGGACTCTATGATGTCTCAGAAATAAATGGAGAAGGGAGATGTGAAGACAGTCAGCTAAGTGGAAAGAGCTGGGGGTTGGGAGGCATGCAAATGCTTGTAAAGCTGTGTGAGAAATAGACTTCCAACACACAGAAGTGAATCCAGTCATGCTTCAAAATAGCACAGAGACTGTGAACAGCCTGATTAACGCACTAAAACTGAGGTCTGTGATATGGATAAGAAGCCATCTACAGAGATTATATGACGACAAAGAGATTAAAGTGAATCTGGATGAAAAACTGACAGAGGAAACCAGTGCACAAGAGGACAGATGGGACAGAATAAGTTACAGGGGTACACAAAAAAGAAAATTCGACCACACAATTTAAAATCATATTAAGACTCAAATAAATTTAATAAAAAGTAAGAAAAGCCAAGTATGGTGAAAATTATATATTTTGAGAAAAATAGAGAATCTTACTACAATCATTAAAACAGAAAAAGATTAGCCTTCCCCTTGATATTAAACACAAGATATCTGTGATCCAAGACTTTATATTTAGAAATGAACAAATATGCACAAATTTATAATTATAATAATTAGCTTTTTTTTTTAAGTTATGCTAGGGGCTAGACAGTTGGCTCATTTTCCACGAAACATTTCCAGGAAAAATTTACCTTTGACTATGTGAAGGAAAGTTTAATTTCTAAAGTAAGTGAGTATAACCTAGGTGTTCTAACATCAGCAAGACACACCCAACAATTATTTGCAAGGCTCAAGGAAATAAACACCCAACCTCGATGCTTTTAACGTGAACTTCTACATCAAAACACGAATGGCAAGGGAGGAGGTAATTCTATTTTCAGTGACATGAGAAGAGAGGACTTTCTTCAGCGAATTCAGAGTCAGCACCGAGGAGGAAGACAGCTTGACAACCAAGACCAGCAGAAAGCCACATGGCTGGGAGACAGCCTGCCTGGGGAGCCGTCGCGCCCAGTGGAGCAGTTGGCCCCACATAAACAGGAAACTTGGAGCCCCAAATATTTTGATTCAGCCTTGTTTAAAATTATTGGTGAGACTGTATGTTATGAGGCTAAACGGTAGTTAAGCTACATGCATGTAGGCAGAAAATAGTTGTTGACACAACCTTTCGTTTCAAAACAGAGAAGTTGGGATTTTTACCTAGAGAAAGGAAAGGTGGAGCGGGGAAGGTGGAGTCTATTTAACTTTTGCTTAGTTTTCTCCTTGTCATCAAGAAAATTGAGTTTTATCCACTCACTTTACCAAAAATGGTCCCAGTGCATTTCAAATAATCATCTCCATGGACCTGTGGCCTATGACCTAGGCCTATTTTTATTTATTTATTTTTCTTCCTATGGCCTATTAGTTATACCTTTAAGCCTATAATACCAATTTTAGAATCTGCAATTCCAATTTAGTTTTAGAGTGTTTTCTGTCTTGGTTGATTCTGTAATTTGCGTAATGTACACATCATGGAGTTAAGTATTATACTTAATGTTTTGTTCCCCTCTTTTTGGACCCAGTGTTACACCTGTCTCACCAATAGTGAACATCTGAGTCCACTTCTAAGGTGTGTAGGTGTGTATGTGTGTGTGTGTGTGTGTGTGTGTGTGTGTGTATTTACAATCAGCCTACATTTTAGCTTGCTTCATAAATGGACCATGATTCCTTAATACAATTGCATTCCCTTTAATTTCTGCTAATATTATCTTCAGATATTCTGGCTTTCCCATAGTATACTCCCATATTTTTACCAACAATAGCTTTTGTTGTTGTTTTGAGCTACAATGGGTGGAATTTTCCATTTTAAAAAGAAATTCGCTTTAAAAATCCACTTTATTTGCAATACATTTGACTAGAAAAACCTACAAACATGTTTTTTTAATTTGTGGGGGAACTTAAAGTTTATAGTTAGATTAATTATAACAAGATCTATGAAGAAACATTATTGGTGAGGTAATTATCACAAGCTTGGTGAAGAAATTAAGTGTTTAAGGGCAAAACATTATAGAGGATGGGTGTAACACTGGGTCCAAAAAGAGGGGAACAACACATTAAATATAATACCTAACTCCATGATGTGTACATCACTATATCATAAATAAATAAATACACTTTAGCGCAAATTGCAGAATCAACCAAGACAGGAAACACTCTAAAACTAAATTGGAATTGCAGATTCCAAAATTGGTATTATAGGCTTAAAGGTATAACTAATAGGCCATAGGAAGAAACAATAGCCCTCCAAAATAGCGATGGGGAAGAGTAGTATCAGATCCAAATGCACAGTGCAGACAGATTAATGCAAGGATTCCCAAGAGCGGAGCTCTAGCCAGAGATGCTTGGGTGCCCCCCACAGCTCAGAAACATCTTTCAGAACTCAACCATAGGTGTGAGTGAGTCTCCAGAACAGAGAGGCCAAGAAGGAAGACACACAGACACCAAGATGTTGAGGTCTCACTTTAACTAACAACTTTAGGGGGCGTCAAGAAGATATTTAACCTTAAAATAAAAAAGGATTTAAACCATAAACATGCAAACAAAACAAAGGCCTTGTAAATATTACAAGGTGAATTCTAAAATAAAATAATTTAACTTAAAATGTAAAGGATAAAATTAAATAAATCATCCAGAAAATAAGATGAAAACATTAAAACTGAAGAAATAAGGGAGGGAACAGAAATAAGATCCAAAGAAAATCAACCTAATAAGAAAGGGGAACTCAGAGGAAGAATTAAAAAAAGGAACAATAAATTTCCCAGAGCTGAAGACTACAAAAAATTGATAAAATGATTTAACTAAGTCGGCTTAAACAAGCAAAAAAAACAAAACAAAACAAAACAAAAAAACCAAAAAAAAACTTCACTTAGGCTCCACTGTGCCTTTTCAAAACACCAAGGTTAAAGACAATAGTCCAGGAAACTTACAGAAGGAAACAAAGAATATTGTCTAGCAGTGAAAACAAAAGAGGAAAAGTCTCTCTGGGTGTCTCTCTCTCTGACTTATTGGCTATTTTGTTTGTGTATGAGTGTTTTGCCTGTATGTATTTCTCTGCATACTATATATGCCTGTTGCCCACGGAGGTCATAAGAAGGGGCCAGACCCCCTGGAACTGGAATTACAGATGGTTGTGAGTTACCATATAAGAGCTGGGAAATAATCCCAGGTCCTCTCCAAGATTATTAATGAGTGCTTTTTAACTGCTGAAACATCTCCCATCCCTGAAATATTCTTGTTTAAGAGGCCTGGGTTCACACATTGAAAAAAACATAAAGAATAAAACCCAATTATTCTATAATTCAGGCGTTATGGTAAACAACGCTTACATAGGAACTGTGCACTCTGGAACATGAGTTTTTCACAACTCACAGAAAACACACAGACTTACGGAGAAGAGTATGATTATTAGCCTTGACACAGAAAATTAGGAGGGGACAGGTGAGAGGTGAGTGCGGCAGGAAGTACGGAATCAGGAGAGGGCAAAAACACCCTCGTCTTTGAAGTTTAGACTCAAGAGGTTCAGTTGACAGCAGATGGATCAAGAAAGACAGATTGGAGAAAAAGATATCTGTCATCAGAAGAGGGCAGGGGGAGATGAAGTTAGAAAGAAACAGCTCCTGTTCATCACAGCGGGGACTCAAGAGATCATGTCTAGTATCAATGAGTCAAGATCTAAAACTAGAGGGAGCAGAGAGAGTCAGTGAGACGCTTGTTGCTTGTGAGCCTGAGAACTGCAGTCCCATCCCAGAGACAGAGACAGGTGCACCTCAGGGCTTGCTGGCCAACCAACCTAGCCAACTCTCAAGCTCCAGCCCACTGAGAGACTTGGTCTATAACAAAAGAAAAAGGTAGACAATACCTGAGGAACACCAATCAAGGTAGCCCTCTAACACACACACACACACACACACACACCACATACACCTGCAAATTCTGCAAATTTGTGTGTACACACATACAAAGAAAAGCTTTTTTTCAAAAGTGTGGAACTACACGTATACTGGAGGAATGAAGATAAACACTCAAAAAGAAATGAAGTGGGGCTTCAACAAATAAGGGTAGGGAGCAGAAGCTGTGGCTGTTTCAGATTTTCTTTGAATATTCTTTCCTGATACATCCACAGTTAGCTATGTGACAAGCAGCCGGGGTTAGAAAAACACTTTAAAGAGCAAGTCAAATAGTTACCTGTCAAGGCGGTGGAGAGAATCATTGAAAGAAGCTCCCCAGAATAGTCCCCAGAGCTGACCCTGGCTACGGAGGAGAGGGGAACACCTGCTGCATCAGGTAGATGAGGGGGAAGGTCTGATGGGGCTCAATTAGCCTTGCACTCACTGTGCCCCCAAACTAACCTGTACGATGCCTCAAAAGATTTATAGTAATCTGTATAATTCCCAGGGTTTGAAAATACTATTTAAAGAAATGCCAAACAAATCTGCAACCAATAGTAAAAAATCCATTATGCATGCTATTCAATTAAAAACGACATTGCATGCAAAGGATAAGTGGTAAGGGCTCACAGCTCAAGGGAAATCAATCAGCAGGAAGGGATGCAGAAACCACAGAAACGATGTGATTAAGCAGGCGGGATTAGAGAGGTATCACACACACGGTCTGTGTGCTCAAGAAAGCAAAAGAAAACATGGCCATGAGGTGGAGAAAGACTCCAGTATAACTTTTAGAAATAAGTTCTGTGCAAATCAAGCTACCATGCTATTCACATACAATCAAACATGTGAAAACAAGGCCAAAGAGAGTCCAGGCATTATGCCACAGTCTGTGTGAAGTCAATTGATTTTCAACAAGATTCCAAGCCATTCCATGAGCAACAGCTAGTTTTCATCAGTAGCACTAAAATGATTGTAAAGCTCAATGTAAAAATGGCTTTGAGCCTTCTCCTTAGACCCCAAATTAACTTTCAGTGAATTATAGATCTCAAGTTAAAAACTGAAATTAGACAAGAAAATATGAGAAAACCTCTGTGCTCTTGATTTAGGGGGTAAAAATCTTTACTACAACATAAGAGAGGACAACTTATAAAAGAAAAAGATGATAAATAGTTTTCTTCAAAGTTACATCTTTATCTTTTGAAGCACAATATTAAGAATGGAAAAAAGACAAGCAGTGGGCTTAGAGAACTTATTTACAAAATACAGATCTTATAGGAAACTTGTGTCCTGGACAGACAAACAATTCTTATGATTCTACAGTTTAAAAACAACCTACTAATAATGTTAAGATTTTCAGTAGATACTTCCTTCAGAATATATTGGATGTCAAATAGTTATATGAAAGGTATTCTATATCTTTTATCATTGGGAAAATACAAATTAAAACCATGTGCATTACTATACACACCAGATGTACAAAATGTAAACTTACCTGCCAGACCAAGTTCAAGCAAAGATGCTGCTGAACAACGAAAACTCTCACATAATTTTGATCCAGTATTAAGTAAGGGTGAAAACACAGTTGCACCAACAGACTTGTACAAGAATGTTGTGCACTGGGCTAATGCATAACAGCCACAACCTGAAAACCCATTCATAACATAGCTGTCCATCGACCATTGAATGAATAAGCAAAAAAAAAAAAAAAAAAAAAAAAAAGTATATCCACACAAAAAATACTATTGATAAAAATAAATGTGTGAACGGTTTATACAATGCCATAGGAGATTCTTAAAATCATACAGAGCAAAAGGAGCCAGACACAAAAGATGGAAAACTATTTAACTCCTTTTATGTGCAATTATCAGAAAATACAATATAAAAACAAAAGCATATCAGCAGTTACCAAAGACAGAAGTGAATGAAGGGACGGAGTGTAAATGGGTACAAAGGACTGACGCTGGAATGATGATCACAGCGGTGACTAACTGAGCATCCACCAAGACTGGACAAATTTTTCATTTAAAATGTGTGAATCTTATCACATGTAAATCATTCCTTAGAAAAACGTGATTCTGAAAGGACACAAGTGAATACCTGTGGAAACATGCCCGGGGTTAGGACCATAGCATTTCCTACCATTTGAATGTCTATACTTTTACTTCCATGGGGATGTATGCCATCAATTTTTTAATGAAGAAGTAAAGAAGACTAAAGTTATCAAATTAATCTGCATCATACATTAACATGGCCAATATATTGCATCTTTTACGCCAGCAATAAAAACATGTTACCCACAAAACACCAAAACTGTAAAGGTCTCATTGATAAACTTCAGAACACATCCAAAACCTCTTCCCTATGGAGTATCAGATATTATCAACACTTTGCCAATTTTTTTTTTGGTCTCTTACGTGTCGACAGGAAGTTAAAAGTACAGTTTTCTACACATGCGTGTGAACACACACACACACACACACACACACACACACACACACCTTGTGATTTCCTGAGTGATGACCTCTGCCTCACAAAGCAAGGGTGTTGTGAAGTTTGGAAACTGTTGTAGGCCCTGTGATTCAGTGTCAGGCCCCCATTTGGTGGATTGATGTCTGTTTACAGCGATCCTTAGCTAAGTGAGCTTGGTTTACAGTAGATGCTCTGGAAGCAATGCTGACCTCATAACGAGTAGAATTCTTCAAAGTTCATTCCCATTACAACATGGGATGTAGATAAACCGCACATACTTAATGGGCTCAGATTTTAAATATTTAGATTGTGGACGAGATGCTTGCAAGGCCACTTAGACATACTAGCCAATAGAGAAGCCCTAGTTTGAACTAGCCAAGAATGTGTAAATTTGTTTGTCAATATTACCTCAAAACTCTGCCAAATAATGGGAGCCTGGGAGCTTATGAATCAACTCAAACAGCGTGCCGATGATCATTTAACAGACTGTGTGGGAAATTGAGTTTCCTTCAAATTTATGAACTGATGGAGTCATTCCTTCTAATGATTAACAATGAGTCATAGAAGAAACCAAGGGTCGCTCGCAGGCACATGCATCTAATGTCAGGTGTGGAGAGAGTGAGGACAGTTGGAGACGAGGGAAAGGTCTCCCGACATCTGCGGACTAATTTTCATTTTCAGAGTGAAGACATGGACTGGAGAAAATTTCAAGGCAAATGAAGTACCTAAAAACGTCCCCCAAATGGGTGCTTTGTGAAAAGGCTGGGTCGCAATCCCCAAAAGATGATTATTAATACAAGAGCAATAACTTAAAGGGAGCAGCAATAATATCACAATATGTTTACCTAATTTGGAGACAGAATATAAGCATAGGGAACGTAGGGTGACGGCACACATTTCTCTAATAATTGATGCTTTTACCTGAAAAACACATCATACACACATTCCAAGGCCCAGATGTGAAACACTTACAAAGTATAGCAAAAGGAACTGGAGCGATTTTATAGCAGATGGCTAAATAAAAAGAAGGCACAGACATGGAACTCATTGCCTAAAGGGGAATTTTGTAATGCGTAGTGAACCATACTTCAATAGCATAGTAGTTTGTACAACAGATCTGGAATGAACACCTGTCTTAGGCAGAGACTATGCTAAGCACATCAAACACATTCTCATTCCAACATCATCAGAATCTGGTAAGAGACACACTTGTATTAATGTATACCATGTTTTGTGACATGCATGTGTTACTGTATGCCTTTTTTGTGACACACATGTATTAAGTGTATGCCACGTTTTGTACAAATGAAAACCAAACACAAAGAGCATAATAACCCACCTGAGCTTGTGTAGCTAACTCAGGATAGAATTTTAATTCAAGTACAATGTATTCTGACAACTAAGCCAGCAAAATATTATCAGGTGAGATTTAGTCTCTTAACATTATAGATATTTAAAGTCTGAGTAAATACATATAAAACAGAAATTTTAAAGATTCTGCTTTTTAAACAAAAATGTAATTCTAAGAAATTCTACTTATAAACTTTCAGGTTTAATTTTTTTGTAGTATAACCAGAAAACAAACCAATGATCATGGGGCGGGGGTTTGTTCTTTTAATAAAGAAATAGTACATATGAATGTCAGCCCACCCATCATTACTATTTATATATTTCTGTGTCTCTCAAATGCAGTTTAGCCCTTTATCAGACACCATGACAACATACATAAGGAATTTGTGTTCTAAAGGAAAAGATAAAATATATGAAGTAACTAGAAATTACTTTGTTAACTATTTTCATGTGATTCTGTCTAAATAATTAGCAAATGCAACTGTGTACAAAAAGCCCATAATATTCTCAAGTGTGGTCCAAAGAAACCTTGGAATCCCAAAGAGGTCTCAGGAGATCTTTAAGGTCACACTCACTTTCATCATGGTGTTTAACTCCAACTGTCATGAAGTTACCGGTGTATTTCCTCCCTACTGCCCAGGGCTTGAGATAGAGACTCCCAACTGTTCCAGGCTCAGCAAGTAATTGATGCTATATAAAGACGGTAAGTAGGTGGCCTGGAACTATGAGTGGTACTCTCCAAGTTCATTAAAATGATCCCTGCACAGCACCTTACCCAGAACTTTCAACATCTGTGGCAGGAAATGCTCTTGTCTGCACAGAAGAACCTGCTCAGACAGATTCCCTAGACACTACTCCCAGACATTCTGACTCAGTAGTCAGTTTTGTGGGTGTTGAGAATTACTGCTGTAGAGCTGCCATACTGTCCCCCTCTATTCTTCCAGTCCCCACCCGCTCAACTGGCTGGGCTTTAGTGGGTACCCCCTAGTGTGATCTACTCTAACTTTTGAACTTCCTGGAGGCTTGTCTCCATCCTCAAAGGCTCTCCACCTGTGTACAGTTGTTTTCAAATAAGTACTTGGAAAACACTTTTGAAACATTCACAATTAAAATTTGCTCTAGAAGTCCACACCTGAGACGTGCAAGTTGAAGATGGATGGCTTCATCTTAACGTGAGTCCTAGGAAATGCAAAGGTATGTAGGTGAAACCCTCAGAATCCGGGGTCCTGAGCAAACAGCACGGAGGCTCTGCCAAGCCTGCTTCAGTAGGTGAGAGAACTGTTTAAACAGGACCATAGCCTACAGTCACTGAGAACGTGCACTCGCCACCCTCCAGGCTTCCACTGAACCCAGCACGATTCCAGAAGTCTCTGAGGGCCTGTTGTCTTAACAGAGTGCTTGCTAGGATCTGACTGAATTAGGAGGTCCCCCTTGAGCTGCCAGGAGAACACACAAAGGAAGTCTTCGTCTGAAATCTTAAGTAAATGAAAGTCAAGTGTGGGAAACGGAACATTAAATTTTCCAACAGCCAAGCTGCGATATTGTGCAACCTTGAAGATATTTAACTAAGAGCAGAATCCCACCTTACCACACAATGGCAATTCGGACAGCCCAATGCCCAATGCTGAGGACGTTACCTGGAATCGCCTAACATGTTATTTAACCCATGTTAATGAGTACTGAGGTCATCCGTGTCAAAATTTGGGGGCGTGGTTCCTTCAGAAAAGAGAGAGGGGAGAGAGCTGTCTCAGGAAGACAGCTTTGAACAAGACAAGCTTTCGCACACCTGCCTTTGGATGAACTGTTTTTCTTCTTAGGATTTACATTTTCATTGACAAATCTTTTCTCCCTCCAGGCTCCGGGGAAGCTTTGGTCATGGGTGGGGGTGCATTTGACCTGCTCTCTTCATGCTTTGCTAAGGTCTGGAGCTCCCAGTTACTTCTAAACCAAGAACTTCACAAAGTCCGGCAGGTCTCAGACAAGGTTTGTTAAAAAGAAACTGGATGCCCCTGTGTACCGCACACTTCTAGGAGCGTCTTCTACGTGGTCCAGTTGAGGAAATAAACAACTGTATTGTTATGATGAAAGAGGGGTGAAACTTGCTGGGAGAGAGGCAAATGGACACCCCAAGGAATGAACTGTGGGAGAACTGGAAAGGTTGAAGACAGAGGGAGCCTGAGACATGAGCTTTGTAGAACTGGCAGAGTTTGAACTTGGGTGAGGGGGGCCACAGAAGGAGGTACAAGGCTGTCATTACGGTTGTACCAAATGTGTCTGTCTGATAGTATCTCCAGGCAATACAAACACAGACTACCCCAGAGTCTCTCAGGAGCCAAGTCAGCTTATTCACAGAGAAATACCCCCAAATAAAGAAATCCTGGGGAGCTTTGTGGGATTCAAGTAACATGTTTGTCTGGGAATATTATTAGAAACTTTTGTTTGTTTGTTTTTATTTTTCTCCTTTTGCCCTGGATATCTAACTTTCTAGTGTGAAACACAGGACTCCAGGAGGGACACGTTCAAATTTGACCCTTGTTTGGAGCAAATTCTTGGAAAGAGTCATGCTGCAATGCCTAGTATTTGTATACAGACTGAAGGCGAGAAAGACATCTGCAAGCATGCCCTACCCCCTGGGACATCATCCTGAGGTACATTGCATGACCTCAGATCTTCCCCAGCTGTTTTACAGCCCATAGTTTCAATTTCCCCCTCAAAAAAACTTGAGTTTGAAAGAAAAGAGGAATGATTTTTTTTTTTTTTAAATTAGGGTGGGGAGTGAGAAAATACAGTAAAATGTTGGAGGAAGTTGTTGGAAATGAGGCCGGCACAAAAGGAGCCAGGAGGGAGGTAGAGAAGCGGAGATAAGGTTGGATGACAAGAAGCCATGCTGGAACAGCAGTCCCCATTGCCTGCCTTTATTGTGAAAAGTACCACAGAGTCTTGGAGATGGTTTCTCCCAGTGGTACACCCATTATCAGAACTCCAAACCATCTGTCTGGATGGCCTTTGGTATTCCTGTCCTTGTGGGAGAGAGAGAAGACAGACAGAATGCATGGGCTGGAAGAGGCGATGCATGCCAGAGGCGCCCCCGAGGATTGGAGGAAGCGGACCAGGCCAGTCTGAAGAGCCAGACACCTGTGTAAACTGCAGGAAGCCAAGAGGAGCCCAGCTGAGCCGATGGAGACACCACATGCATGTGGCAGTAGGAGGCAGAGTCATACAGAGACAAAGACACGGGGGTGCAGGCAGGTGTGTACACACACACACACACACACACACACACACACACAATCAAGAACATGAACAGAGACAGAGACAGGAACTCAGAAAGGAGCAGAGAAACATTGAAGGGGAAAAAGAAATGTTAAGACATGGAAAATTATCTCCCTAAAAGTTTCTTAAACATGACTATTCTAAATTATCTCATTTTTGTAGACATTTATTTATTATTGATTATTCCTTTTTAAAAAAAGTATAAATGACACCTTTTACTGGGTGAAGTTCTAAGTTTATTAAATTTAATAATTTTTCAAGTATCTAGAGAGCCAGGGGTTCACAGGTAATGCTTACAGTTGTTTTATGAACTATCAATAGGGGGTGAGGGCTCGACCAAATCAGACTTTCACAGCACGAGGCTAAAAATGTGGCCATCCCCACTCTGTTTAAAGGCTACTCGGGTGCTGGCAGTGACTTGCATTTCACCAGGAAAGCATGTTTCTAGGAAACAAACCTGCGTATTAAAGGGAATAGAGGGGCCAAGAAAACTTCTTGAAATCAGAATTCTTAGAAAGTGAATATACAATATGAAAATAATAACTCTCAGGCTTTCAAGAATACTCTCGTGTAATATCACTAAGGTGAGGTAATTTTCACTTAAGATTATTTATTCTCATGATTTGTTGCTGTTCCTGTCAGAGTTTTACAAGATAGTATTTCCCAAAGCATGCTCCATGTCATACGAACACACAAAGGCTCTTCGGAGAATAAAGTCAAGGACCTTGAGAAGGGCTACTTATTTCCCCAGTACCTCTACATATGCACCAAGTTCCACAATGCAGTGAGCACCATTATGAGACTCTTTTTGTAAAACCTTTAAGCTTATTTTAAAAAGCATTTTCCAAGCTTATGTGACCACAGAACCAATTTCCAGCATAATGACTACAAGGGTTACGAGGAAACAATACTGTAAGGAATTCACTTATAAAAACCAGCAGATTCTTATATAAAGAAAGATAACTCATCGCCAACCACAGCTTGTTGTAAGCTTAAAAAGACAGAGTTGGTGATTTGTGGAGTTAAAATTATAAAAACATAGCAAAGGAGGCCTACGCTAATAAACCACATGAACTAACATTCAGAACTTTCCATATTCTTAATTACCTAGTGAATCTTAAGTGAAAATTAAGTGAAATTTCTGGTACATTTTTCCAAAGCCTTCTGGGGAATGTGGACTAAATGCAGCTCTGGGCCTAATGGAATAGCAGTTCTGATGAAGCAAAGGAGATGCTCGGAGGCGGTGGTTGTTAGGGGACTCCGAGGAGCCTGGCTCAGGTGGTTCAGTGCCCACTGCCCTCGGGGTTGTAGGTGAGATCCTGACCCTGATGGCTCACTTGACAGCAGCCTGAGCACGTTTCAGGGAGCCAGCATGAGAAGAGGAGGATGCCTGGAGATGGACCAAATGAGTGAGAACACTAGGTTGATTCATTACCGCACAGCTCACCAGCTCGCACACATCTGCTCCATAAGCAGCAGCGCCTGCTTGATAGAAAGGCCTTGGGACAGGCCTGAAGGCGGGGCCAATCTAGCTTTAGCAAGAAACACAGGATGTGAGACAAAAGTCTCAGGAGGGGAATTGGAAAGGTGGAAAGTAATGGGAAAGGTAAGGAGATGCAAACTTCTTATTTGTAGACCTAATGAGCCTAGGAGAAGAAATCTCCGCTGTCATTCCTGAGGGCATTCATACTAGGGCCTGTAAAGTGAGCAAACAAAGTGCCTTGTCCAAGTGAAGCTTTTTATCATGGAGGGTGGCTTTTCCACATGGTTTTGGAGCGAATGGTTGCTAGGAAATATGACAGAATGAGGAAACAGACTGTAAGTGATATTCCGGGTGTGTGCAAGATCGGGTGGGGTGGGCAAGATGATCTCATGTAACTGAATACAGTTTTCTTCCCTGGTTGATTGGGCATCGATCTGAAGTCTTTATTTTGAGATTTCCAAAGCACACCTCTCTAGCTGGGTTTCAGAATATGAAACCTGATACACGTTCTTTTAAACCCCAATGTCCACACAAGCTCTTTGTAAAGAAGAACAGTTTAGCAGAAGGATAATAAAAGTTTCCACTGGGTGTTTTATCAGGTCAAGATTTTGTTCAAGTCTCAGTTTTCTTCACAGAAACAGGTGTGGTTTGATTCTGAAGCAAAAATATCAAATAATCGGCTAACAGGGACAAAGCTATGTTCTGAGGTTCATTCTCGTTGCTCTCTTTCTCTCCCAAAAACCTCACCCAGACCCACCCCTGAGTGTTTCAGCAGAACAGTAAACCAATAGCTCAGTGAATCAGACCATAGCAACTGGCTCCCCTGGACACTAAAACAATAAGCCGCTCTCACACCAACACTACCTGAGGAACAAACATCCCAGGCTGGGTTTTGAGGCAGCACTTTTTGAAACATGCCACAGACACCAACAGTCACAGACTTATCTGTGCTTCTGCTGCCTCTCAGAGGGATCCTGGCTAAGGGACAGAGGGAAGGGTTTATGAGTTGGGGGTTGACTGCGTTACTGAAACTGTGTTAAAAGAATGAGAACATAAAGGGGTGCCTATCTATTTGTGTAATGCACTCACACACTGTAGAGTGAGGGGATCCATCAGTGATGAGTGGCTTATATAATGGTGGTTCCATGAGTCATCATGGCCTGGTGACATTGGAGCCATGTCAGTGCCGCCAAGTTCACCCTGTGATGTTCACACAATGGCTCACTTGAAAGGTGCATTTCATAGACCTCTCTCTCTCTCTCTCTCTCTCTCTCTCTCTCTCTCTCTCTCTCTTCCTCCTCCTCCTCCTCTCCTCTGTAGCAGGAATCTTAAAGAGTTCTTATTAATGAAGTCAAACCTGAGGCCAGTTATTGGGGTGAATGCTGGAAGATCAGAGAAGCAGAACAAGCCATGGCTATCTCACCTTGCTAGTTCCTCAGGTGATCCTGTTTCCTCAGGCTGGAAGCTTCTGAGTCCTCCTCCACATGAATCTCAGCTGAACTGTGTTGCTCCAAAGCCTGAATGCTTATCCAGCCAAATGCTTAACTAACCACATGCTTTTTCTCCTTTAATTCCTGGTCCTCACGCCTTATATACCTTTCTCTTTCTGCCCCCACTCCTTGGGGTTAAAGGTTGGGTTTCTGGGATTAAAGGCATGGGTCACCAAGCTTAGCTGTTTCTAAAGTGGCCTTGAACTCAGAGATCCACCTGGCTCTGCCTCCCAAGTGCTGGGATTAAAGGCGTGTGCTACCAGTGCCCAACTTCTGTTATGGCTTGCTCTGACCCATTTTCTAGCCACCATTTTTGGCTTTGTTCTAGTGGCTGTCTGATATATTTCGGGGAACACACAATATTCCAGGGAACACAATACCCACCACACTCCTCTCTCTCTCTCTCTCTCTCTCTCTCTCTCTCTCTCTCTCTCTCTCTGTGTGTGTGTGTGTGTGTGTGTGTGTGTGTGTGTGTGTGTCTGTCTGTCTGTCTGTCTGTCTTCTAATGAATAATTATAGCTGGGAAATATTAACTGTGAGTTACAAATAATTACTATCAGAGGTTTTATTTTACTCAAAAAAGTATTGTTTTTGTTGTCGGACATACAGTGTAGGTCAGTATGTAAACTGTGTTCGAGGGCTTTGATAGGAAAGCTGAAGCATGTGTGTAAAGTGGGCTTCCACCATTATGTCTATGGAAATGAAATTGTAAAGCCCAAGTTTCTTAGTTCTAGGTCATGTATCCAGGGCCCTTCCATTCACACTAGGCCGATTATAAAGGCCAAGTGAATCTCCACCTCCTCCCCCTTTTCCTTCTTCCTCTCTTTCCTCTCTTCTTCATCTGCCTCCTCCTTCTCCTCCTCCTCCTCATCATCATCATCACCATCATCATCTTCATCACCATCATCATTTTTTCTGTCTTTTTTCTCCTATACAGAGACTCACAATGTTGCCTAGGTCGACCTTCACCTCATGATCCTGCTGTCTCTGTCCCCGCCTGCTGAGATGATGGCTTTCTGTTGCCACAGTTGGCTAAAGGGGTGTTTCTGGAAAGAGCTGGTGAGCAGAATCACTTACTCTCTTAAAGGGGGGGGGGGTTTTGTGTTCTGTTCTTTTACAGGGATCCCTGTGAACATGGACTCCCATAATATCACCCAGAGACATGCAGATACCCCTATTTGGAGGGAGCACAGAGGACTGCTAAGTAGCACACCAAGAGTATGAGTGCCCTGTAATATGTGAGACAGAAGTTGCTACGTAGGCGTTGGCTTGTGGGTTTAGGGTCATTTGGGGAAAGGATGCACGGGTCAGAGGTGGACCAGATATGAGGGCAAGCTAAGAAAGAATAAATCAAGAGCTATAAAAGGACCATCCAAAAGAAACGCAGAGAAGACATAGGATTTTCAGAAAATTCGAAAGTAGTTATAAATAACCACAGTGAATAGAATTGCATGTGGTCCTCAATGGTGGACATTTCTGAAGTAGCAAAACGATTTAGGGGGAAAAATCCATCAGGTTCAAAGAGGGTGACCGAACTAGGATTTTGGAGTGAAAACGAGAACTATAAACAATTATTCTGGGCCAATAAATACACACCAGCCCTGCAGCAGGCAAGGTGGGAAGCTTTCATTCCACTTTCAACTCTGTGCCCTTCAGACAGCCTCATGCCAGAGGACTCCATCACTGGCCACTTAACATTCTGTCCTATCTCACTCAGCAAGATCACAGAGGGATAGGAAATCTTCCTAGAGGAAGGCAAACAACTTCATTTTTCTATCCCTAACAGTTACTTCATTTTGAATCTTGGGACTTTATAAGTTAATCTTTCCTTACCAATTCCTAATTTCACTGCAGTAAATTTTAAGAATACAGCCTTTGGACGTTGACTTGAGACTTTTCAGTTTATTACAAAATAAACTTTCATAGGTCATGCTTGTATGCTTGAAAACATATTATTTTCTCCCCGGTCAAAAGTCCACTATAGCAGCTTGAGCTTACTAATTATGTTTTTCAGATCTTTAAAAATACCTGCTTTACAAAATCAGCTTTGATCTGTTATTTCCTGAGTAACACACTTTGAGACTTCTGGCTAAAATTGTAGGTTGCTATTTCTCTGCTGTTCTGTGGCTGTTGCTTTGTCTATTGCTGGGTGTGTGCACAACTGTGGCAGATACTTCAGGGAACACCTTCAAAGTCTCTAGGGAAAACTGCCAAACGCCCTTCCAAGAGATGAAGAGCAGGGGAGGAGCTGACTTCTGATGAAAACCAAATGACAGAATACATTCAAAAGAACCAGAGAAAAGGACTACTGCTTAGAATTTTATTTCCAGTATCTTTCAATGTGAATGTAAAATAAAGACACTTTCATCAAATGAAGCTAAGAGAGTTTGCTACCAACTTACCTTAGTCAGAGGAAGCCTTAATGTATCCCCATCAGAGCAATGCTCTAACATGGAAGTATTGGATGCAGAAAAGCAAAAGATAATTTAATACATGAATAAACTGAAACAAACATTGGGAACATAAACAATAACAACAGTATCCTGCATAATTCTAAAAAAAAAAAAAGATAATACTCAAATATACTAATGCAAAAACACTGGGTGAGCTATCTTCAAAAGTAAACTATTCTAAGATTTTCATATTTTTTGGATGGATAATGAATATATTTTGCAAATTCAATCCCATAAAAGTTAAAAAATGGGCTGGAGAGATGGTTCAGAGTTTAAGAGCACTGACTGCTCTTCCAGAGGTCCTGAGTTCAATTCCCAGCAACCACAACCATCTGTAATGAGATCTGGTGCCCTCTTCTGGCCTGCAATCATACATTCTGTATACATAATAATAAGTAAATAAATAAATAGGTGGATAGCTAGACAGATAGATAGATAAATCTTTTTTAAAAAGTTAAAAAACGAGGCATGAGTATTTTAAGGTACCTGATGGAGGTGAGATTGTAACATCTCCAAGTTAGTAAAGAGAAAAATATTGTCATGCAGATATGACAACTGTGTCAAAGCCCATTCCCAGTGACACACCTATTCCAACAAGGCCACGCCTCCTAGTCCTTCTCAAACAGTTCCACCAACTGGGGTCCAAGTGTTCAAATACATAAGCTTGTGGGGTCATTCTCATTCCAATCACCACAACTGCAGACAAGGAAAGCGTGTGTGCTCTTATTATTTCATTCAACATTGCACTAGAAATTCTACCCAGTAAAGTAATATAATAAAAGGAAATAAAACATAGATCTAAAACATAGGGCTGTTCTTATTTACAGAAGACACACTAGCCTACATGGAAAATCTGAACAATTCTTTAAAAGAAAATCATCCATGGGAGTTGTATGGTTAGATATTACTGTCAACTTTCCTGAATTTAGAATCGCCATAGAAACACACCTGTGGGTGTGTCTTTGATGGTGTTTTCAGTTTTAAAGGTTTTAACTGTGTTGTGGAATATTTACACATGCTGTAAAGATGTGTCTCTGCCTAAGGCACCTTCTGATTGTTAATAAAGAGCTGAATGGCCATTAGCTAGGGAGGAGAGGATAGGTGGGATTTCCAGGAAGAGAGAGAACTCTGGGAAGAAGAGAAATGGAGACTCCAGCAAGACATGGAGGGAGTCAGACAGAATGATGGTGAGGTAAAGAGCCACATAACAGAAAGTAGATTAATAGGAACAGGTTAATTTAAGGTATAAGAGCTAGTGGGATAAGCCTAAGCTAAGGGCCAAGCTTTCAATGAATAAGAAGTCTAGTAGGGCAGTGGTGGCGCACACCTATAATCCCAGCTCTCAGGAGGCAGAGACAGGCAGATCTCCACAGGTTCGAGGCTATCCTGGTCTACAAATTGAGTCCCAGTACTCAGAGAAACCCTATCTTGAGAAACTTAAAAAAAAAAAAAAATTCTCCATGTCATTATCTGCAGGCTGGCTGGCTGTCCCAATGAGAAAGTACTGCTACCTACCTGAAGGTGGAAAACCCACCCATGTGGACAGCATCATTCTGTGGCATGGGATCCAGGACTAAATAAAAAGCAGAATGTGAACTGGGCACCAGCATTCATTTCTCTCTGCTTTCTGACTTTGGCTATAATGTAACCAGCCACCGCCAGAACCTGTCACTTTGCTCGACCTGATGGAGTGTGCCCTAGCCTGTGCCCCAAAATAAAATTCTCTTCCTTAAATTACTCTGTCCAGGTATTTTGTCAGGAACAATGAAAGTAATTAGTATAGAAGTAACATGTCAATTCAGGAAATGGATCAGGATGTAAAATGTTATGTCTTGACCATGGTTTGTCCTCCAGAGTTTCATGTGCTGGTAGCATGGTGTCTAGCATGGTGATGTCAAAAACAGGTAGACCTTTTTGTGAGACAAGGTCTAGAAAAATATAATTAGATCATGAGGCAATTGCCTCTAAAGGGATTATTAGTTCTGGTCTTAAAGAAAGTGAGTTATCTCTTGAAAGGATGTGTTATTATAAAGTGCATGTGTGACTGGAGAAATGACTAGGTAGCTAAGAGCACTTGCTGCTCTTGCAGAGGACCCAGGTTCAGTTCCTAGCATCCACACAGCAGCTCACAACCATCCATGTCTCCAGTTCCAGGGGACCGATATGCTGCCCTTTTCTGGCCTCCTAGGGAACCACATACACAGGGTGCCTTTACATACATGCAGGGAAACACTTAAACAAGAAGAATAAAACAAGTAGATATTATTTTTTTAAGAATCAAGTGTATCCACTGTGCATGCTCGATCTATTCCAAACACAGCTCTCTGCCCTCTTCTCCACTTGGCTGTGATACATCCCAGAGTCCTCACCAAAGACAAAAGAGAAACAGAGCTGCCCAGTATTGGATGTTTAGCCTCTAAAACTGTCAACTAATTAGCACCCTTTCTTCAGAATTACTCAGCTTTGGAAATATTGGAAAAGCAAGGCAAAGCGACACAAATATCAGTTCTGTTTCCACATACCAGCAATGAGCATGTGGACACCCAAATGAAAAGTGTGGTATCCTTTAGAGTTTCCCGAAATAAAGAAACCCTTAGGAGATGTTTAACAACCAAAACAGATTTCTCTGCTAATAAGTGAAATTTAAAATTATCTGAATAATTAGAGAAAGAGTTAATGTAGATAAATCTTCAAACAAACAAACAAACAAAAACCCAATACATAGTAAACATTTTAAATTATCTGAAACTGATATATGAGTTTACCATAACTTTTATGAAATTTTAGGGGGGAAAGTAGATACTTTCCAAATTGTCATAAAATTCATATAAAATATTTAAAAACCTATAATAATATTGAAAGAGAAGGAAGAAAGTGGTTTATAGTCACTTTTTCTGATGTCAAGACTCACTATTTAGTTATAGTAATCAATTCTATTTAGGACAGAGTTTGATGAGTACAGCCAACTGATTTTCAACAAAGGTGAAAATGCAGTTAGTTAGATGGAAGAAGAGTGTTGTTGTCCATAAATGGTATAGAAACAATTCATCATCTACAGGCAAAAATCTAAATTCCATGGGATATCTGAAAACTAAGTCATTAACTCAAATGGCAGTAGAGGTAGAATAAACCACAAAACAACCGAGTTCAGAGGGACGGCTTACTGCTTGAGAGCAAGTGTTGCTCCTGCAGAGGACCCAGGTTTGATTCCCAGCATCCACATGGAGGCTCACCATCATTTATAACTCCAGTTCCAGACCCAATGCCCTTTTCTTGTCCCTGGGAGCACCAGCCATCCTCATGGTTCACAGATATACATGCAGGCAAAGCACCCCTAAACATAAAATAAGATAAATAAAACTTTAAAAGAATAAAAATAATACAATAACTTTCCAAAAGCAGTAAGACAGAAAATCTTCTAGAACTGGGGCCTAAAGAAGAGCTCATAGGCATAAAACAAAAGCATAGTCCATTAAAGAAAACTATGTTGTGCCAGAGTTCATTAAAATTCAATCTTTTATTAAAAGGAAAAGAGGCAACCTGGCATGGTGGTGCACACTTTTAATCCCAACCCTCTCAAGGCAAAGGCAGGCAGATCTCTGAGTCTGAGGCCAGTCTGATCTATAGATTGAATTCCAGGACATAGAGGGCTACACAGAGAAGCTGGGAGAGAATATTTACAAGCAGCATACCTTACAAGGCACTAGACTACATAAAGAATTTAGCAATATAAGAGCAGACATGAACTAGGCAAACGCTAGCCAAGTGTATTCCCACCATGGACACTGTCCACTACATTCAATGTGGAAGTTGGCGGAATGTAGATGAGGCATTCATAGATCTGCCTGCACCGTCTTTGCAATGGCTTATAACTGTCTAATCATTCTAAATTTTAAAAAATGATTTTTAAGCCACCACGATAATAAAATCAAAGTATCAACCTTACTATGGTATATGATTTTGATAACTTGACTGGAATAAGTGAAGGCATTGGCCATCTGAAGGCATTTGCAGAGATTAGATCAGGAAGGCCAGGAACTAATGAGCTCTTAATGGATGCATAATACAATGACGTTATTGGGTGATGCAGGAGCCTAGCCAGAGAAAGTGCGCCACTGGAGTGTGTCCTTGAGGGCTGTATCTAGGCTCTTCCTGGATTCCTTTTGTAGTCTCGTTGCCTCCTTTTTGCCAAGCAATGATGCCAGGAATCTTCTACACATTCCTGCCATCATGACATTCTGCCCAAGCAACCAAGGACTGGGTACTCGAAACCAATAGACAGAGGAAGGGTCACATCTGCAAATTCCAAGTTAACCCCGACCACAAATCTAGTGAAGAACGCTGGAAACAAGGAGAAGGTGCTAGAGAGAAAGGAGTCATCTCATTCCTAACTTTCTACTGGAGGCAGAGCTCCTCATCTTTAATGTTATTTTTAAGGACCAACATTCTTTGTTTTCTTTTTGGTTGTTTTTGTTTGCTGTTTTTCATTTTTTTCCCCTTTTATTGAAATAGAGTCTCTTCTCACACATTATCACACAATTGTAGTTTTGCCTCCTACCTCCTCTTCCCTCTGGATCCACTGCCTTTCCGACTCTCATTAGAGAAGAACTGGCTTCTAAGAGATAACAAGCAAACATGACAAAATAAAATATAGTAAGATAAAACAAAAACCATAACCACCACAGCAAAGAGCATACAGCAACCTAACAGGAGGAAAAGACCAACGTTTTTTAAATGGTCCACTAACCATTTGTAATAGTTGAAGGTCACAGATTATACAGATTTGCCCAAGTTGTGTATTCCAAGAAATAAAAGTTGTTACTAGAAAAAAAAAAAAGCATTCAAGAAAAATTGACTTTTGCGTTGTATTTCATCTGTATACAAGTAGGTGAGCAGTATCATGATCATGTGTTTTTGTACAACAGCTTCAGGCCATGCACACAGAAGCAAAAGTCCGACTAAGTTTGACAGACTCGGAGATTAATGACAAATTCAACACTGCTTCTGCTTTCCTTGGCAGACACGAGATTTCTGGGTGCCACTCAGCTAACTTAATGATTCTGATTAAATAAATATTTATAGCATGAGACCATCCCTGAAAAAAGTGATGGTGTGATTATCACAGACAAGGGAACAAATGTGGTGAAAGCCGTGCCATGATTTAGGGAGGAACCCTGCATGTATGATGCGGTGTTCATGCCCTTTGTGTCCTCAGAAAACAATTATAGAATGGCATGATATATTATCTTCTGTCAAAGTCAAGCCCCATGACACACGAGAGAGTTTAGAAGTGCCCTGCCTGATGCTCTCACAAGATATGCAAACAAAATGAGCTAACACAAAATACTTAGTTTCTTTGATGCCCTGGAGAGGAGGCAATCACACATTTTCAGATAGTAATACTAATGCTGAAATTCTAACATTGGCTCATTGAGAACTTTATTTTGTGGAAGCTGATGGAGATCAAAACACATTGAGATTCCTTGAAAGAGCAAATATTTCCCACAGGGCAACTGACAATTCCATTTCTAGGAAAATGTGTATGTGTATGTGTTGAGATTCAAGTGAAGACTCAGGTATAGCTTCCTCACTTTGATTGCTACTCATTTCCAAAGCTTAACTAGAAGTTTCTAAGGTGTTTTGTAAAGTGGGAATGGCAAGCAATCCTGTCCTCTCTTGCTACATAACAAACTGCACTCAAATTCAGCAACCCAAACCCACCATTATGCGATCCATTTAGTTTGAGGAGTCAGTATTTAAAGAAAGACCAAGAAGTGAAGCCTATACTTGACAAAGTAACTATGGAGGTGTAGTGGGTAGCTAGTCCAGCTTTGACCTGGAAGTACTACCCCCATTGAGGCTTTGGTAACTGTCACACCTACAAGGCAGGGCTGAGACAGGAGCCCTTAAGACCCGAGATCCGGATGTGCCACCTCTCTTGGTTTCTGGATCCTGGATGCTGGAGGTAGACCTAGCAGAGTTTTGCAGAGAACACTGCTGGACTGCGCTACACCTTTTCCAGACCCTGTAACCTATCCCTTTACTTGTAAGTTACCCCAAAAACTAAACCTCCCTTTTAACTACATGGAGTTGCCTTAATACTAAAAACAATAATGGAGGCATCTCAACATCTGGGGACAAGATGTATTTGAAGGTGTCTTCCTTTACATTTCTAGCAGTTCATGCTTGTTGTTAACTAGTGCCTTGTCTAGTCTATAAAAACAAGCCCAACCCTTCTCTAGGGCTCTACTCATACGAGCCAGTTTGGGCTTCTCATAGCATGGTAAGTTGGTCCCAGGTATAGGAGTCCTAAGATAACAAGGTGAAATGTGTGACATTTAGAATTCATACAGTTTTGCTCACATTGGTCACCAAAAAACTATACTCAGTGGCACATGCCTATAATCACAGCATTATGAAGGTGGAGGCAGGAGATCTGGTATGGCCCAGAAAGATCCTGTATAGCCTTGGCTATGTAGAAAGAACTTATTCCCCAAAACAAAACAAGACTTCACTCAGTGCTAAAGATGACAATAACAGGTTTTACATCTCCATGGGAGAATGGCCAGCTTCCTTGAAAATATGTAGAATGGAAGACACTACTGTGACCATCTTTTAGAAACACACTGCGAGATACATCAAATAATTTTAGTTCTGCTTCTGAAAAGTAAGAGTCTTGCTTGAAAAGAACATAAAACTTCACATTATAGTGTTGCTTCAGTGAAATTCTTGTTACCCCTGAGTAGATGTATGAATAAGACCAAAAAAAAATTTTAAAAAAAGAGATACAATTAAATAAAAATAGAATTCCCTGCTTGGTTATATACATAAGACAGCATTTCACAGTGGTTCTTCCTATTTGGGATGTTCTTTCTGCCCTCTCTTTCTGAGCCTTTGACGGGTGGCATAAATATCCTGTTTAGGGCTGGACACTTAACCATCACACATTCTCAGCACCTAGGCAGCCATGCATCTCTTCATTCACCACTGATCATTGCAAAGGGAAGGATCTCTGATACAGGCTGAGTGTAGCAGTTGTCTATGGATATGAACATACACATTTAGAAATCAATTTGGTACCATGATGGTTTAGCTAAACACCCACTGGGCCTAAGGCATCCTTAGTCATGCTTTGGGGATTTTTTTCTTTAAAAAACAAACAAACAAACAAACAACAAAACCAAAAAATAAAAACAGGTTTTCAGTATCAGACAGAAATTCCTCTCGTGTCAAGGGCTTTAAGTCCATTCAGAAAGCAGTTGCTTGCCCCGTAACAGTTGTACCACTACTGCACCAGTGGCACATCTTGATTGACAGTTTGATAGTGTAGTCCATAGGAGTCATAGGTGGGTAAGACCATTGATGTCTTTTCCTTTTCTTTCCCAGAAGCCTGTGTGGTATCTCCTAGAATTATAAAAGCTAGCTACCAGGGAAGAAACTTTTAGCTATTTCCAGCTTGATGCCTCTATATCTTACAAACAAGGTGTATGATGTCTTTGTCAACAGAATCCTACCCACTAGTTCTGGCAGGCAACCAAGCAGTTATGTCTTCAAATCAGCTGTGGCTACCTGCAGTGGGTCTACACAAGACTGGGCTTATGAACAATCAGTCACAGCTCTGGAGCCCTACTCCTCTATGGTGAACTATTATCAATTATGGGGGAAGGGAACTCAGTGTCTTCAGTTGTATATCCCATGAAGAACTCACTAGGCTCCCATGAACAGTTCTAAACCCATTGTCAGACAGACAATACTGCTTAAACTCAGTGGGTCTCAACAACAAAAAGACACTAATGTCAGTAAAGGACTTGTGGGAGGAGGAGGGATGACATTGGTGGGAGGAATATTAGAAGAGTGAAGCATTGTAGTAATTAGGGTGAACTCATACATGTATGAAATCCTCAAAGAGCCAAGTAAATAAAATTTTAAGCAGAATTTAAGTTAGAATTAAGACATCCACAGAAAAGACTGCACAAATAATCATCTTAAAGTTGAAACAAAATTAGAATTGAAAGATCTGTGAAAATATGCCATAGAAGAATCCCTGTAACAATTGCACTTCAGTAATTGCAGTGATAAAGAATTTACTGACTCCTGGAACAGTTCATTTATTGTTCTGTGGGTCAATATCACCAACCAATGTGGGGGTGATAACAACAGGTTTATAAGAGATGGTGGAATATAAATTTATTGTTCAAAGGAAATAGTTTAGATAATTGACCCTGGAAGAAGACCATGAAAGAGCATGTAAATTCAGAATGCCAAAGAGTCATCTGGAAACAAGGAAAGAGTTCATTATTTGATTACAGGATCTTGTGAGAACTCCTCCCCTAGAGAAATATAAACAGTTTTTCACAGGGTCCCAATTACAAACCAGAGTATAAGTTCACCAAAGTTCAACCTGGGGACCAATTGAATTCATCAGGCTTACATACAGAGCCCGGGTGATTGTATTGGTGACCACATTGGTGAGTGTGCACCTAGGATGAATGGATGAATGATAGCTCCCTTATGGCTGTATAGATAGGTCCCCTCAGTTAACCCTTATCATCCCATACATTTCAGCCTCTCTCTGAAAGCACTAAGGTCACATGTAATTATGGCAAAGGTGAAAACAAATGGCTGGATACTCAGATGAGAATCCAGTGAGGCTCTCTTCCATCTCCAGTGAGGGAGTGTCACCAGCCCATAGCCTGGCAGTGATGACTCTTGTAAGGAGGCACAGATAATCTCAGGAATATGGTGGCTTCTTAGAGTGGAAAATCACATCGACAACAGAGAAGTTAATAATTACTCGTGCTGGGAGAAACTTGGGAGGTAAGACAGGAAACTGCTGGGAATCTCATTAGGAAAGACGTCAGTGTGTCACTCTGCATTGCATCCTATCAACAAATCCATGTAGGTTTTGAACATCAGCATAACAAAATTAAGAAAAGTTTTGGAAGATTCATCTGGTAGGATGGGCAGAAGTCAGACAAAGTAGAATCAGGGATACTCCGGTGGTAGATTCCTAGATGAGAGACATAAAGGGCCATGCAGAACCTATTGCAACCTCCAAGCAGACAGATGGATGACCTTCCAACCACTCTCCTCACTGCAAGCTCATCTAACAACTCACAGAAATGAAAAGCCACAAAAAAGTGCTGATCCAGCTGGGTCTGAGTATAACACCATGAGGGGGAGCTCTGATAGTCCTTCAAACGGATTTCTTTCCTTGTCTTGAGTAATGAAATACACAAATCAGCACAGCAATCCTACTTCTAGCTATACATGCCAGAGAAAATCATATATGCACACAAGAAGACGTGGATAAAAAATGTTTATTGTGGGATAGAACTGGAAAATATAACACTGAGTGAGTTAGCTCAGACCCAGGAAGATAAAAGTCACATGTCCCCTTTTATTTGGGGGTCCTAGAGCTGACTGAATCCTTCGGTTTCAGTGGGCCACTTTGAGTAACCGCAGACACCAAGAAAGTAGAAAGGGACCATTGAGGAGAGATGGAGAAAGAGATTTAGGGGAGGTGGACCATAGAACACAGGTGCTATGGAGGGCTAGAGGGGGAACATGGAGAGAAAGATTTAACTGTGTTGGGGGTGGAAAGAGTCATGTAGAAAGAGGAAGTGTGGGTAGACAGTACTAAAGATGCTTGAAAGGGGTACAGGGAAACATTATTTTATAAGCTTTCATATGTAGTCTCTCAAACAACTTTTGTCTCATTTCTTAAAGTAGTAAATGTTATTTCCACTACTTCAATAACATTTTTCTCAATATTTTTTTTAGAATACTCATTCCTAGCATGTAGAAACACGATTGAGTTCATATGTTGATAGTTTATCATATATGAGTTCTACCCTTTGTGTATGACTAAAGCCATTAAACATTACCATGGGTTAACACCCCTAACCTCTCTCTTTGTTCTCCTATGATGACACAGCCTGAAGGCCATTATCAGAGGCTCCTGCCTCAACATTGGACTGTTCATTTGCAGAAACATAAGTAAATAGATTTCTGTTCATTGTAAATTACCCAGTCTGCAGTTGTTATAAGAGCACAAAATGGACAGATGCCCTTCAAGACAAAGGCGAGATGCAAGGATGTAGATGGCAGGGCAAAGACTGACTTGTTTTGAAGATATTCACCAAATTAACTACTTCTGCTTTCTGTCTTGTACCATTCAAACTGTTCAGGGAAAAATGTGAGGCCTTCTAGATCTTTCTTTGAACTGTATTATATGTGTATGTAAACCCTTTATTTTCAGAGGTAGAATTACAGTGTAAAATTTAAACCCAGTTTAGGAAACACGATATAAAAATAGAGAAATAGAACTATCTCATAAATATGCATAAGAGTTAAAGCTAACTTAGGTTTTAATGCACAGATCTGCTGTTACTAGAAGAAGCCTGTCTGCCCAGTTTGTAAGAGTTGTCTTTTTCTCTTTCAGTCACTCTGAATAAAGCTTCACACTCACGTGCTCACAGACATTTGGTCGTTGACAAACCACATTTGTGACAAAGGTCCCACAAAACTGTAATGGAGCTGAAAACTTTGCCATCTAATGGCATCATAGTCATCAAAAATTCATAGTGCAACATACTCTCCATGTTTCAGGCAGTTTTTGGAGTCAAGAAGCTTCCTATTGGTCTTAAGTACATATGCAATCATGTGTAGTCCGTATACTTGGTGATAATCCACTGTGTTTCTGGTTTATGTGGTGTCTACCCGCCGTTCTACATTTTTAGCCATTATTTCATACAACGCACTCCTGTGTAGATAAAAGCCAGTTTACTATTAAACTGTGTCATGCTATGGTAGCAGCAGCTGCACCCAGCTCATCTCATGTTTACTGCAGCTCTTGATTGCATCTCAAGGTCACGTCATGTTATTGACCTCTACAATCTAGATTTGGATAAGGACGTGCTGTGCTCTGAGCACAATGATGAAACTCCCTAACAATGCATTTACAATGCAAGATCAATTAAGATCAGTGCACAGATCAAATAAGGCCCAGTGCACCCCAGTAGATTAAGAAAAACTGAATGGGGACGGGTTGTGACTAGGGAAACTGAAGCAAAGAGGAGCAAAACGCCTTCCTTCTCACAAGGTCACAGAGAGACTCTGCACGGGGCCAGGGCAGGGGCGTCTTTCCCCCACTACATACTGTTCTGTATGTTAACCATCAAAAACATGCAGAGTCAATGGATGCTGGCACTTTACATAAATACATGACGATGCAGTGCTAGATGCAATAAAAATCTCAAGCATAAAATGTGGAAGCAATTCAAGAAAGCAGATCTCACAGTTTTGCCTCTGTCAGAGTCAGAATCTCACATGCTCTGATTAAAACGCAACATCTGCAGGCATTTAAAATTCAAATATACAGGTATTCACATTTTTCTCCATTCACGATGTTTTACTGCTGCTTTTTTTCATCTTAAATATTAAAAACATTACATTATTTTATTTCATATGTCAAACTCCATGTCTCTGTATATTACACATTGCTCTTTCACCCCCAAGCTCTGGTTCAAATCCAGCTCCTAGCTAAGGAAATAAAAAACATCTGAAGATATTTAGTGGACTCATCTCCAGGCCCAAGCGGACTACAGTTTATGCTAACTTGATAAACACAGCAAACAAACAGATTTGTCACCAATTAAAGCGTTTATAAGAAAACATTACAGAATGGACAATGTGCAAAGGCCTCTCTCACAGACCTGAAAACCTGGCCCTTATTTCAGGAAGAATTTGCCATGAAGATGGAGAAGAGTCGGTGCTGCACCTGGTCCTCCACCAACAGGTGAGCATGGACTGAGATTCCACAACCCCTCTGCCACTGGTCCTAGGGAAAGCTGGAGTCTGGAAGGGCTTGGAGGAGAAGCATACAATAGCTTTGAGATCCTGCCTTAATACACATTGATAAGTATGATTTCACAGGCGTGCCTTCCAGCAAATCAAACACTCACCTTAAAAACAAATCAGAGAAAAACCTATTTATTCTCTCGAGGATTGCCATTATGAACAAGTTCACACTCCATGAATTTCCAAGTGAAGGAAGCACCACCCTTCCCAGGAGTTAAAGATCAATGGCCTCCAGAGGCAGGGAGATCCATGAGCAGTCAGAGGTGGGTTGTGGAAGACAGAAGAGGACAGCCTAGTATCAAAGCACTTTTTAAAACTGCTTTGTTATCCAAATAAAACATACCCGTAAGCCACGGGTCTGTAATCTGTCTCTCAGCTATTCCTAAGCATCATGTTTGATGACTCCATGCTCCATCCCCACTCATCTCTCCACCAAAGCCTTATCTTCAAAACAACACAGCCAGAACAGCTGTAATTTACAAGTTGAATAGGTCATTCAAATGTCTGTCAGAAATTCAGAGTACATCAAAATTCCTTGAAGAATCAGATTTTTAAAAAAAAAAGAAGAAGAAGAAGGAGAATATTCTTCATCCCAGTTACCAGAAATCCTGATTCTAAAGATTAGGTGTTGATCCTAGGAATATGTATTAAAAGGCTTATCAGGCAATGCTGGGCCATACTTGGGTAGGGGTGGGTTGTTTATGCTGTACTGTGCACTTATCTGTGTTCAATCGATTTATCAAGCTGTAAGGAAAAGATCAACTCAGTAGAAATGTCCACTTCCCATCATTGCTTCATGTTCTCTGTCTTTAGGGCCAACAGAACAGGAAGATTTCTGAGGCTAGTGTCACCCTTGACAGAGGACCTGTGGAGAAGAAAAAGAAAAAATAAAAATAAATAATTTCAATTGAAAAAGACCAATAAGGAAGGACTTTCCATTCCAAGTCACTTAGAGCTAGAAACTCATGATCTCTGCAACATCAAATGTGATTTGTGTGTGTGTGTGTGTGTGTGTGTGTGTGTGTGTGTATACAAATGTATGTATATGCATATTGTTGTTGTTGAATATTAAGCCCACCACCTTACATATGCTAAGCAAGTACTCTACCACTAAGCAATATCACCAGCCCCTTGCCCCAAGTCCTTGCTCAGCAGTAGATTCCCCAGTTGAATGAACCAACTAATAAAACACCCTTGCTCCCAATTCACCTGCATGGCACACAATTAAAATATGGGACCATTTTGCTTTTTTAAAATCTGCACTTAACAGAAAAAGTGGATATGGCATAAACTTTGGAAAGTTTTAGATTATGACAAAGAAAAAATGAAATCAAGACTCTGCAATAATTAAAAAATATAAACAATTCCCAATTTTGACACAGTTTGAAGGAGTTTTTCGGATTTCCCCAGCCTCTTACCAGGGCAGTCTGTATGTGAAGCTCCTGTTAAGCCTCAAGTAGTCTCTTCCCCTTGACGAATGCTTCAAGACAGAACAGTACTCAAGCATTCAAATTTGGTAGCATTAACTGCAGTGACATAACTCTGACATTCCACTTAAGGACAAGGGGTAGAACAATCATAAAAACCTTCTGCTTCACTTAACTTAATGTTTGACAAGTCCCTTGAAGAATAACTGGAATATTCTCGCCAAATGCTTTAAGTCCTGTCTTGACCACATCTGTCCCTGGAGTTTGTTCATGGACATCTTAGGATATAATAAATCCTTCCTTCCTGAAACCCAGCCTCCAGCAAGGAATGCTGCACAGATGGTATTAATCATAGGATGCCAATCTGATTTCTAGGTAGATGCCCTGGTGGTGGGAAAATGGTTCATTTTCCATTGTTCTCCCCATCATTTTTATGGTGAGAAGCCTTTAGTCATGAATGACAAGGTCAGAAACAAATACTTTTTTTCTATTGAAGAATTTAAAGATATATGCCCATATTTGGTTTTTTTATGACCCATCTTGATCACATGACAACATGCCTAGATAACAAACTGAGTAGGAACATGTCTTCTGTAGCAGTAAAACAGCAGATATTGTAAATGCAGTGTCTCCTGGTAGACATCTCACAGTTGCATGCTTACTGTCTTAGATGCTGGTGCTTGAGGCAATTGCAATATCTCAAATTCTTTCATTTATTTATTTTTTATCCTTGTGTATGCATGCTGATGTTTCAGTATATGGTGTGGGTGCAAAGGGCCGTGATGCACATACAGAAGGCAGACACGTTGTGTGTCCATCCTTGACTCCCACCTTGTTTGAGGCAGAGTCTCTAGCTGGCACCATGGATGCCAGGCTAGCTAGCTGGCTCATACGTGTCCAGGTATTCTCCCATTCTTCCTCTCAGCTCACTGTGGGTGCATGGGGATTGCAGACATGCACTACCAAACTTAGTTTTCCACAGGCTCTGATGGTCCAGACTTGGGTTCTCATATTTTTAAGAAGCAAGCATTTTATCCACTGAACTGTCTCCCCAGCTTACATTTCAGACATTCTATGAGGAGGTGTATCACTAGAAATAACAGGGTGGGTCAAAAGCATGTCTCTGGAGAAGACCCAAATTAATAAACTTGGAAGCAAAAAGGGTGCATTATGACAGTTAACCTTGAAACAAGAGGATCATCGGGGAAGATATTACGAAATTATGCCCCAGTAAGCTGGGAATCTAGAACAAAATGGATACATTTCTGAACACATATGATTTACTAAAATAAGATGGTATAGACTATTTAGACACTTTAATAGTAAGTAATGAGATAGGTGGAATAATTTTAAAACATCTCCTAGTAAAGAAAATCTTAGGACCAGACAATTTAAGTGCCTGGCTTTTCCAGATTTCAAGAAGAGCTAATGGCAACACTCCTCAAACTACACCACACGGGAGGCAGGAGGGGAGGGATGCTTCCAAACTCATCCTGGGTAATGACTGTAAACACAAGACTCAAACCCAACAACAACAACAACAACCAAGAAAATAAAAGAGCCAACCCCGTCATGAGCATTGACACAAAAACCAGAAATTAAGGTGTCCTTCTCTTCTGTGGCGAGCCACTGACACATGGCGCTTTGTCCTGCACATAGACACTTAGGCAAGAAACTCTACTTAGAATCAGTGAGCCACATATAAAAAGATGTGAGAGTAGGGGGAGACTTGTCCAGAAGGAGGGCTCCAGGGGGAGAGTGTGGGGTGAGACAGGGGAACGCTGATGAAGACAACTCAAACCTGTTACATAAGTGAGTGAAACTATCAAACAAATGTGTTTTAAATCCTCTATGAAATAGTTTTGAATAGAATTCACTGGCATGTGAAGAGGATCAAGCTGCTTTCATTCTGGGATCACATGATCATCTCAGCAGAAAACACTTTTGACAAAACTCAAAAGCTCTTCGTGATCCAAGTCCCATGGAAGCGAGGTGCAGAAGAATAACGCCTCAGCACAGCAAGGCTGTACACAGCAGACCTGTGGCCAGCCTCACACTGCACGGAAGAAGCTGAACAAATTTCATTGTATTCCTCTTACTCAAATATAAATTTTGACATCTTTGCCAGAGCAATAAAATAACAATAAACATAACACAAATAAGGAAGAAGTGGAGCTGCCTATTTTTATGGATGACATGATCCTAATATTCAGAAGAAGATGGGGTAGAGCTGATGAGCAAATTTAGCTAAGAAACAGGAAACAATATCAACATAAGAGATTATTTTATTTTTCTGGTTCCAATAGTGAACTTGCCAAGAAAGAAAATGGGGGAAAAATCCTGTTCAAAGTAGCCTCAAAAACTTAAATATTTAGGAATAAATCTAACCAGGAAAGCAAAATCCCTACAATAAAATCCAAAAACCACGGAAGAAACTGAAGAAGACAGTACATGGTAGAAAAAGCCCCAGTGTTTGTAGCTCAGCAAAACAATGTTGTTAAATGGCCATATTACTAGAAACAATCTGTAATTCAGTGAGATCTCCATGAAATTATCAATAATACTCTTCATATAATTAATAAAAACCATCATAAAATTCATATGGAATCACAAAAGACTCCAAATGGCCAGAGAAACCCTGAGAATAAAAAACAGTTCTGGAGGTACCGTGCAGATGGTCCTTAGTTTTCGAAAGTTTATGATCCGGGTAAGGGAGGGAGGAATAGCTTATCAGTTAAGAGCGTTTGCTGCTCAATCATGAGGACCAGAATTCAGATCCCAGAGCCCTTAACTGGTGGCTTGCAAACCCTATAATTGACTCCAAGGGGAGCCAAAATTCTCTTCTAGCATCTGTAGGCACCTGTGTGTACAAACACACACACACATACGAACACACAGACGTCCATTCACATGCACATGACACAGAGAGACAATAGGCTGGCCAACAAATGGAATTTAGGTAATTAAACAAACAACACTTGGGATGAAGAAACAATCATAACTCTAATGTCTAGCACTCTATATGTTTTCTCCATGACTGATAATTCATCATTTTTACATATGCAATAACTAACTACTAAATTCTGTGGGGGCTAGGCAGTGCCTCAAAGGATAAAGTGTTTGCTGTTCAAGCATGAGGATCTGAGTTCAGAGTCCTAGAACTTGCGTGCAGCTAGTAAAGAGAGCCAGAGCCAGGCAAGCCCTGGCACATGCCAGCCAAACAGTCTAGCCAAAACAGCAAGCTCCAAGTTCATTGAAAGACCCTGCTTCAAAGAAAAAAAATGGAGAGAGTGGTTAGAAAAAGCCATCCAATACTAGCCTTAGACCTACACACACACACACACACACACACCATACCGAGACACCACACATATAAATATCACACACATTCTATTTTTCTAGGTACAGATTTGAAATTCTATGATCGGATCAAGGAGACTGTATGGCATTTCTATCTCCTTGACCGTGGAATACAGCACTAGCTGTTGGGAAATCCAGCTCAAGAGCATTTCATGAGAGGCAGAATTTGTACTGGAGGTTCAGAGGGCATGGAGACTCAAAGGCATCAAACTCTGACATGAGGGAGGTGTCCATCTGGAGAGAATAACAGAAAAATGAGGAGCAGGTCACATTAACCCGGAACATGGTGAGGTCAAGGATATTTATGGAAATGGTTCAAACTGCAACCGTGGGAGTTAACCAGATTGGACAATACCCCACCTGTACTCTACTGCGATAGTAGAGTTGGAGTGAGACTCATGACCATCCTAAAGCCCTTATATCCATATTCTTGTTCTTGGGAAACTAGTAATCACTGAAATGCCATTTGGGGCCAAGACCACCAAACCCAATAGCTCCATGCTTCTCGTTTTAGAGGCATCTGGAGCAGCGGGTAGGAGCAGGCATCAGAAAAGGAGCAGGGTGGGCTTGTTTTTCAAGATAAGAGATGCAACGAATTGTGGGTTTACTATTTTTTCTGTGCACACCATACTTTTAAAGGTATGAGACTTCCTCATTTCTCCTTCACTCTTCTTCCTCCTCCAGCTCCCCTCCCCCTCCTCCAGCCCCCCTCCCCCTCCTCCAGCCCCCTCCCCCTCCAGCCCCCCCCCCTCCTCCAGCCCCCCTCCCCCCTCCAGCTCCCCTCCCCCTCCTCCAGCTCCCCTCCTCCTCCAGCCCTCCTCCTCCTCCAGCCCCCCTCCTCCTCCAGCTCCCCTCCTCCTCCAGCTCCCCTCCTCCTCCTCCAGCTCCCCTCCCCCTCCAGCTCCCCTCCCCCTCCAGCTCCCCTCCCCCTCCAGCTCCCCTCCCCCTCCAGCTCCCCTCCCCCTCCAGCTCCCTCCCCCTCCTCCAGCTCCCCTCCCCCTCCAGCTCCCTCCCCCTCCTCCAGCTCCCCTCCTCCTCCAGCTCCCCTCCCCCTCCTCCAGCTCCCCTCCTCCTCCTCCAGCTCCCCTCCCCCTCCTCCAGCTCCCCTCCTCCTCCAGCTCCCTCCTCCTCCTCCAGCTCCCCTCCCCCTCCTCCAGCTCCCCTCCTCCTCCAGCTCCCCTCCCCCTCCAGCTCCCCTCCCCCTCCAGCTCCCTTCCTCCTCCAGCTCCCCTCTCCCTCCTCCAGCTCCCCTCTCCCTCCTCCAGCTCCCCTCCTCCTCCAGCCCCCCTCCTCCTCCAGCCCCCCTCCTCCTCCAGCTCCCCTCTCCCTCCTCCAGCTCCCCTCTCCCTCCTCCAGCTCCCCTCCTCCTCCAGCTCCCCTTCTCCTCCATCTCCCCTCCCCCTCCAGTTACCCTCCCCCTCCTCCAGCTCCCCTCCTCCTCCAGCTCCCCTCCCCCTCCTCCAGCTTCCCCTCCTCCAGCTCGATCCTCCTCCTCTAGCTCCCTCCTCTTCTCCTACTCCTTTCTCTTGCCTTTTTCCTCCTCTCCTTCTCTTCCTCCTCCTCTTTTTCCTCTTCTTTTCCTCACCACTTCCCTCTTCCTCCCCATCCCCCTTCCCTCTCTCTTTGGAGACAGTCAGGTTCACCATTGAGAAGTGACAACCTTTTCTGTCCTGTGGTAAATGTCATCTAATTAGTTGTGGATGCCCGGTGAATCTCTTATATTCTTTACTTCTGTTTCCTCATTTACAGCAAAGGAGAGGCAAACTAGAGGACAGCCTTTGAATCTCACTTCCCTTTCCTAGTGAAGGAGCTGGTTTTGAATACTGACACAAATGCTGTCAGGTGAGCCAATCTCCACAATACTGGAGCAATCCCTGGAGCACCACCACAGCATCAGACCACCCCTCTCAAAGAGGGTACCACATCGTCCTGACACTCTTGTCTATTTCAGAAAGTGACATTCAGAGAAACAGGATAGCATGCTTCATATTCCAACTAAGTATGTAGCTCTGGTCTTCTAGCGGGCTAGAATCTCAGTTTAGACACAGAGAGGTTGTATTGTCTTTGGAAAATTACTTATACTCTCTAGATCTAGAGAACAAAATAATTATTCCTTTGTGGTGTAATCCAAGAGTCAAAGGGCAAATAAAACAATGATCAAAAATATCAACTTATTTCTGATACCCATCATATTCTAGTCTGAAAATATTTGAATAAGTTGCCCCAAATCAGAGGTTATACTGATTATTGATTATGAAGAACAAATGTAGTGTGAAAAACAAAGTTGAGCAAGGCACAGTCTGTGCTATTGACAAAAATCCAAGTGGAGAGGGAAAGTAAGACACAAGGGAACAAATAAAATACTAGGTAGAATTAGGTAAATTTGCCTCCGAGGCAGCCAAGTGTAAGCAATAACTCAGAGGAGAGGATAGCTGGGTGAGCTCCCAGCCCAGGCTCAGCAAGGGCTGTGTGGCTGGGTGGATGTCATTCAACAAACAATGCCTCTGCTGCATCATCTTCCTCCAAATCTTCCCTGTGGAGATTAGGAGATTAATGGGAGAGAAACCCATCACCATTCCCACCCATAGACATCAAGATGTAGAATCAAACTTTTGTATCCACTCTTGAGCTAAGAATTTTCAAGTTTGATTTGTGAACCAGAGTGGGAGCTGAGTGTTCCCAGAGGGTGGTCTGCTGGTCAGGATGGGGCTGGGTGTCCCCGGAGGGTGGTCTGCTAGTTTTGCAACCAGAAATCATTGCTGCCAAGCACTGGAGGCATGAGCGTAAGTGTAATACCAGGAGAGCAGCCAAGGCCCCGCTAGGGTTGCTTTTATTGTTTGTCTTAAGTGGATGTTTTTCCAAGGAAATTGCATTGTTTTCCCTGAAAGGAGATCCATCATCCTTGTCTTTGTGGTTACAGAAGAGGGATCAAATTGATGGAGCAACGGCTGCCTGCTCCAAAGGAAAGAATAATTCGACAAACCAGACATCCCCTTCCTTTGCTTGGCCCTTCTCAAGGATAAGAACATCTTAAACTCAATGTGTCATGTCTGACCTTGAAGGAGCCCATCCCTAGGATCTGCCTCCAAGAAACCTTTGGCTACCTGGGAAACACAATGCAGACACTGCAGTCCTTCTTATAGACTTCAAAGAGTGCAGATCAGTTCCTTCATCTCAAATTCTGGAGAGTTAATCTGAACCTGGATATTTGGAAAATTATAGAGCATATGGCTCAGACTCCCAAATTCAGCACAAACATTTGAATGGAAATTGGGCCAAAGAATCCCTAACTACATCCAGGTTAGTTAGCCAATACTGTTAGTATTGTAAAATGTTAAAACTATAATTTCCTCTGATTTGGCTAAAATATATTCCAGTTCATACAAGTTGAGGGTGTTGTACATCTGTAACTCCAAAGCTATCCTTGTCTTTCAGTGCCTATAACAAGATACTATATAAATTTTAAGTGAACAATCTTTGTCAGATACAAACCACAAAGACACTAGACTAGTACCACCCTCTTGGGGTTAAATCCAGGACCTAACAGGGTGCAGAGACCAAAGGTTCATCCCACCTCTCTCCAGGCTCCCTCAGAGATTTAGTGGAGTACCATCTCTCAAGCTGCTCCTACCCACTCCCCTCCCATTCACTCCCACAGATTGCTCAATGCATTCCTTTGGTCTCTGCTGCAGTCCCTAGTGATAACAGTGTCTTTACCTCTAGGAATACTGACCTCTTTTTCTAAGCTGAATCTCAAAGGGGAGGTCTGCCTCCATCTGCTATGAGCTCCTGGCAGCAACTTTCCCATTTCCTTCTCTGGGGCCAAGAGCATATACTCATGTTCAGGTATGTCTTAAAGGGTTGAAATATTACCATACTCCACAAACTCATCTTCCTCATCTGCTACTGCTTGCTCACTGTGTCTTGTGTTTCTGTTAATCCTCAGGATGGTAAGTCAAATATCACTGTTTCACAATATATAGTCAAAGCTCATGTCTTGGCATTAAGTGGTCAAACTCAACTGTTGAGTTCATGCTTTCTTTCCTTTTCATTGGCTGCAATTTGTTCCTGGACCTACTTCATTTCTTCTTGGGTTTGTTGTTGTATTGTTTTGTTTTGTTTCTGGTGCTGGAGATTGGATCAGGGCCTTACACACCAGGACCAAGTAACATGCTGCTGAGCTACATCCTCAGCCCTCTATTTCCATGACTCTTCTCTATCCCCCATGAATGCTTTATTGTGCAGATAGCTTGGTCTTTTTCACATCCCAACAATCCATTTCTCCTCCAAGCTTCTACCTGGATATATTCATACCAGCTGGGCCCTTTCCTTCCATGCTGCTCTATATGAGCATTTGGTGCCCTTGTAAATTCAGCAATCCAGTAATTCAGGCCTGAAGAGCTGCCCTTATCTTTTCTCTAATCTGCAAAGACATGACAAAGGTCAGGTACAGGTACCTTTAATATTTCTATCTGTGGACTTTAGGAAAACATGTAAGTGAATATTTATGGAGTTCAAGATTCCTGAAGTCTACTCCTGCTCTCTCCATCTCCCTATTTAGATCGTCAAAGCATAATTTGCTTCTCCAGTCATTCAGCAGAGTCTTCTCTGGATATCTGTCCTGTTCACTTCTGCCATCCTTTCCATTGAGCACAGATCTCCCAACCACCTCAAATGCTCTCACCCTCCTGAGTGTTCCTGACACCTCTCTGAGTTGTCTTTATCTTATCCAAGGGTACTGGTCTAAGTGACTTTATGATCTAGCACCCTAGGATTTTCCCACCCTTCTTCTTCTTTTTTTTTTTTTTTTTTTGGTTTTCTAAGACAGGGTTTCCCTGTGTAGCTTTGCACCTTTCCCGGAACTCACTTGGTAGCCCAGGCTGGCCTCGAACTCACAGAGATCCACCTGCCTCTGCCTCCCGAGTGCTGGGATTGAAGGCGTATGCCACCACCGCTGGCTTCCCACCCTTTTTAATGGTGACTCAAGCTCCTTAAACCTGAGCCTCCCTTTGTTTCCCTAACACTCTTAGCTCTCTTCCTGTTTCACTGACAGCTCCATGGCTGTTTCTCAGCTTCTCTCTCATTATGTACCTTGAGCTGATGAATCCTGCACTTTTTATTTCTCCTTTTATTTACATATGGTACAAGATAAAAATCTACTGAATCTCTCAACTAATATTACATGTTGCTTTCCTACCCTTGATCAAATCTATCAGTGCCTGGTGGTTTTTTATTTTATTTTGCAGCTGATCCCTTTCCTTTCATTCCTGTTCTTCTAAACGGAACATCACTGCCCCTACTTACAAATAAAGGTTTGGAGGTTAAGTAATTGTTCCCATGTTACAAATGTGATAAATTATGTGGACAGGATTTAAATCCATGTCAGTTTCAGGGTTTTCCCCTCCCCCTGACCAGACTGGTCTGAAACTAGGGAACACTGCTATAAAAATTAAGAATCATTTCAAATCATATGCAATGGAAGTGTTTTCACTTTCCAAAAAATTTCCCTCCTCTGAAAAGGATTAATAATTACTCTTTGGAGTCCCTATTTTGAAAGACCTGCTGTTAGAAATATCAACTATAGAAACTACTTAGAGGGTGGCTGGAGAAAACCAGCTTTAGAATGGAGCTTGACCTGGGTTTAAAAACCCTGCCTCTTGGGGAACCTGCACTGCATGAAGGCACCCAGCCAGACTTCTCTCTGTCAGAGACCTCAAAAGTCTCTTTCTCTACCAAGTCTTCCCACTAAGCCAAAAGGGAGACTGTGTTTTTGCTTCATCCCAGTGATCCACTCTTATAGGCATCCTCCTGAAACTGGGAGCATTTCTCTCAGAAATTCATTAAGTATTCATATTTGACATGAACAAGCAGGGCACTTGACTGACACATCATTGTTTGCTTGTTGCATTTACACATCTGTCCCACTGTGGAATTGTCTTGGGAGACTCTGATCTTAACAGACAGTGCACATCTAATGTGTTTCCTCCCAAGTAGAGCATTCCAGTTGCAAGGCATGCAGTCATCTTCAAGAGAAAAAAAACAACAACAACAAAAAACAACTATTCCCTTCTGCCAACTTCTGAGTACAGAAGTGGGGTGTGGAGACGTAGCAGGATGGGTGTAGACATGGGTGTGGAGACATCTACGTGGGTGTAGACCCAGCAGGATGAAGAGGTGCCACACTACACCCTCTATCTGACTATTAGGAAAAGTCCCCCTAAGTGAATACCTCTTTAGAAAAGTAGGCTCCAAGTCAAGCATCTGATATTACAGGAATGCTTTCTCGATCTCTTTATTTTTCTAAATAATGAACACTATTGGGTGAAGACTCATTAAACCTCATCTCAATTAATTCTAACCTTGAAGACTGCAAAAGTCACCTAGCATTTTTAGTTGGCACACAGGAATCATGTACGTCAATATATGCATACAGTGTATAGTGATCAGATCAAGGAGGCTCACATACCTACCATCTCAGACACTGCTGTAAATATTCAACTGATTGCTGTCAACTGTAATTATTCTAATTTTATGGAACATTAGAAAATATTCCTATCTAACTAATTACATCTCTGTACCCACTTAACATCCTCTGTGGGTGGTTTCTCTCTCTCTCTCTCTCTCTCTCTCTCTCTCTCTCTCTCTCTCTCTCTCTCTGTGTGTGTGTGTGTGTGTGTGTGTGTGTGTGTGTGTGTGTGTGTGTTCTCCTAAGGGTTATATACATGTCCACAGTACACCTGTGGTGTTGGAGAACCACCTCAGAGGATGATCCTCATCTTCCACATTGTTTGAGAAGGGGTCCCTTTGCTGTTTGCCAGACCCTGGGGGTTCTGCTATGTCCACTAAGCATCTTGCTGTAGAAGCATGGGGATGACAGATGAATGCTACTTCTCTCAGCTTTTCTTGTGGGTCCAGGAGATTTGAAATCCGATCCTCACATCATAACAGCAAGTTCTTTACCCACAAAGCCATCTCCCTGGCCACGGTGGTTTACTTTAAGAAAATAATGATCACTTACTTAGTCATAATCTTAGGGTATTTGTCAACTCTACATGTTGTGTGACCCATTAGCAAGACTTTCAAGACTTGACCTACGCATTTTCTAGAAATCACTGTGGGCTCTTATTATTATTAGACTGTTATCTAAATGCTATGCAAGTCGGAAGGTTTGGCTGGGTTGAAATGTCCAGTTTTCCACACTACTGGTAAAAACATGATCTAGAGGTCAAGGAAACCCTCTCTAGAACACTGAGCCAGGCAGCTCAAAAGACAGTTGCTTCCCAAATGTCCCCAAGATGCAAGATATAAGTTCAGATGAGATTAGGCACACTCAAGCTGGTCCAGCCACACCCACAAAACGTAAGTTCAAATAAAAATGGCCTTGTTAGATGTGAACTCAAAAAAAAAAAAATTTCATTGTACCTTAGACACAATTTTAAGCATGTATATGAGACTAAACCCGTGAATTAAATATTATAAACACATAACTTATCAATACCCATTATATACACTCCATGTTAGCCTCGTAAAGGGGGAGGGTGTGATAAGAACAATGACTTCCCATCTCATATTTAGATGACCCTCCACTCAGATGGATGCTGACAGGGAGGGTGGGAGAAGGTGTGCATGAGCAGAGAGTTGGATGAGGGCCAGTCCAGGAAAAATGATGACAGCACACTTTCTTACTTCTTGTTTTCACAGCAAGGTCACAAGTGTGTCCTGTGTTAAGACAGACTGGGACACGCTGGTCTAAGGACAAGCGCTCCAGCTCATTTTGTTCTATTCCCAGAACGACAAGTGCTTGCTGGGGCTTATTCATCCACGATTCAGAAGTGCTGCGAGGCTGTTTACCGCCGCATCTTTCTGACATGTTTCATAACACAAGAGGATGGAATCTGGAAAACACAAGGGATGGAATGGGCGCATAATAACATCATGAGAAATAGATCTCAAAACCTCTTCACAAGTGTCTCACGCCTGTTGTTAAAAGCCACCTTTCCCCCCCCCCCCCGAGCTCACAAGTTTCCTTTGGTTGAACAATTGCAATGTATAGTCAGAGTTTGAACGGTTGCCAACTAAAATTCTTGCATCAGGCTCCATGGCTGTCTGTTCCACCAAGACAAATAAGAACGGCCCCAACCCCTCACTTAGTGCATTGTTCACGGTGTGGAGCCGTGATTTTCCATATCTGACTGTCTTTGTGTTCACCCCAGGAGGAAGGGTGAGCCTGGTTTATTGAGTTCTTATTTCTCACAAAGCGGTAACATCTGGAGGGCTGAGCAGTTTGTTGGCAGGTCCATTCTGAAGGAATTCGGCCGTGGTTCCGATTGGCTCTTATCAGTAGGTGTCACTAAAGACAGTTTCAGAGACAGAAAAATAAATAGGCCAATTAAGTAATGCCAAGAACAGACTATTTTATAGTCATTTCTGCTCTTTTTATTGTTGTTCCAACTGCAGAAGTTTCAAGATTGTAATTATTCCCTGCTCTTCCCCCCTGCTGCAAATGAACATTTTTCCATTTTCCAAATGCCTCCAAGAGAGGGACATTTAATTAATATATTTATTTTGTGGTGCTTGATGTAGTGAGTTAGCAAAGTGAAAACAGATGAAGGCTATTAATTCTAACACTTTATTGCAATGAAGCTCCAGCCAGCTGTTCCCCTGCAAACAGGCTAATGGAGGCTTTGCCAACCCCTTTCTCTGTAGCATGATGCTTCACATTTGTAGAGAACAAGACCACTCACTCATCCCACCTTGGCCATGCCTTTGAGTCCCCAAGGGTTACAAATGTAGGCCACATATTTCTGAGGTCAGCAGAAGCGACTTGTAGGCCACTACACTCGCTGGTGATGGACACCTTCTCCCTGAAAAGATATAAGTCCAGTAGGAAAACTCAAGTTCATCTCCTAATGCAAACCATCCTAAGAGTTACCTGAGAAAAACAAAGTGGGAAATAGATTTTATTTGCAAAATAGATTGTGAATCATACCAAGTATGGATCAATCTCAGTACCAGTATATTGCTGGCCTGGGGTAGGTGCCCAGGTAATGTTGGCAAAACCAATGAAATTGCTCTCAAGCTGAAATGCTTTGTTTAACTAAGAACATTTTTCCTTAAGGGTCTTAAGTGTGCTCTGCACAACCCACTCACTGTGCTAAAAGGTGAATGCCCTGTGTTTGTGTGAGTGTTCGGAAGGAATGCACCTGGGTGAGTCAATGCATGTTCTTCTGGCTTTGGAAACATTCCCTGACATCTGTATGTAGGTTCTTGTGTTTGAGGACAAAACCCAGTGGTTTTTAAATCCAAAGTACCTATAATTAGAAAGATAAAGATAAGCAGCAGCCAATAATCAAAATGGATAGTGAGAGAAAATGGAAGGCAAAATCCACACTGTAGAGTGATCCCAGGAGGTTTGTGTTTAATATGTGTTCAGCAAAAAAAAAAAAGGTATCAACAGTTTCCAGAGATGGGAAATATTTATATCTGTAGCACTGCCATCCATTCTCTGGACACAGAAGGGAATGACTAGTGGCCCTAATTTGTATCATTTTGCAAATTCAGACTTGCAAGTCCAAGGAACATGGTGTCATTTTCATTCATTAGGCAAAATTACTAAATTATACAAGTTACACATCCATGTTCCTGTGTTCTCCAAGAAAAAAAAAAAAAAAAGAATGTTCTGTGAATTGACAATTACACAACATTCTAGCATATTTCAAAGAACATTGTTCATGAATTATCCTAAAGGGAGAATAGCCCTGTAGGATTGTATCTGTAACATACTCAGAAACATGGCTTAGGAGGTGTATTTGGCAAACTTTTAAGAGTCACACTCAAAGCAAGAGGAAATGGAGTACTTAGTGGTGGGATGTCACCAAAAGACACTAGAGGACTTGTAAGGGCATACTTTGTGAGCTGCAGTAAAGCAATTTGGAATATACTTTACTAGAAGCCTCAGTCCTTACTGATGTGTTCACAAGATCCACATCATCATGCAATTAAAAGGCAAACTGTGTCACGAAGGATTTGTCTTTAAAAGAATGGGAGATGTCCTCTACTTACAAATCAATAAAAAGCTTTTTGGAAGATGTGGTTTGTGAGATGAGCCATGAAGAACATGTCAAATAAACTTTTGAAAAGTAGGTAAAAAGAGACAATGATGCGGAGGGATCAAAAAGAAACTATGAATGTCTTGGAGAATGGGAGTAGTTTCGTCTGGAATGCGGAGACAGGGCCATCGTACAAATGAGTGTCACTTTCTGGAAATGGTCAAGGGCATACTGAAGATTCTGAGTATCAGTTATTGCACTGTTTTCAGAAAATTAATAGAGAAAGCAAAGATTCTTGACTTGTGGCAGAAAGAATGCTGGCTGCCCTACTGGAATAAGAAATTGAGAAAGAGAACATCTCATGGGTGCCAGGTCCTGACATCTGATTTGGGGCACAGAGGGTTTTGCTGCCACTTGTCCAGGTTCAAACATTTTTAGTGGGTCTAGAATTTGACCCTGGGGGCTATAAATATGGAATCCCCTTTCCAAGAATTATCAATAGAAGCTGGTCAATTGTCAAGAAATAGTACTGGGGAGAAAATGATCTTGTATAGGTGAGGCCCCCCAGAGTGCTACCAAAAAGAACGTGTCAAGTGTCCAGACCTAATTCAGATGTGCATTTCATCTTCTAAGAACTGCCTGTCTTTCAAGAGTCTCCTTTGACAATTCAGTGAATGGTGTATAAAAGGTAATACTAAAATAAAGATCCTGTTACAGATGCAGTCACCTTGAAAAGTTCTACAACAGAATTGCCTGGGAAACAAAGCTCTGAGTGTACTGCTAAGTGTCTACCTTGGGTAGACTGAGGTGGGAGGGCCTACCCTAAATGTGAGTGTCACTATCCTCAGAGTTAGGGCCTTAGAATAAATGCAGAGATAAAACAAGGAAGCAAGCTGAGTACCAGCATTCATCTCTTGGTGTTTCCCAAGAGCAGATCTGATGGGATTGGCCGCCTTAGGCTCCTGCCACCATCCCTGTCAACCAAGATGGAATGTATCTTTAAAGAGCCAAAATAAATCCTGTCATGGAAGCTGTAGTGAGACACAGTGAGTCATGCAGTAAACCCTTTTGTCCATATATCTTTACTTGCAAGTATTCATTGAAAAGAGTCATTGGTCTGGTTCCAGGCCTCTGGTTTCTGCTACACTATCGATGCTGGGCCCGCACTAAAACTCCTCTTGGCTCTCCTGCTGTTGCCCTGTGCTGTGGAAATGGTGCAGTTTTGGGTCTGCAGGACCAGCCCCTTCATGAGATTTTTTTTTTCCTTTTATTTTTTTTTCTCTTAAATTTCATTGTGGGGAGGAGGGTGGTACAAGGGCAGAGCATGGATACAAAGTAACAGAAAATGAATGGGATCAAGATGCATGATGTGAAAGACACAAAGAATAAATAAAAAGAAAGTTTTTAAAGAACCAAAAGAAACTCTTCCTTTTTTTAGTCCCTCTCGACGGGTGTTCAGTCACCACAATGAGAAAAGTAGCTAACATAGGGGGAGAGACATCATAAGACACAGCGTCAAAGAGAATACGGAGATGGCAAATGAGTGCATGTGCGGGAAGAGAGGCAACTTCCAAGTTACTAGGAATATGTGCATTGAAACCATGGGGAAGTGTTGCTCCATCACACCAGCCCAAATACCAAAGAATGACGGCACAAAGTGGGCAGTATGACTTCCGTGTTATTATGAGAAGAGATGGTGGTTCAGTCATCCCAGGGAACAGCTTGTCAGCTCCTGCAAGACCCACAGATTTGTCCTATAAAAACTGGTGACTGTTTTCTGGGGATTTATCCTGAAGAAATAGACACTTTCAGTCACACAAAAACCACTACACAAGCTGGGCGGTGGTGGCGCACGCCTGTAATCCCAGCACTTGGGAGGCAGAGGCAGGTGGATGTCTGTGAGTTGGAGGACAGCCTGGGCTACAGAGCTAGTCTAGGACAGGCTCCAAAGCTACAGAGAAACCCTGTCTCGAAAAACCAAAAAAAAAAAAAAAAAAGCCAAAAACAAAAACAAACAAACAAACAAAACACTACACAAATGTTCATAGCAGGCAAACACCAATGCCTTCCAACAGAAACTGTCAGACGAACTATGGTTTACCTCTACTATACTGAACCATAAAGAGGAGTAAATTACTAGGACATAAACAACTTGGATGGATATTCAGAGAATCACCCTGAGGAAAAAGAAATAGCCAGTGCCTAAAAGTTGTGTTCCAGAAGATTCCATTTACACAAGATCCTTTGCTTCCCTTTTTTTCCCCTTTGTGTGAGGCCTCATGTGTGTGTGTGTGTGTGTGTGTGTGTGTGTGTGTGTGTGTGTGTAATGTGTGTGTGTGTGTGTGTGTGTGTAATGTGTGTGCTTGATGCATTCATGTGAGTGTACAAGTGTGTGAACCTATGCACATGCATGCACACTGGGCTTCTTTCGCTATTGCTTTCCATTTTGTTTCTTTGGACAGGGTCTCTTACTGAGCTAGAGTCTCAGTTTGGGCTAGGCTGGCTGGTCAGAAAGCTTCTGGGTTCTATCTACCTTCCAGGCACATGAAGTCATATGCCCAGCATTTTACATAGGTGCATGGGATTCAAACTCAGGTCCTCATGATGGCACAGCTAATGCTCTTTCCCAGTGAGCCATCTCCCTGGTCCTTCACTTATATAACATTCTTAACAAAATTAGAGCTTAATAGTTGATGATGACTATGGAGAGAATTGGAATAGAATGGCTAAGTGTGAACATAACTTACAAAAGGGATAATGAGGACTTCTTTCACTGATAGAAATACCCTGGGTATTGACTGTATAGGTGCCAAGATCCTGGTTATAATGTTGTATAATAATTTTCAGTATGTTTTCATTGGTGAGCATTGTATATTACTATGAGCATGAATCTGTAGCAATTGCTCAGAATAATCTATGGTAATAGCCTCAATTATCCTCTTGTATTTAGTGAGATTCAGTGAGGAGTAGCTACAAGTTCATGGGCTGTCGAGAACAGAGGGAAGGAAAGAGAGGCAGGCTGGACTATTAGGAAGAGAAAAAAATTAAAAATGCAGAGTATTACTAGAACATTCTAGAGAACAGTCTGGGAGAAACAGAGGTAGGAAGAACAGTTGGGCAGTTCCAGTGGGAAGTAAAATATGACATCTTTGATAACAGAGAGGAAACTGCTCCCTTCTCAAAAAAGCGCATGAACTAAATTCAATGTAAACCCCTTGAGAATTTCTCTTGGCATGAAGTCCCTGGAGTGTCCAAGATAAAACAATGGCCACGGGGCACAATTTTGAGAATTTCAAAGTTAAAACGCAATCTCTTCATCATCCCAGTACACGTGTGTTCTTGCAACATGAGATTTACGATGTGAACTGAGCTGATTAAATCTATTTTCGGGTTCAGGGATTTGTAGAACCTAAATATCCTGGTTCTCAGGGAATAAAGGACTTTGTATTTCCTTTGTAGAGTCGGTCTTGCTAAAATCAATAGGACGCTGTGACAAGAGCTCGGCATGAGGAACTGGGCCTGGGGGATTTAGAGATGTACCATGAGTGTCAGTCTCAAGAGCCCTGACCTGGGACTTTGCGAAGCATTGGAATATATGAAGGGCTGAATAGGAGAAGCTTCTGGATGTTAGAAAACACAGAAGTGGTGGAGGTGAGAGAGAAAGGAAACATCATCATGGAACCTAGAGGAAGCCATTGTTCCTGCTAGAACAAAACTCGGAAGAAATGGTGAGCAACCCAGTGAGTTGGCTCAATGCAGACACCAAAGATCATTCCATATGCCAGGCCTGAACTCGTATCCAAGCATTACATAGTAATGCACGTCAGGAAAAATCACTGCCTCTTAGAAAACTCAGTTGTGGTCAACCTTACATCATCTAATGTCAAAAGCCCAAGTTCCTCTACAGTAAACAAGTCAATTTTAAAAAGAATCAAAGAAAGATCCATGTGGTGAATCCCCTTCATTCTGGGCATTCTTGCTGGACAGGTGTTTGAATACTGTGTGGACCTGATGAATCTCCCAGTGAGAAGTCTCCAAGGCCAGATCTGTCACGGTCCTTATTGTACTTTCTCACTATCAGGCTGTGTTTGTAGCATCAAGCCAAATAATGATTACAGCCTCCCCAAGAAGAATCAGAATGCTTAAGAAACCATAGGCCCTATGTCTACCTGCAAAGGTCACTGTTGGAAACACTGGGAATACAGGCCTGTGAGGTTGGGCATTACCTCCTACAAAGAAGACCCCATTGGCGAATTATCAGCACTCTCGCATTTGCTGTTGGGTCCCATCACACACTCCTTTGTATAGGAACACTTGAAGGTATCATGGATACACAGAAGGTATCTATGTCCTTTCAAGATTCTGCAAGTCTTCTGCTCATGTCCACTTCAGTCTTGACCTCCGAGGGGGGTTTCCTTCTGCCACATGTGTTCTCTCACCTTGATGTAAGTCAAAAGCATCTTCCAGATTCCTGACTTTTGACTTTAGATAACAATATAATTTAGCTTGGTCACTCCCACTCTATTTAACATATGGAATCGATTAATTCATTTTCTTTGCCATCATTAGACTAGGAATCCTGGAATAGTCTACATGTAACCCCATCGTAGATTTCCCTTAACTAATTACAGAATATCTAACCAGTTTCCTTTAAAGTAAAACTTGCTGGTTAAGAATACAGAGCAGCATTGCTTCTAATAAGCCGTGCCTGTTACTCTGGAATTTAAACTGTACTGTTGTGTATGGTGAAGGGCTGAAAGTTTAGAGTTACTCCCCTTGGCAAACATTTTTTTTAAGGATTGCTTAAATAAGCACTACAGAAACCAGATGTCATTTGGCAAGGGTATCTGAATGACCAAAAATTTGCTGTCTGGGTATTTTTTTCCTTTATAAAAACAAGAAAAATTCTTTGGATTTATATCATATTTAGCAGCTGTGAAACAGTGCAAACATCTGTTTGTACCTATGGGGAGCTGACCCGCCGGGCCCTCATCTCCTAATCACCAGCTCTCACATGCGCAGTTTATTGTTTTCTTAGCCGTTGCCCGCCACACTTCAAAGTTTTCAGCCGCTCATGTTCTATTGGCAGAGACGAGGAACTAATCCATTCATTGTAAGACCAGATGATTAGGACTTTTTGACACACGATCACAGCATTCTCTCCACGGAAACGTAGTCACATTTGCCTCTAGCTTCGTTTTGGAGTGTCTACACTTAATCGAAATAATTCAAAGTTTACAAACTTCGAGCAAGATTGTAGTAGCGCGTACACGGCTGCGCACAAGACCCACACTAGCCATGTGAAGGATATGGGCTCGAAGAGGCCACCTTAAAATAATTTATCCCTTTTATTTTATGAGAACAGATTGTATATCAGATCTTATTGGGGAGTTTTCTATTAGAATTTTGCTATAGTTTTTTAAAGAACAATAATAATATTTTTTTAATGGTACCACGCTAGCACACCCAGGGAATATCGGTTTCTAAAGGCCAACATTTTTCCTGCACTTTATAAAAATAGGGAAAGTATGCTGAATTAGAAGTGAAGCTTGCCAGGTCAAATCAGCAGCTTTATTTATACATTCTTTTATATATATAAATATATGTGTAAAACACCTGCCAAATAAAGCATTCCTATTGAAAAAAAAAAAGCAAGAACCAGCTTCATTTATATATTAATTAAAACAACCTGTTTTCACAATGATTTTCAGTACAGAGATGACATGATCTGCATACCATTTATTTATGAGAGTGACCTAATACTAAGAATTTTGTATACTAGCGTAATGAAAACATCCTTAGTGACAACGGTTTTTGATTCATGCCTGCCTCCAGCCACCACCACTGCTATTGCCTTTCTACACTGCATGTAATTAGTGTTGCAGTTTAGAAACAAGTGCGGGCCATGTCATAGCTGTATTGGCCTCAGGAAGATGTCTGTTTTGTCGCCTTCTGTATGTCAACAGGACTGGGGCAGGAGGAGGAGGTACTTGACCAATTAAAGTCTCTGGAACATCCAGGAACTTGAAGGAGCTGATGAGGTATAAACCACATGGACAACAACCCCCTTTTTATCTGTGAGTTCAAACCACCATTGTGATTTGATGACACACTAAACAATGACTGGACCTTGAACTTGTCTCATCTTTGGAAGCATTCTGGTGTAGTATATGTATTCCAAATCTGGGATTCACAAAACAAGTCTAATCCCAAAACACCAATAGAGGTTCCTGGGGTTCCATGGTTTGATAATTAGCATATAATATACATATATTAGCAAATTGAAGACTCTGAGTGTTACTTCAATAAATGAGTCTTATTACTATTTAAAACCTCTTGGGAATTTTTAATATATATGCATAGCCAGGACTCATAGCACAGGCCCATAATTTCAGCTACTGGAGAATCTCAGGGAGGAGGTCTGGAATTTCAAGGCTAGCCTAGGCTACAGCAAATGGTAAAAGTCATCCTGGGCTACAGAGCATGACCAAGGCTGGCCTGGGAAACCTACAAAGACCTCCTTTCAAAATAAACTTTTAAAAAGTAGAGAAGGGCAGGGGTGTAGCTTAGTTGTTGAGCACTTGGCAGGTCCTAAGTCCAACCTCCAGAACCACACTGAAGATAAAAATAACTTTTAATTAATTAAGATTGAATCTTAATCAAGCTTAAGAAAAAAATGTCACAAATATAATCAATCCCCCAAAATGATCTTCAATGTATTTCACACATCTCTCTGAGGTAACATAATTCTGAATGTGTATAAATATTTATGTGTTTACTAACATTTTTCCATGCATCTCAAAGCAGTTACTGTACTGATTTTTATTTTTTTAACTTTTATAGAAATCTTATCTAATGCTCTAGGTATCAATTTACTAATTGGGATGGGGGGACTCAACACTGTATCCATGAGAATTTAATATACACAAATAAAATTCACTGTCTTTCACTTCTCTATTTTATATGAATATATTAGCTTACTCATCTAGCCTTCCCCTGTTGTTAATTACTCTCAGCACTGGTACAGGTGGATAAATAGACAGAGTAAGTGAAGAGAACAAAACAGAGGGACAGGAATGGATAATGCATACATGGATGAATGTGTGTGGAGAGAGAGAGAAAGAGTCTAAAGTCTGTGTGTATACAAAAAGAGAGTATGTGGATGGATGGATGGATGGATGGATGGATGGATAGACAGATAGATAGATAGATACAGATGATAGAGAATATATGTGTGTATATATATATATAGAGAGAATGTGTGTATATATGTGTGTGTATGTGTATATAGACACACATACACACACACATAAATATATGAAGAGAGAGAGAGAGAGACTATATGTAGATTGGAGAACAAAAACAGGACAGACAACAAATCTTAAGTCTCCTTTTAAGAATACAAACTCACAAAACTAACAAAATCCTAGCAAGATGGAGCAGGGAAAAGAAATTGAAGACAAATGAACAAATTAGGAATGAAAATGAGGCCTATCTGTAGATTCTACGGAGAAATGATAGCAAGAAAAATGCATAACTTTATGCCAAGGAGCATTTAAAAATTTAGTGAAGTGGATAAATTACTGAGAAATACAAACCACGAAAACGAACTCACAAAGAAATTGGAAAGTGGATAAAATTGAATAAATTGAATTAGCATATAAACATTAGTCGAGGAAACATCACAGAAAAGCCACCCCCAGCAGCCCAAGAACAGGTCATTCTAATCATATTCAAATTCTTTCAAGAATGGCAAAACAACTGAGGCATCAGAATAGGTAAGGAAAGCACCAGAGGGGAAATACCACAGGCTAATCATGCAAAAAACATATAATTCTATGCAAAGTCAATAGCATATAAAAATGACAATGAATAGAAACTGCACTATTTTATGACTGAATGGGGCTTATGTCAGGTTTGCGACGTTGCTTCAGTATTTGAAAAATCTACCACTTACCACGTGAATGATTTGAGAGAGAGGGAAATGATGTAATAAATAGATGTGAGAAATCCAGCCTGTATGTTTATAATTTAGAAAGCAGAAGTAGGGTAAAATACTTAAAATTGATGGTATAACTAGTATGTGTAATATATTCACACATATAAACACATACATAAGTGCCAATATTATTTATAAATTTACATTTATAGAAAATCACACACTTTATGGTAAAGTATTCAAAACTTTAAAACCAACTTGGCATGGTGACTTGAGCCTGTAACCCAGTGCTCAGGATGTGGACATAGAGGGACAGTGAGTCTGAGGCCAGTCTAGGCACAAAACTTAGCCTCAAAATAAAACAAAAATGTCAAAACCAATATAAGTACACCTGTTCCCATCTAAACCGGTGACTCATCAGACACCAGAATCTAGTATGACTTTTCTCCCCGAGGTTCTGTTTGGAATGATATTATATCCATTCACTGAAAAACTTAGAGTATAGAATAAAAAAATGAAAGGAATGAGGATAAGAAGGGAAAAAGGTAATGTTGGTAGATAAGATTATCCTTTGAAACACCCCAAAGAATGTTCATATGACCCATGAGAATTAAGCTTAGCAATTTTTCTGGATGTAAAATCAAACTTGATTGTATTTTTATAAATGAGAAAGTTTTGAAGGCAAAAATATACTAGATTGTGCATGTGATTTTACAAAACTTTATTTTTATGATATATATTAAACTTTCAAGTGCTGTTTTTGTACAAAAAATGGAGTACATAGAAATTTTTCTAGTAGACATATCAAAATATTTATTGAACAATAAAGTTCTTTTAGAAGCCTATCAGAATAAAGCTATGAGGTAGATTATAAAGTGTTATTCCAAATACATAAATGTATTATATATGTTATACCAGGTAAGAGGTATATTGTGTTCATACATGCATAGAAAGATTCAGTAGTGAAAACTAGGCTTATTTTCCCAGTTGACTTTGAGACTTAATATAATTTCAATTAATATCTCATAGAATTTGTATAGAGTCTATAGAATGTTCTAATATGCAGAGTACAAAGAACCAAGAATTACCAAAATACTGCTTTAAAAAACTGTATGAAAATGTCATTGTGAAATCCATTATGTTTAATTAATATACACTAACAGAATAAAATGAGAATCCAAAGGGTTGGCAATTATTTGTTCCCCTAACAGGAAGAAGAAGAAATGATGTTTTCACCTACCATAGAACAAGGATAATTACAAAACTGTTATAGAAAACATTACACTTTGAGCCAGCAAAATAGATTGGAAAGTAAAGGCATTTACCACCAAATCTGAGGACCTATGTGTGAATACTGAAACCCACATGGGACAAGGAGAGAACTCACTCCCATGTGTTATCCTCTTAGCACTGTGTGTGCACACATATACACACACTAACTTAATCTAAAATTTTAAAGAAGTATAATGTTAATTTTTATAAGCATTACTATTTTAAAAAAAAACCCTTACAAATAAAAACATCACACAAAAATTAGCCAGATCCAAAGTCTACACAACTTAAGGAATTCATGTACAGTTAGAATCAGAGTTGGAAACAGAAACTGTGAAGTGTCACGTTAGATTTTACACTTTTATGTTGTAATATTAAAATATTACAGTGTTAAGGGAAACACAATAAGACCAATGGGGCAGATTAGAGAATAATTACACACACAAAAACTGCTTTCTGGAAAAGCAGGCATAGAAACGGGGAACAAGGGATGGGCAACAGCTCTGCATTCCTGACTGAACCCTACATGATCCATTGAAGGAAACGAAACGGCATCTGTGTAGTTTCTGCTCACCTCCTCTGGTGTCTATTCAAATATCCACCTTCTCAGGGAGGCCTTTTCTAGGGCTCAGTCCTCCCCAGCTTGGCATCCCCTGGTCCTGTACTCTGATTTAATATCCCTAGCATCTGTCAGTCACTCCAATCTGAGGTCTAGAGAGTACAATTTACCTCTCTAGACCTCAGATTGGAATTAAGCTTCATGAAGATCAAGTTTGCCAGAGGATTCTGATGATAAGACCAACTGTGTGTGTGTGTGTGTGTGTGTGTGTGTGTGTGTGTGTGTGTGTGTGAAAGAGAGACAGAGACAGAAACAGAGAGAGAGAGAGGACTGTGCCCAGTCTATTTCTTTCTTCTTTTTGCTGGTCTTCTCCCCCATTAGACTTCTGGTAATTAAAATGTAAGTAGCCTCCTTGATTCTGTCTGTCATTTATTAGATATACTTTCTTGCAAATATGTTTTTGTAGAATTGTTTCAAAAGCTGGTCATGTCACACTTGTTTGTAATTGCAGCACTGGGGTGGAGGGAGCCTGAGACAGAGAGCTAGGCTACTTAGCAAGACCCAGGCCAACAAAGTTTCTTCAGAAACTTAGGTCCCAAAAGAATGGCGCCTGAGGAAAAACTCTCCAGGCTGTCCTCTGGCCTCCACACATGTGAACACACACAGGAACATGTACACACACACACATACACACACACACACACACACACACACACAGGTTATGAAAAGAGAACATAAAGTGTAATAGTTGTTGAAAGAGAATAGTATACATCAGTGAAAATGAGTGATTATATTTATACACATCAAAATTAATTCCTCACACACAAAATAAGACATAAAAGTTGTTTGTAGAAGCCTGGGCATTAGTCCATTTATATAAAGTTCAACAGTATTAAAAACTAAATATTATATTTTTAAAGATATTTAGATAAATTAAAATCTTTGGGGTGGAGAGGGGTAGCATTAACAAAAAAAAACCTGGAATTTTTCAGAATATGACTATTGTGTTATTTCTTAGCAGAGAAATATATCAGGGAGCTTTGTTTTACATATATTTAACATTTTACCTGAAATTATGCTTTTAAATTTATTTTGTCAAATATATTGTCTACTGCCTGGAACCATGAAAGTGGCACCAGCTACCACAGCCAAACTGTATAAGAGTTTTACACTTCTTATCCACACTTGTTAGTCCTTGAATTTACTTTAGCAGGAATCTTAGAAGGTCTTATTAATAAAAACGAACCCAAAGCCAGTTATCAGGGTGAATGCTGCAAGATCAAAGAAGCAGAACAAGCCACAGCCACCTCACTTCACCAGTTCTTCAGCTGATCCTGTTTCCTCAAACTGGAAGCCTTTGTGCCCTCATCCAAATGGATCTCAGCTGAACTGCTGCTCAAAAGCCTAAAAGCTTAACCAGCTCTAGTTCCTGGTCCTCACGCCTTATATACCTTTCTGCTTTCTGACATCAGATTAAAGGCATGAGTCACCATGCCTGGCTGTTTCCAGTGTGGCTTTGAACTCACAGAGATCCAGACGGATCTCTGGCTTAGGAATGCTGGATTGTGTGTGTGCCACCATTTTCTGGCCTCTGTATCTAGTGGCTGTTCTGTTCTCTGACCCTAGATAAGTTTATTAGGGTGCACTATATTTTGGGGAACACAGTATCACCACAATTTATAAATATTTAAATTCTTCTAGAATTGCATATTGATCTAATTTCTCTAAATTCCTCTATCATTTCAAGCCAGCTCATACAAAGAGACTGATGAGTTATAGTATGTGAATCCTCCAGCAAGCACACAGCCCAGCCTGGGACAGGAAGGGGAAACAAATCCTAATGTGTGTGTGTGTGTGTGTGTGTGTGTGTGTGTGTGTGTGTGTGTGTGTCTTTCCCCCTCCCTCTTTCCTGTGTTCCCTCCTTCTCTCTTTCCCTCTCCTCTCCCCTCCCTCCATCTCTCCTCTGTCCCTCCTTCTCTCCCTCCCCTTTTCCTTCTTCCCTTACCTCTCTCCTTCTCTCCCTCCCCTTCTCCTTCTTCCCTTACCTCTCTCCTCTCCCTCCTTCCCTCCATTCCCCTCTCCTCTCCCCCACCCTCTCCTTCTTTCTCTCCTTCTCCACCCTGAGCCACCTAGTCTCATTGCAGACCTGCACTCTCTGGCCCCAGCTTCAATGATTTATTGGCTCCAAACCCCAGATTCCAGTTTCTAAGGAGATACTGTAGTTTCCCAGCTGGAGTTGGGTGTCTACCCCTGAGGCTACTGGCTGTCATCACAAGCCCAGGCCACACAGCCCACGTGTGTTGCTTTGGGCACCGTGCTTCCAGAGAACACTGAAGTGAAGGGGGTCATGGTGACCAGAGAGCAGCTGTTTTGATTGGCCTTGTTTCCATGGTGATCGTCAATGACATTCAGTCTAAGTGTTCCCACCATGTACTTATCCATCAGTTTCAAAGGCATTTATAAAATTTATCCTTAAGCAGACTGTCATGCCACTACCCTGATAAAGACACATAATGTCATTGAAGATATTTACTTCTGATCAATATCTAACTATCAATAGATTCCATAACATGGGGGAGACAACGCTCTCCTTCCTTCCCCCACTCAACTCATATTTTAAATTAAAACTAATATTCTATCTGCAGTGCTCAGCACAATGTTGACTCATGTCAGGCTAACCAGAAGGTTTTTTCCCCACCCTAATTTGACTTTTTATTGACTCTGTGTGGATTTCATATTGTGCATCTCTAACCCTTCACATTCACCCTTTGCCCCTGCAATCTCCCCACCCCCAAGATAAAACAAAATAAAATCCAAAAGAAAAGAAAAGAAAAATCTCATCGTGGAAACTGTAGTGTGACACAGTGAGTCACACAGTGTATCCTTTAATCTGTCATCTTTACTTACAAGTGGTCATTGCAATGAGTCATCTGTCTTGTTGGAGGCCTCTGGCTTCTGTTGATCCTGGGCCCTCACTGGGACTCCTCTTGGATATCCTGTTGTTGCCCTGTGTCATGGAGATCCTGAACTTTGGGTCCAGCAGATCATATACATGGGGTGGGTGTTGGGATAAGAAAACTCATAGCCTTGGTTCTGGGCCGGGGTGCTTGCCAGATTGCCTGCCAACTCTCGCTCATCCTCAACACCAGGATGAGCTCTCTGGCACCATCCCAGCTAGCTCACCCTATGCAGCTGGCAGCAGGGCATGGAGCCTGGTTCTCCAGCTCTCACACCTTGGGGCTGGCTCACCTATACCTACCCCACCAGGGTCAGTTCTACTGTGTTGCTCAGGTGAGGTGCAGGGCCAGCTCTCCTGAGTACTGCTGCCAGTGAGAGGCTGGATCAGCTTTCCCATACTCGAAGCCCCACAACCAGCTTTCTCTGCCTAGAGTATGTAGTGAAGGGTGAAGGGCAAGGGACAAGGAGGTATCTCTTCCTCACCCATGCCACTGAGTGACAGACCATCGGCTAGCTCTCCCTCTTTCTGGTCTTCAGAGCCAGCTCTCTTGAAACTCACCAGCAGGAACAGCTCTACTGCTCTACTGTGCTGCCCAGGTGAGGTGCAGGGGCCACTCTGCCAAGTGCCGCAGTTGCTGAGCCAGCTCTGCTCTCATGACCTCAGGGACAGCTCTCTGACCTGCTATAGGCAGCAAGGGGTGTAGGGGAAGGGGTCCTCTCCACTGTATGGCAGATGGGGGTGGGGCCAGATCTCACCAGTGAGGTGCAGGGTCAATTTTTTCTTCTGCTGCAGGTAGAGGCTAGGGGTGGAGGGCATCTTTACTTCCCCCTTGCCACCACATAGCAGACAAGGGGTGCAGGGCCAGCTCTCCCATTCTCATGATAATAGGAGCTTTAATACCAGCACAGGTAAAAAACCTTTTGTCCAGTCTCAGAACTGTTCACCATGAACCAGGACTGTGGGCAGCTAGCCTAGAGCTTTGAAACCAAGCTTCACACATTGCAACAAAACAGAGTGTGCTCTCAGCATGCAGAAAGCAGGAAAAGAAACATGGAGGTGGCTATGGCATTCTATCAGCACCAGATCTCCATGAGTGTCCTCCTCCCTCCTGCCTCCCTCCTTCCCTCCTTCCCTCTCTCCATCCCTTCCTTCCTTTCCTGCTTAAATGCCTGGTTTTCTGCTTTCTCTTTTCTTTAAGTTTGTGCTGCTACTTAACAATAGAGCACTCTATAATATTTTTTGCTATAAACATCCCAGTATCAGATATCATATACACATTGTTATATTTGCTTATCTAGGTAATATATTGTTTAGTTCATCAACCTCATTTTCTGAATAGACTACAGTTTCTTCTACAGCCCATTCTAAATTATTTTTGTTGTAAACAATACAGGGGTGAAGATCCTTGTAAGTACTTCCCTTTTCATGTGAACTTACATAGAGACAAAAGTTTCTTTCTGATGTGTAGACATTAGGGTTGTTGAATTTATTTATGCTACATAGCTTTCCCACAGAACTGAATGAAGGCCCAAGCCCATATAATTAGATACATGTGTAGATACATAGATGTCTTAGAATTATCTGAGCTTTGGGGGAAATATGGAAAGACATAAAAACTTGTTAATACAGATCTCAGAGAGAAAGTGATTAGAGGAAAGGTAGAGAAGTAATTACTTACTGAAAATGCAAAACTCAGCAAGTTTGGGAGTCCAGTGCACATGCTTGAAACGTTGGAGTCCTCCCATGTGTGAGCATGAGTGCAGTACTGTAGAGTGTGGTACCAAAGGCATGAAAGGTTCTAGGCAGACGTCAGAGGGATAAATGGAGTCACTCTGTGTTCCCAGCACAGTTCCTCTGATCCAGAGGACTTACACTGAATTCCTTGGGCTTCCTTCTATTTGGGCCAGTTAACTAAGTTCAGAAAGCTCCTTGCAGGCCTGCTGGGAACTTTGGAGTCCTTTAATGTCAGAGTGTGATGTCATTGCCATGGCAACACGAGAGGTCACACATTCCAGATGTCTATGACTTGTCACTTGACCCCTTGAGTTGTCTTTTGGTGTTTTCAATTGTAATCTAATCAGATTTATCAACATCTCCTTTAAAATGCTGAGATCCTGTTGTCCTTGACTCAAGACGGCATGTTTTGCACAAACATTTAGGATGCTATAAGCCATGCTGAGGGTCTGTGCCTGCTTGGGGTTTGCTTTAGTGTGCAGTTTGAGTCATGGCTCTGATTCTGTCCATTTGTATGTGGATGACCATTTGCCATCTTCCCAACACTTCTGGAACCTTTCTTCCTTTCTCCACTTACTGATGGCGCTGCTGCCATGTGCTAGTCTCTGAAACCTCTGATGGGGACCCTCCCTGAGGCACCATTTCAGAGAGGAAGGGGTGGCTCTGAGCTGAAGAAGGTAGGGGAAATCAGGCTCCTCACAGACAGAACCACCACCCAATCTCTCCCATCAGATGCATCCCCACTCTGTCCTCAGGTGTGGGAGTGTACAGCATGTAGGAACCAGCCTTCACTTGTGATGCAGGCAGGATTAGAAGAAGTTCCTATTTCCTGGGACAAGGAATTAGGTGAAAAGAAACATTTCTACCTGCCAAAAAATGCTTATTGGCCATTTTAATCTTCCCTGCTGGTTTCCATTTCTCCACTGGGTAGACATTCCAGATCAACTTGACAACTCAGTGTGGGATCGGCATAGGTGGAAGTTTGTTGGAAACTCAGAATCCCACAACAGCCCAGGCGTGTGAGTGGAACCTGCATGTTAATCAGACCCACAAGCTAGTTCTATCACCATTCAATTTTGAGAAGCTTTCCCTAGTAATTCCCAGGCAGGCCAAGGCACCTGGCCCTGTGCCACTCTCCCATTCATCCAATGGCCAATGCCTCTAGATCTCATTTGTCCTATATAAAAGCCGGGCACTTGTCACTATTAAACATTTGAGATGTGCTGTCAGGCTTAACACACAAGAGCCAAAGTATTTGGCTTATTTTTGTTCATATTAATTACATGTTGAAATAAAAGTCTAGAGATAAGGGATTAAATAAAATATTACTAAAATTAGCATTGCCTGTTTCTGTTTTCTCTTTTATTGTGGCTGCTAGAATTTAGCAGCTTGAAATTGTGATTTGGATTGTATTTGGCCTGTACTCTGTAGACCCTGAGCCCTGCCTCCCCACCTGACACTGAATGGCTCATACAGCCATCACCTAGAGTCAGCTTCCTGAACATGGTTCTACTGTGGTTACTCCGATAACACCTTTCAGTGGCAAGCCTTCCATTCTGACCAAACCCCATCAGGTCGCTAACATTATAATGAAAGGCAATTATATTTTTTCTTTTAAAAAATTCCAAGTTTAGGTTTTATTATGGTTTACAAAAGGCCTATAAATAGAAAAAAGGGGATTGGTGAACAAAATCAGATTGTGTCTTTAAGACTTTGGCCATAACCCACATCTCTAGTGTCTACCTTTCCAATTCCTTGCCTAAAACTGAGAAGTTCAAACTAGATGAACCTTAAGATGCTGGAGAAGCCAACATTTACTCTCAGTTACATTTGTACAGATTAATTGTCACTCCAGTTAGATCATAAACTTCCTATAGGCAAGGGATTAATTTTATGATTCCATTTCAGCAACCTGTGCAATGACAGGAAGTCAAGTGTCTCACCGAGGACCAGTGACCACAACTCTTATCTCACAGGAGGAAGCCCTCACTCAGGCAGGTCCAAGCTCTGCAGAAGAAAACAATGTGCACTCCAAAAACCAATTGAAGGAATCCCTAATCCCCTCAAACTGTGGGAAGAATGCTTTACTTTACCTATTTGTATGTGCACATTTGTTTTGAAAATGGACCATCTGACTAGGACCTGAGAAATCATGGTTAAACATTTCTTTATGCAAAACAAAGAATGTTGAGTAGTTAAATATTTTACCTCTGGGACTAAAGTTGAGGGTTTTTTATTTTGTTTTATTTCTTTACTATGACCATTTAAAGGAGAAACCAACACGTAAAGGTTCAAACTATTTCCACTTCTGAAAAATCCTTCGACCTATGAAAGAATCATGATAAATGTTGAATGCTAATTAAATCAGCAAGTATGGATTAAACGTCTCCTATTTAAAACTGGATGAGTTTGTGGTCTTCATTGAGAATCTACCAAATGTGAGGAGCTCTCGGATAACGTGAAGGATACAGAAGACCAGTTCCTTTTGTTAAGCAATTACAGCCCCACTGAAGGAGGCCAAAGTAATTGAAGAGGACTTCATGAGTCTCCACCAGAAAAAACCGAACAGCACTGACTGAGCTGTTGTGCACAGGAAGTACTAAGATGGACAAAGTGGTACAGACCCTCTCCATATATGTTCAAAGTGGGGTCCAAGCAGGACCCCTGGAATGCTCAAATGGTTAAGGAAGTGTTTGAAAAGGGAGGAAGGCAGGAGAGAGCAACCAGGTGCCTGGCAAGAGAGGCTGTATATTCTCTGATTGGAGGAGGAGAAAGGAGCATCTGAAATCTGTTTGGAGACCCCCACTGCAGAAGCCACTTAGAGGTCCTGTTCTACATGCAGCTTATTCTGGTCCCTTCAGAACCATCACTTGACCTCTGAAGGTGACCGTCAGAGGCCTCTGAGTACATGCACATGAGAACACTCATGTACTTGGGCACACTCTGGTTTCTAGACCATTCATTCAATAAGCACCAGATGACTGGGCTACTTCAGACCTGCAGCCCAGGTTTGTCTCCACAACTCTGTGGCAAGCTGTTGCTTTTCCTCACTAAGCCTAAGTTTCCCTATTTGTCCAATAGAACCATACATGCCACCTACCTACATTCTTGTTTGACGGCCAATGAATAATCTACATACTCAGTGTGCACTCAGTTAATACAAAAAAAAAAAAAAAACAAAAACAAAAACAAAAACAAAAAAACAAACAAACAACAACAACAACAAAAAAAAAAACAGGTAATGAACTCACGAAGAACTCACTGGGTCAGAACAAATAAAGTCAAAGTAATGACAAACGAGAGGGGGAATTTCTAGGAACTCAAGCAGAAGGCTGGGCCTCTGCAGATGTGCCTCCAGTCATCATCTCCCTTACTGCCCACTGCCCACATGGCAGGCTTTGCTCACATTTATCCCAAAGACCCTCATGACCTTGCTAGGAAGTAAAACTGCAACTGAACGTTGGCGCAGCTAAGCATCATGAGCGATGTGACTTAGTAGCTAGTAAGTCACACAGTGCCAGTAGGGTCAAACTGTACTTCGGTCAAATGACTAGAATTCTACCAGGGAGGTACCAAATATGCCTCCACTGCACAGAGATGAGCCACGACAGGAGCACCAAGAAAGCCCTGGAGTGGAGCCAAGCTTTGAGACCAAAGGGGACACCAGGAATCTGGGGGTAAGGAATGAGAGGTCAGCAGAGGTGACCAACACACTTTGCCAAAGCCCTTTCTCATGGCCTAGCTAGCATTAGTAAGCAATAAGACTTGCAAGGAGTAGAAAGTATTTCTCTTTTGCCACGTTTCGGAGAGTGAGGAAGTCAGCCCAGCACCCTGGCTCGCGCTGTGGTCATGATTGTCTGTTAATATTAAGTGAAAGTGTTCCATAGTGTTCTTGACCAATGGTAAGGTTCAAATTCCAATCACACAGAAACCAGAGCTCAGGAAGGCCAGGCAGCCCAAGGAGGCTGTAGCGGACACAGGTTGTTTTCACCTAACTAGCAACCATTCCCTTTCCCTTGTCAGCATCCTGGTTTCCATGTGAACAGTGCTCTGTGCCTCCCCTCACCTAAGTCCTGAAAGGTTGGGTGCCATGTGCACAGGCCAAGGACACAGGTGCCAGGCTTCTACAATTAGTAGGTCCCACATCTCTGCTGAGAGTTGTTGGCTCAGGGATGGCAAGTGACCTGACCTGGGCCAATCTCGTCAGGAGCTGAAGAGTCTGATTGGATGACAAGCAGAGGAAGAAAGTGAGGGCGGGAAGGATCAGTCAGCTAGGATTGGATTAGCCAGAGAAGAATTACATTAGGCACAGCCCACTTCATAAAGAAAGTTAGGCTTGTTATGTGTACCTCTGGGTCCTTCAATAGTAAAAGGCCCACCCCCTAAACTCTTCATGGGTAGTGATTCTCCCCCCAACACACACATCCTCCTTATATCTGCTTAAGTTAAGACATTTGTTATTCAGGAAAAAGGTTCTGTCTGAGTAAGAGCCATGTGTACATCGAAGACCACAGATATTGCCACCAACTCATACCTAGAGTGAACTGTAAATAACAGAACGGGGTGAGAAAAGGAAGACAGGTTTCCATCCATGGCCACAAGTGACGTGGTGACAAGGAGCTCAGACAAACATGGCTACTGACGGCTTAACAATGATGAGACTTTTCGGAAGAAAACGGTATTGGAATATACACCCTCTGAAAAAACAGTCTGAATATGAGAACAGAGGTTGGAAAAATAAATGTGTCCCTAAAGAGTGACAGGGTTAAAAAGAGCTCAATCACAAGTGATAAGAAGATAAAGTACAAAGTATTCCCATGTGGGACACTGTTACGGTAATATTCAAAAGCAAGGGGCATTATGATCAAGGGTTTTGTTTCAACATCTGAATTAGGCTGGGGTAGACAAACTTAGATAATCTATCTGAAATGAGCATTATATTAGGCTAACAGTTTGCTTTCACTGGTATTGTAGGTGTAAGCATGGCAACTCAGTTGAGAAGGTATCCTGGCAGTCGGGAGCCAAGGAATACCACAAAGTCACTGTAAGCTCAGCAGTTTACAACTCTGCTTTAGGGAAAGGTATCCCCAATGTAACAACTCTGCTCTGGCAGTGAAAAGTGTTACAGTTCTGCTTAGGTCCCCCCACCCCAGAGTGTAACAACTCTTCTCTACAATGTAACAACTCTGCTCTACAGTGTAACAACTCTTCTCTACAATGTAACAACTCTGCTCCAGTAGGAGAAGGTTTCCCCAGTGAAAATGTTACAGTTCTTTTCCACTCTGCTAACTCTCCCTCTGTCTGTGGTGAAAATTGTTACTTCTCTGCTCTGCTCCATTCCAGGGAAGGGAGATCACCATCCAAACCTCATTCAAAAAGATTTATTGGGAGGGAAGAATCCAGGAGGGTGGTTGCTTCTAGGGTGAGGCTGTGGCAAACTGAACAGGGTACAGAGCCTATATAGGATTCCTTGGGGTGTGGACCTTTCCAATGTAGTTTGGGACTGGTGGGGTTCTGGGCTCCGGGATTGGTGGGATTTAGTGTTCAGGAGGCTCAGGGAGAGGTGGGATTCTATGCTCAGGGACTGGTGAGGTTTTGTGCTCAGGGACCTCAGAGATTGGTGGGATTTCAATCCCTGTTCCCAAGTCAGGCTCAGAGTGTTTTTCTGCGTAGTTTTGGTGCCTGTCCTGGATCTCACTCTGTAGACCAGGCTAGCCTCCACCTAGCTCTGCCTCCCGAGTGCTGGGATTAAAGGCATGCACCACCACCACCTGGCTCAGTCTTTTTTCTTGCATCTTGAAATATCCTTTGCTCTGTCCATTTGGTGTTTTCATTGTTACGCGTTGTGGGGAGTTTCTTTTCTAAGCCTATCTATTCAGTGTTCTGCATGACTCTTGCACCCTGACAGTCATCTCTTTCTTTAGATTCAGGAAGCTTTCTTCTATGATTTTGTCCATCTATGTGTTATTGACCCCAAAAACTGTACCAGGTAAGGGTTCCATCTTGTGGAGTGGGCCCTTAAATCTAACCAGAGAGTGATGGATTTGTCCATAATCTTCCTGTCGCTATTGCATTAGTAAGTATATCTTACTAGACAGGTTCTTATTGTAGCTTTCGGGGTTCACACCTGGAGAAGACTGATGATTACTGGGGCTGGAGTGATGTCTCGATGCTTAAGACCACTGGCTACTCTTCCAGAGGAACCCGCTTTGATTCCCAGCACCCACATGGAAGTTCACAACCATTTGTAACTCCAGTTCTGCGAGACTGGATGGCCTCTTTTGGCCTCTATGGTCACTGCATGTGTATGGTACACAGACACATACATGTGGGTAAAATACTCATATATGTAATATTATACTAAAAGTATTATAAAGTAAATATTATTATTTATCTCCTCCTATAGCATGCAGTAGAAATAATTTTCAGATCAGAAAATAACAAATTTTACTGATTTCCCAGCATACCCCTGAAAAATTTCTCAAATTTATTTTGTTCTATGTAAGTATATGTGACTGTGTGTGTATGTGCACATGCTGTATGTCTTTGTATGGTATATGTGCACATGGGAGTACACTTCTACATATATGAGGGGATCAAAAGACATTGGGGTCACCTACTATAATACCGTATTCTTCACCTGATTCCTTTGAGGCAGGATCTCTCTGTGAACCTAGAATGAGGCTGGTGGTGAGCAAGCCCCAGTGACCCTCTGTCTCCAAAGGGATTACAAGCATGTGTGACTGTATCCCGACGTCGGGTTGAGTCCTGGGAATTTGAGCTCAGGCCTTGTGCTGTGCAGTCAGTGTTCATACCCACTGAGCTGTCTCAGCATGCCCTCTCCTACATTTGACTATATATTTCCTGATCATCCATTCACAGGCCCATGCTTTGGTAACATCAATTCTTACAATAGAAAAATTACTCTTTTGTCTAGACGTGTTGATCAAATTTTACTTCTAAGTAATTCTAAAAGTTTCTTTTACCCAGAACTCGAGAGGCTGAGGCAGGAGGATCATAAATTCACAGCTGGCCTAGGCAATGCAGGGAGATCCTAAATCAGACTAAAGAAATAAAACAAAACAGTTGTTTTCAGCACAAAAATCCATTACTAGCAAGACAATCATAATCCCAGGACAGCGCCCCAGGATTGATTTGAATTTCTGCCAGGTTTCCTTCACACACAAGCTGTACAACTTCAGGACATCTCAACTCTTCTTATGCAGTCAGAAGTGGTACTCTTTGAATGAACAAAACTTGGCAGCTGGGCAGTAAACTTGTCCTAAAGATATGCTTTACGTCCCTACCGCTGCTCACGGTCTACTTTGTATAGTCACAAGTGCTCTTGTGTCGCAATGCTGGCAGGGTTAAGCCATGGACGGTGGGAGAGGGCCAGAAAGTACTTTCTATGCCAAATCAGCCAGCTAACTAGCTCTGTATTGATGTGACTCGGACAACGTAAAGACACCTCTGACTTAAATGGACCCCAAGTCAGCCTTCTTGTAGCCCACTCTCCAGGATGCCTGTGGCAACTTCAGTGAAGGAAAACATGACAGGAAGAGTTGGGAAGGGAAGTGGGCTTTATTAACAGCATTTTACATTTACACGCTTCATTTTTAAAAAGAACAGAGACCTGAAGCTTCCATTTCAATGACTATCAACAAATGTCTTTGCTCCCTGAATTTTATCCCACTGTGAGCCCAAAGTTTGATCGCAAAGAACTTTCCTTTTACAAAGGCTTACTTCTGTATAATATAGAACATAGATTATTCTGAGTGAAAATGTGAAAGATCAAAAAATCATGAATTTTAAAAATCTATTGGAATTGATCAGTTAGACCCTTGCACTAATCATCCGTTCCATCAGTTGATATTATGAAGAATCTTATCAGTAAATTAAATACATACATACATACATATATGCAATGGGCTACCAAGAAAAGCATTAGAACTGCTTTTGTGCTCTATGAAACATGGAGAACACAGGGCCTACTGAGGTAGTATAAGTATCTCCTTCTTGTTCCCATCTCCTTTTTGCCAATAAAGAACATCAGCTCAAAATAAAGCAATAAAATAAAGGGTTTGATTTAAAAAGGTTCACCCTGTGGCATTTTCAAGTGAAAAACAGAAAGGATATCTGATAAACGAACATCTAGTTGTGGACTAAAAGTAAATTCAATGGCAGTGATCACTTCAGAGATAAAGCTAAACCTTCAATATGCAAATGATGCAGGTGAACTCCAGAACAGGAGCAGCTTTCAGACCTAGAGGCGGGTGGATCCTCCTGAGAGTGGGAGAGTCCTTTTACTAAAAAAAAATCACCCATTTGGAACTTCATTTGCACATCATCCCTCCCCAGTCTTGGCATTAACCTACCCTAATTTCATTTTATACCTAATCCTTACCCAGGGAGTATAGTCTGGGAATAGGGTGAAGTTCTACGGTTGAAATCTGCATTGCTTATTATTCCTAATTAAGAGAAATGCTGTTAGGGTTTGCTGTTTATATCAGCACTTCCCCACCTCAAAACACTGGATCAAACAGCCACATCCAAACACTGAGAACACTAGTAACTCAGGCAGCAAATAAGGAATAAATGCAATCATAAAAGACAATGCAAATTTTGTATATCCCACATTGTACAGCTTGCTCTGAGTAGAGCACAGGACATCTTCCTATGACACTGTGTCCCTTTCGCATTTCCTGGTGCTTAAGTTGTGGACGTGTCTCGGCAGTTATTTCAATAAAACTCCGTTTTAAAGAGTTTGTAAAAAACTTGCATTGCTCTTCCTTCTTATGTCAAGGCATGAAACAAAAGATGCCACAGTCACTGTTGGGGTCCTCCAGGACAGAGCTCTCACGTTACTAGAGAAGAAGAGTCAAAACACACTGTGGAGACCTTGACCAAACCAAGATGGGTGACCGAGCATTCTCAGACCTCTTGACCCCTTATGGAGTCAGCACTAGGGATGGCCGTAAAGGATCTTCCAATGCCAGTTCTTTTATTGTGCTCAGCTATTATTGTTGTTATATTTAATGGTGTTTCCATGACTTGTTCCTTCTTTTTTTCCTTTTATCCATCAATGACTTTCTCTGTGCTAAGAAACAAAGATATTTCAGTGACATAAACCAGTGCTTCTGTTGCCATTATACAATTAGAAATTGAACAAGAAAGATGGGCAGGAAATAAAATATTACTTGAACAAGCAATCCTTAAGAGTTTTTCCACTGTTGCCCAGAATAATAGATTAGACCTTGTGAACTAGAGGGAGATAGACAAGCAACAACATCCTCCTTTTCACTATGGATTCAGAGGCAAGACAGCATCTACCCTCACCCCCAGTGAGATGACCACCATTAACCAGAAGGTGTGCATCATGCCTGCCCCAGGGTGACAGATCACCTAAGTGCTGATGCTTAGGAAGATGGGTTTTCAGAGAAGTGGGTAGGCTTGCTTATGTATCAGAAGAAAAGAGTCACAACCCTCTAGCCATTTCATACAGACTGCAAACACTCATGGCTTATTCTAAGAGCAAGGGGGGGAAAAAGCCTAGGGGCTGAGGGGGAATGGTAGCACAAACCTGAATTCCTGCTTGGAGATAGAGACAGATGAATCTCTATGAGCTCAAGGTTAGTCTGGTCTATAAGGACCAAACTCAAAAGGAAAGAAAAAGAAAGCCCAGACTATATTTTAAGTTGTGTAATCAGATTTACTGAAGTGTTGACTGTGCTATGGATAACAGAATGGGTGTATAATAAGAATAAAGGCAGTGAGGACCCTTAAAAGATCCAGGCCAGGCAAGATAATTTAAGATAGAGTGATGATAAATTTAAAAAGAGAAAAAAAAAAACTTCAGTGAAGTCAAGAGCTACTTAGTAATTGCTTTCCAAGAGTTAGCACACTAGGAAAGAAAGAATGACTGAAACAGATAAAGATGACCATCACCCATGTCGGAAGTAAACAACATGTCTAGTGGTTCTTAAAACGGACCTCAAACTGGCTGAGAGACTCACTGCAGATGTTACTTAGCTGGTTAATCAGGGGCCCCGACACAGTGGTGCTTGGAAACCCTTTCATATATTTAGAATGCATTCTTAGAAGACGAGAAAGTTTCTGATTTAGGGGGACAGTAGTTCCCATGTTGGAAACAGACTCTAGGACATTCTTGGGTTCCATCATCTGAGGCTTTTGTCCAAGGAGCTTGTGGCCCCTCCAAGTGTGAAGTCAGCTTAGAGGTAGACATTTGTATCTAGGTGTTAGAGGAAAGATCTAAATAGAGACAAAAAGCCAGGTGTGGCTCACCCCTGTAACCCAGCACTCAGGAAGGCTGAGCAGGAGGATCATCAGGAGTTCAGAGTCAGCCTAGGCTACATAGTGAGCTCTAGACCAGCCTGAGCTACAAAGGGAGACTGTCTCAAAAATCCAAAGCATAAATAAATACATAAGTGGAGGCAGATGACATCAACTGATATTTATATTGTAACAGAAGTCACAGCAGAGTGATATGCAATTACCTGTGGACAAAGTACAGTGAGAACATGAAAGGGCCCCAAACATATTGTTAGGGTCTTGGAGACATAATACAGAGAAGAGGAGGAGGAGGAGCCGGTTAAGCAGGCTCACTGCTCCGGAACTGGAAGTGGAGAGAAAGCCCAACAGCTGGAGGTTTGCCCCAGTTGCTCTAGGGCAGTGATTCTCAACCTGTGGGTTGTGACCCCTTTTGGGGGTGGCATATCAGATATTTACATTACAATTCATAAAAGTAGCAGAAAAAAGTACAGTTATAAAGTAGCAATGAAATAAATTTATGGTTCGGGGTCACCACAACAAACTGTATTAAAGGGTCACAGCATTAGGAAGGTTGAAAACCTCTACTCTAAAGAAATATTTCAAGCAGTGAGTGTGTAAGTAGGTTGAAAGCTGTGCCTAATTCTGACAAAGCCTGGTGCTCCACCCTCCTCTCAACTGTACACCTCTGTATTGATTTCAGGCCCTCCACTTGGTAAGGTTGGACTCTGCCATGACAGCCGTCAGTGGGGAATTGTTTCCTAAAGTCTAACTGTAGGTGACTCCAAAGCTAGTTTTCTTCTAAGATTTGGAGAAAAATTACAATCCCCTTTCAGATGCTAAACACAAAGGTTTAGTCCCTGTGCCCATGCACTTGGGACTTGCAGGACTCCCATGTCTAGTGTGCTCCTGCCTGTGGGTTTGGCCTTGGCGATCATCGAAGCTCTCCATGTTCAGTAGTGTTCTTGCAGTCTCCCGGCCCACCCAGAACCAAAGAAACAGTGACCTTCTGGACCTGACTCCTCTGGGGCCCTACTGGTGTCTGCTGCAGAATCTATGGCTTTTTAAAACTTTGCCCTGATGTGTGTCTCCTATTCCCACCAAGGACGGGTCCTGCTCTTAAATGAGCCTCTATCTCCAGGGCCTATTACCATGCCTAGCACTTGGTATGTGCTGAGTAAATGTTTGCCGAATGAATGGAAAGTTGCATAATTTTCTGTTAATTCATGAACAGGCAATCAGGAAATTCCATCTCAAAGTATTCTTTCATCATAGACTGTAAAACATTGTTTAAATAAAGGATGTGGTTTATCCATGTTTAAGTTTTAGGTCAATTTTCTATGGAGTTAGTAAAATTTCATTCCAATACAAATTATTGAATTCCCTGGTGCCTTGGGTTTTCTGCCTATAAAATGAGAACGGTGGCTCTGATTTCCCTTGGTTCTGCAAAGAAGACTGGAAAACTCAGAGTTCTGCTGACCCAGAACAGTACGCCCTGGGTTTGACGCTCAACTTCCGTCTCAGTCTCAGGTTGGCTAGGAGGCTGAGGGGGCTCCGCTTATTAGTCTGTTAATGATTGCTCCTCGAACAAAGGCTGACGATAAGTCTTGTAATCATGCCATTCATTGACTAAAAGGTAGTTTTCCTGGAGGTCTCTGTCCCTTGCAGCTGGACTTGATGGCCTTAGCGCAGACCTGGTAGGTGCTACTGGATTGGTGGTCTTGTCGGACTTGGGTTATTTGCTCAAGCGAGTCTTCTTTCTGGTTCAATTTTGTTTTTCAGCTTTGGACGGCCTCTTGGTGGAAGATCTGTCAGGGAACTAAGAGATGACTTAAGCCAAAGGCAATCTTTCCAACTGTGGTCCAAGTAATGAAATGCACCAGCTCCCCACATGTGTTGTCATTATTATTGTTTCACGTCACATGGAGCGGCCACCACGATTGAGTGCTAATTCTCTGACAGGCTTTAGAAGTGACTCACTGTGACCACTTCACCATATACTCGTGTGGGTATTGTAACTATCTTCATTTTCCATGTACAGGGAGATGAAGCTCAGAGACATCTCACCGTCTCTGGGTATTACACAGCACTGAGCATTCAGAGGCCAGACAGAAAAATCAAGCTCCCTGGACTCCACCTCAGGCTACTTACCACCATTCGAACTTCCTGTAGATTCCTTTGCTCATTCTCTCTCTCTCTCTCTCTCTCTCTCTCTCTCTCTCTCTCTCTCTCCTTTCCTCTCCCCATGGGCTTTTAATGTACTTTGGTCAGAAGGCTAAATGTCACCCTCAATTATCTAAATTCTTACATTCCTACCTCCAAAGATACACATATGAGTTTTCTTGTCAATGCAAATAATTTGGGGCAAAACCGTAACTGACTTGGAAGCAGCACATTTATCTTTGTGACCTCAGTTGAAATCTACCGTTTTCTTCTTCCTCCAGTGGTTTACTTATTACTGTTTGTTCAAGACAAGTAACAATTATATCTGCAATTGCTTTTCCTCTTTTCCCTTAATTGTTGTAATAAATAATTCTAATTATCTTTCATCTTTTTTTCAAATTTCTTGTCCTGGTTCTTACATGGTTACATGTTTTTTCAACAGAGTAAGCCAGTGAGTTTATTCTGAATGGCCAGTGCATTGCTATTTACGGGACTTTGTATCCATAGTCAGATACTAGCCACTAATAACAAATGAAGTCTAGGTTTTTGTGTGTTTTCTGTGTATTTTTGAAAAATGTATCCACAAAGGCCTAACAGCATAATGAGAAGAAAATAAAACTAATAGAGTTCACACTGAGTTGCCTAGATGGCTGATGTAAAAAATGGAAGTCAAATTACCTCTCTGGGCTGAAGAACAGAGTTTTCTTCTGCTGTCAGTTCCAAATGGTTGCTGATAGCTTCCTGAAATGCTGAGTTTGAAAGTATGGTCCTGTCTATATGTCATCTTTTCCAGGTGGTGCAGGATTGTGTCAAGACTGAACGTAGGATAGGTTTTGACATGGTGAGAGGACAATGACCCCAGAAAAAGAAAACAACAAAAAAGGAGTATGCCACTTTCATAATGGCAAGAAACCTGTTTTAAACGCTAAAACAAACAAACAAGCAAACATAAAAAGCATAACCATACAACCCAAAAAGTAATGAGAAAAACTTGCAACTAATTTTTAAAGTCCAAAGACTTCATGGTGTATGTGTATGTGTGGAATGTGGGGGGGGAGGGGAAGGAGTGATAAACCATGTCCTCTGATGCCTGCTTACATTGCAAGGGGTCAGAAGAACTGCCTCCACTCAGTTAGGAAGAAGGGACCCCGGAACTAGTAAAACTTCCCTGTTGAAAATTAGAGAAGACCATGATTGACAGACAACTAGAAAACTAGGTTAAGATAGTCCAGCTGGGCCATGCAATGGACTCGTATGAGGAGGGCAGGCATTTAGCTTATGAGCTAAGCAAAATTGGCATCCAAGTCTTCACAGATCCTTGTAGGGAACACAGGTCTCTGTGAGCCTGAGAAAGCATCCTCATGGAATGAGAGCAGCATAAGATGCTTGTCGGGTGTTGACTGCTCTTCCTAATCCGCTGTGTTAATGTGCCTTGACACTTTCACTGTGGAGTGGAAGGAGACAATAAGGAGCACAGAGTATGATAAAGGAGTTGTCAAGGGGTCCAGATCATGATGGGTGTGAGCATCAGAAAGATGTGGCCTGAGTGTCACTGCCAGCACAATCCTCCTGGCAGCCCTGCAAAGTCTGAACTAGAAGAGACATGAGCTAGGAAATTACTCCAGTGATCTTGGTAAAATGTCTTGAAAATGGGTGTTGAAAATCATCAGGGCTCTGCCCCTGGTTAGTGACTGGAGGGCGACAGAGAGAAAGAGAAGCAGTTGAAGCACTTCTGAGGTCAGTGGGTTACAGAATACCAGAAGAGCGTGGACTCTGGTTGCCCAGCATGTTGGATTTCACAGCAGATGTACCAGCAGGCAGGATCATGAGTTCTAGGTCAGAGATTCAAATTCAAGGCCATCCTCTCAATAGCGACATGGTGTTTAACAAGTTGTCCAGCTCTCTATGTGTCAGTTTCCAAACGATAAAACTAAGGTAGGAACAGCATGTAGCTTATACCACAGATGTTAAAGACCACCTCAGGAATCGAACTCAGTTCAGTCAGGCTCGGTGGCAAGCACCTTTATCTGCTCCACCATCTCCATGGCTCTGCTTCTTACTTTTGAAGTAGTGGAATTGATGAGCTTTTTTATATTAGTCATATAAAGTGTACATGCTTTTTATCCCAATGGCTTGACTGAATCTCTGCAAGGGTGTTTAATACATCATAGGAAAGTTATTCTTGGAACTTGCCTTCAGTGTGGGCACTTACCACTGGCTTCTTAAAAGGACTGTAGCCACCTGGGAACCTCCGACTCTACAGTTCTACACATGATAGAGGGTTGGGCTAGACCCTGGGACTGTGCTGGGATTAGTCACAATCAGGACAGTACTGTCTCTGGCTCCCTGCTTCCTTCGACACAGCTCTTGTAAGCTATCTCCACCAATTGCTAGAATGGACTAGTTGTTAAGTACATGGGGCAGACATCCGCCATGTTCAGCGTGGGGCTTGGTAGCTAGCAATTGCTTGTAAATTGTGGTTGAAAAGATGTATGTTCTCATTTCACTCTCCTTTAATGCCCAGCCTTAGGAAGCAGCATTTGTTCTTTGCTGATACCCACACATTTCTTCCTTATGCCCTAGCCAACTGCCCTAAGCAGGAATATGTACAGGCCTTTCACAGAGTACAACCAAAGTGTTTAATCCACCATCAAAAAGGGAAGGCAGTAAGGTGAAACTGGATGATGGGACCACATTCACACAGAGAAATTTCTCCATAGACACACTGGTAAACTAAGATGTTTTGCCATAAAATGAGTCAGTAGACTGACCACATTTCTCTGTCCAAACCTGAATGTATCTACCTTGACAACTGGAGACAGCATAAATTAGTCAAACTGATGGGTACCTATGTTTTTAAGGATCTGCGATTTAATAGGCCTTGTGAGGCTGAACACACATCCCACTAAAATATGAAACAGAAAATAGAACACTCCACTTCAGCCAGGGAAGCAGGTAGGCTAACTGCAGATCTTCACCTCCCGCTCTGTTCCTCCAAGTCAAATCCCCTCCCAGCTCTGTAGCAGAACACCTACTGCAGTCTCCCATATCTCTTCGACCTCATATCCAATGTATCACATAGATCTCCTCCAAACTTCCTTCCCCACAAGCCATCACTCTATCCCAGGCTCCAACTCCAGCAACTGCAACAGGCATTTCCTGGGCTCTCAGGTCCCCAGGGGGAAGGCACAGCCTAACTAGGGATTGTCACTCTCCTTTCCTCCAAATCCAATCCCCCAGTCTCACCCCATCTTTGTAGTAGACCACTAGCTGCAGCCTCCTTCTCCTCTATGCCCCCATCTCCAGTGGATCATCCAGATCTTCCTGTTATTCCAGCCCTAACTCCAGCAGGCTTTCTCTGGGAACCCACTTGCCAATCCTACAGAGAAGCAAGGAGGAAGCAAAGCAGGTGAGAGGGCTTCACTCTCCCCCTTCTCTTCCATATCCAGTCCCCCAGGTTCACCCCTAGCTCTGAAGCAGACTACCTGTTGTGGCCTCTCCTTACTCTCTGCCCCCATTCCCAGGGAATTAAGCAGGTCCTGGTGGAACACCATTTTCCTCCCTCCTGTAGATAACCTCACACTCACTCCAACCCATCTCCATTCCTATGTGTTAGCTCCCAATACCTAGGAACACATTCTACCTGGAACCCCCAGTGACCACAACTATCAGGATCCCAGAAGAATTTCCTATCACACAACCCAATGCCATCACTCTCCTAAGAACTAGAGAGGCCAACAGAAACCAAGGAATAAAACACCTACCCGACAAAGACAAGACCAGATACCAGCACCCAGAATACAGTCTTCCCAAACCCAGATGCCTAGATGCCAGTGTAAAATAACAATCAATAACAACCAGGACAATGTATCTCTACCAGAGCCTACCAACCCTACCACAGTAGGCCCTGAGCATTGTAATAAAGCTGAAACACAAGACAAGAATCTTAAAATAGGCTATGAAGGGGTTGGGGATTTAGCTCAGTGGTAGAGCACTTGCCTAGCAAGCACAAGGACCTGGGTTCGATCCTCAGCTCTTAAAGAAAAAAAAGGCTATGAATATAGTAGAGATCCTTAAAAAAGAAATGAATAAATCCCTTCAAGAAAATTAATAAATGCCTTGCAAAAACACAAACAATGGAAGGAAATGAATAAAACAGTTCAAGACCTAAAAGTAGAAATAGAATCAGTAAAAAAAATCCCAAACTGAGGAAAATCTGGAAATAAAAAATTTGGGAACTTGACCAGAAACCACAGAGGCAAGCCTCATCAATAGAATACGAGAAATAGAAGAGAGAATCTCAGATACTGAAGACATGATAGAAGAAATGAATAGCTATGTCAAAAAGTTGGCACAGAACATCCAGGAAATTGGGGACACTATGAAAACACAAAATCTTCAAATAATATGAATAGAAGAAGAAACCCAGGTCAAAGGCAGAGAAATACTTTCAACAAAATCGTAGAAGAAATTTTCCCTAACTTAAAGAAGGAAATTCCTATCAAGGTACAAGAATCATACAGAACATCAAATAGACTAGACTAAAAAAAAAAAAAAAAAAATTCCCTCTGCACATAATAATAAAAACACTAAACATATAAAACAAAGAAAGAAGCCGGGCAGTGGTGGCGTATGCCTATAATCCCAGCACTCGGGAGGCAGAGGCAGGTGGACCTCTATGAGTTCAAGGACAGCCTGGTCTACAGAGCAAGTTCCAGGACAGCCTCCAAAGCTACAGAGAAACCCTGTCTCTAAAAACCAATAAATAAATAAATAAATAAATAAATAAATAAATTAATTAATCAAAGAAAGACTATTAAAAGCTGTAAGGGGAAAAGATCAAGTAACATATAATGGCAGACCTATCAGAATAACTCAACTTCCCAATGGAGATTCTAAAGTCAGGAGGGCCTAGACAGATGTTCTACAGACTCTAAGAGATTATAGATGCCACCTGTCTACGTATAGTATATTAGTCTATACTATACTCAGCAAAATTTCTTTTGGGTTTTATTTGGGTTGGGGGAGGGCTCAGAGTTTCTCTGTATAGCCCTGGCTGTCCTGGTACTCATTCTGTATACCAGGCTGACCTCAAAATCTGAGATCCACTTGCCTTTGCCTCTTAAGTGGTGGAATTAAAGGTGTGAGTCACCACTGCCTGGCAATAAATTCAATCACAATACATGGAGAAAATCAGACATTCTATGATAAAAACCAAATTTAAGCAATATCTATATACAAATCCAGCCTTACAGCAGGCACCACAGGGAAACCTCCAGGAAAACACAAAGAATAAATAATCCCAGACCAGAAATCAAAGAAGGAGACACACTCACAACAACAACAACAGCAACAAAATAACAAAAATCAACAAACACTGCTCATTGATATCTCTCAACATGAATGATCTCAACTTCCCAGAAAAAAGACATCAACTGGCATAATGGATTTGAAATGGGATCCACCCTTCTACTGCATTCAAGAAACATATGTTAACATCAAGGATAGACACCAACTCAGGGTTAAGAAAATAGAAAAAGATATAGACTTCAAAGCAAAACTAATCAGAAGAGATAGGGAAGGACACTATGTACTCATAAAAAGAAAACTCCTCCAAGAGGACATTGTAATTCTTTTTTTAAAAAATAAAGTTTTTTTTATTTATTATGTATACAGTATTCTGCCTGCATGTATGCATACAGGCCAGAAGAGGACACCAGATCTCATTACAGATGGTTGTGAGCCACCATGTGGTTGCTGGGAATTGAACTTGGGACCTCTGGAAGAGCAGCCAGTGCTCTTAACCCCTAAGCCATCTCTCCAGCCCCTCCCCCTCATCCTGGATCTCGCTCTGTAGACCACACTGGCCTTGAATTCACAGAGATCTGCCTGGCTCTGCACCCTGAGCACTGGGATTAAAGGCATGTGCTACTGTCACCCAGACATTGTAATTCTTAACATCTATGCACCAAACACAAGAGCACCCAAGTTCATAAAAGAACACTACCACAGCTTAAACCATATATTGACCCTTACACACTGATAGTGGGTGTCTCAGTCAGTGTTCTATTGCTGTGAAGGGATACCATGACCACAGCAACTCTAATAAGGAAAACATTTCATTGGGACTAGCCTACAGTTCAGAGGTTCAGTCCATTATCAACATGATGGGAAGCATAGCAGCATGTAGGCAGACATGGTGCTGGAAAAGTAGCCAAGAGTTCTACACCCAGATCCCTGGCAACAGGAAGAGAGAGTACCACTGAGCCTGGCTTGAGCATTTGATACCCCAAAGTCCACCCTCCTGACAGACTTCCTTCAACAAGGCCACACCTCCTAATCCCTGTTAAGTAGTTCCATTCCCTAATGACCAAGTATTCAAATCTATGAGCCTATGGGGGGGGGCCTTCTTATTCAAACCATCACAGTAGGAGACTTCAGTACCCTATTCTCACCAATAGACAGATCATCCAGACAAAAACTAAACAGAGAAATACTAGAGCTAAACAATATCATAAATTAAATTAACCTAGCAGATATTTACTGAACATTTTACCCAAACACTAAAGAATATACCTTCTTCTCAGCACCTTGTGCAACTTTCTCCAAAATCAGTTACATACTTGGGCACAGAACAAATCCCAACAGTTACAAAAAAATTAAAATAACACCCTGCTTCCTATCTCACCATCATGGGTTAAGGTTAAATATCAACAACAGAAAGCTTACAAACTCATGAAAACTGAACAATTCACTATTGAATAAAAAATGAGTCAAGACAGAAATTAAAGACTTTCTAGAATTGAATGAAAATTAATACACAACATCCTCAAATTTAATGCAACTCAATGAAGGTTGTTCTAAGAGTCAAGTTCATAGCACTAAGTACTTACATAAAAACAATTGGAAAGATGTAGTACTGGTAACAGCACACTTGAAAGCTCTAAAACAAAAGGAAGATATCACACCCAAAAGGAGTAGACTGCAAGAAATAATCAAACTTAGGGATGAAATCAATAAAGTAGACATAAATATAACAATACAAAGAATCAATGAAACAAAGAGTTAGTTCTTTGAAAAAAGCAATAAGATTGCCGAACCCTTGTCTAAATTAACTAAAAGACAGAGATGAGTTCCAAATTAACAAAAACAGAAAGGAAAGGGAGGATGTAACAACAAATGTTGAGGAAATCCACAGAATCATAATAGCCGGGGGCGGTAGTGCTCACCTTTAATCCCAGCACTCGGAGGCAGAACCAATGTGGATCTGTAGCATGAATGTGGAATTGTTAGAAGGTCTTATTAATAAAATCAAACCTGAGCCAGGTATTGGGGTGAATGCTGGAAGATCAGAGAAGCAAAACAAGCCACAGCCACTTCACCTGGCCAGCTTCTCAGCTGAACTGTTTCTTGAAAGCCTGAAAGCTTAACCAGCTCTAGTTCCTGGTCCTCACACCTTATATACCTTTCTGCTTTCTGCCATCACTTCCAGAGATTAAAGGCGTGTGTCACCATGCCTGGCTGTTTCCAGTGTGGCTTTAAACTCAGAGATTCGGATGGATCTCTGCCTCCCAGGTGATAGGATTAAAGGCATGTGTGCCACCATTTTCTGGCCTCTATATCTAGTGGCTGTTCTGTTCTCTGACCCCAGATAAGTTTATTAGGGTACACAATATTTGGGGGAACACAATATCACCACATTTCCCCTTTTTTGTCTAAAATTTTTTTAAAAAACCTTATAACTATCACAAGAAAAACTATATCCAATAAGTATATACAATATACATTAACGATGTCTTGTCCATTAATGTTTGACAGATTCAGACAAAAACTCCATTATATATATATATATTATATATATATATTCAGTAATCTACTTTTTGTCATTTTTATATCTTTCCCTTTTTCTTTTTAGAGTAGATTCAGAGATCTACTCATTTATCCTATTATTTATTTATCTTTTTTCTCAGAGTCAATGACCTACCTCATATCTATATTCTCGTCTTTCTTTATCCTTTTTTTTTTTTTTTTTTTTTTTTTTTTTTTTTTTTTGATCTCTGTGAGTTTGAGGCCAGCCAGGTCTACAGAGGGAGATCCTGGACAGACACTAAAACTACACAGAGATACCGTGTCTCAAAAAACAAAAACTAAACAAACAAACAAACAAAAGACATACTTTTAAAACCTGTACTCCACCAAATTGGAAAATCTAAAAGAAATGGATAATTTACTCAATACACACCACTTGCCAAAGTCAGATCAAGATTGCATAAGCAATTTAAACATACCAAAAGCCCCTGGTGAAACAAAAGAAGCAATTGAAAGTCTACCAAACAAAAAAAACAAACAAAAAACAAAACAACAACAAAGGCCAGATAGTTTTAGCACAGGTTTCTCCCAGACTTTAAGAGTTAATGGCAATACTCCTGAAATTATTCCAAAAAATAGAAACAGAAGGAACATTTCCCAATTTGTTTTATGAAACCACAGCTACCCTGATACCCAAATCACATAAAGACCCAACAAAGAAATAAAATTACAGATAAATTTCCTTATGAACATACATTTAACAATTCTCAATAAAATACTTGTAAACTAAATCCAAGAACACATCAAAAAGATTATCCACCCTGATACAATAGGCTTCATCCTAGAGAAGCAGGGATGGTTCAATATATGTAAACCAATAAATATAATCTACCATGTAAACAAACTGAAAGAAAAAAAACACACGATCATTTCACTAGATGCAGGAAAGTTCTGACAAAGTCCAACACCCTTTCATGATAAAAGTCCTAGAAAGACTGGAGATACAAAGGACATACCTCAACATAATAAAGGCAGTTTAGAGCAAGCCCATAGCTAAGATCAGTTTAAATGGAGAGAAACTCAAAGCAATTACACTAAAAACAAAACAAGACAAGGTTTTTCATTCTCTCCATACCTATCAATATAGTACTTGAAGTCTTTGCTAGAGCAATAATACTAAAGGAGAGCAAGGGGGTACAAATGGGAAAGGAAGAAGCCAAAGTATCTTTATTTGCAGGTGAAATAGCTTTACCCATAAATGACCCTAAAATCTCCACCATGAATCTCCTACAGCTGATAAACAAATAGGTGGATAAGGAGTTAACCCAGAGAAGTCAGTGACCTTCCTAGACGCAAATGCCGAATGGACTGAAAAAGAAACCAGGCAAACAGCACCCTCACGACAGTCTGAAATAATGTATTCTTGGGGTAGCTCTAACTAACCTAGTGAAAAACTTACATAACAAAAACCTGATGACGTTGAAGAAATAAATTGAAAAGATATCATAAGATGCAAAAATATCCTATTCTCATAGATTGGTAGGGTTAATAAAGTTAAAATAGCCATCCTATCAAAAGCAATCTACAAATTCAATGCAATCCCCATCAAAATTCCAATACAATTCTTCACAGATCTTGAAAGAATATTTTCGGCTTCATATGGAAAGATTAAAAAAAGAAAACAACAACAGGATAGTTAAAAACAATCCTAAATTAGTAGGAGGAGAATAATAAAAGAAGTGCTGGAGGTATTACCATCCTCAATTTCAAGTTGTACTATAGAGCTATAGTAACGCAAACAGTATGGTATTGGCACAAAAACATACATATTGATAAATGAAATTGAAGACCCAGACATAAATCCACATACCTATGCACACCTGATTTTTTTTTTAATAAAGAAGCCAGAAAAACACACTGGGCAAAAAAAGACAACATCTTCAACAAATGATGCTGGTCAAACTGGATGTCTGCATGGAGAAGAATGCAAATAGATCCATCCTTACCACCCTGCACAAAACTCAACTCCAAATGGATCAAAAACCTTACCATAAAACCAGATACACCGAACCTTATAGAAAAGAAACTGGGAAATAGCCTTGAACTTATAGGCACTGGAAAAAGACATTCAGAATAGAATACCTATAGCACAGGCACCAAGATGAGTGATTAATAAATGGGACTTCATGAAACTAAAAAGCTTCTGCATAGCCAAGGGCATCATCATCCAGACAAAGAGGCAGCCTACAGAATGGGATAAAATTGTACCTACTATACGTCTGATAGAGGGCTAATATCCAAAACATATAAATAACTAAAAACTAGATATCAAGAAAACAACACATAACCCAATTTAAAAATGGTGCATAGCTCTAAACAGAATATTCTCAAAAGAAGAAATTCAAAAGGATGAGAAACATATAAAGAAATATTCAACATCCTTAGCAACCAGGGAAATACAAATCAAATCTACTTTGAGGTTTCATCTTACATGTCATAGTGGACAAAATCAGTGAAACAAGTGGCAGCTCATGTTGGCAAGGATGCAGGTTAAGAGGAACAGTCATCTATTGATGGTGGGAGTACAAACTTGTACAGCTCTTATAGAAATCAGTGTGGCAGCTCCTCAGAAAGATGGGAATCAATATAGCGTAAGACCTAGCTAGACCACTCTTGGGCATGTATCCAAAGATTACTTCATCCTACCACAGAGACACTTTATTGGGGAATATTATTTTAGGGTGTGTTACTTTTGTTTATGTTGCATTTGTTTAACTTTTGTTTATGTTGCATTTGTTTAACTTTGTGTAGCTGTGTTACTGCGCCTGACTAAAGCACCTGATGGTCTAATAAAGAGCTGAACAGCCAATATCAATGCAGGAGAAAGGATGGACGGGGCTGGAAGGCAGAATGAATTAATAGAAGGCGAAATCTGGGAGCGGAGAGATCTAGGAGCAAGAGAAGAAGGGGGACTCCAGGGGTCAGCCACCCAGCTACACAGCCAGCCATGGAGAAAGAGTAAGATTTACAGAAGTAAGAGAACAAGAAAAACCCTGAGGCAAAAGGTAGACAGGATAATTTAAGTTAGAAAAGCTGGCAAGAAACAAACCAAGCTAAGGCCAGGCATTCATAATTAATAATAAGTCTCCGTGTGTGATTTAAATGGGAGCTGAGTGGTAGGTCCCTAAAAGAGCAAACAAACATTAGCAGATAGCCACTTGCAAACAGAAATCTTGTTTTCTCCAAGGGAGTCTCACTCGGGATGCCAACTGCTCCTCAGGGTTGGCTGCTTGTTCAGCAGTAGATAGCCAACAGAAAACTAGTCCAGTGGCATCTTGGAAGGTTTGTTGTCTCATAATGTCATGTAAGGACTTTTCTTTTTTTATAAAAATTTACCTTATTACATTTTATTTTTAATATTCACCCTTTCTTCTTCTCTTTTGCCCTAAAGGTCCTTTACATATATATTATGGCTTCCAGTTTAGTGGTTTTATGGGATTCCCAAGTGTGCAAATGAGAGGGTGTCTGCTTCTTGTGCCTTCTCTTGGACTCTTTTCCTTTGGCTTGTTTGTTTTGTCCTATCCCAATGTTAGTTTTTGTTTTATCTTATTATATTTACTATTATTCCTTGGAAGCCTTTCTGTTTTCTAATGAGAGAAAGGGGGTAGGAAGAGACAGAAAGATGGGAGGGGGTAGGGAGGAACTGGGAAGAGTATAGGGGGACTGTAATCAGGATATATTATGTAGAAAAAATCCATTTCCAGTAAAGGGGTGGGGTAATAAATGGAAAACACACCAAAAAAATTGTTTGGATTACCTCCAAAAAAAATTAACACAGAAAATAGATTCAAAATAGAAAAACAATAAATAAAACAAAGCTAGTTTATCATCACTGGCACAGAGAAATTTTAGACGTATTCTTTCTGTACTCCACATCAGGACCAAATCATTATTTTCCAGGTTTTTCGTTCTGAGGGAAACACCTTGCCAAGTGTACATGCAAGTGGCTCCAGAAACTTCCTTCTGCTCACCTAAACATTAGGCTAAAGTAAGAATTCTGACTGGACCCTTTGCTACAGCAGCATTGGTGTGAGATTCTCACAGGTGACCCCACAACTAGACTGAAATTCTTACAACAAAGAGCAAGAGCTCTTGCGGAAAAGTTGCCATGGTTACCAAAGGCTCACAAAATGGCACTAACACTTAGGGCTCACCTCCAGCTTCTCCACCTGCCACGTGATCCTGCCACAGACTCTTCAACCAGAAAACATCTGCTGCCTCTTCAGAGGTGCTTCTCCACAGACTAGTTTCTAGAAAAGCAGCTCTTGGAAGTCACTGGACTTGACATTTCTTATCCCATCTTATTTGAACTATTGGATTTACTTATAGAAGCCAGTCTTTTAAAACAGATGCAAGGTCATAAGGCTGAAAGGAAAAGCCAGTTCAGTATAATCCTTCCTCACCCTCCCTGGACCCCTTCCTCAGGCTTGGAGATGCAGGCATGTCTGTGGTGACTTCCCTAGGTCCTTCCCTGGGAAAATCCATCAAAAGGATAAACACGAGTGACATAACATTGGTCCTCACTTGACACTACACTCAGGTCCCAACCTGAGCCCTTAGAGCAGTCTTGAGTTAATGATGATGAATAAAAAGGACACACAACACATGGATTTTCAGAGCAATTTAAGAGAACAGTTCTCTGACCCTTGCTGCTTTATTTTGTATGCATTCAGAATTTAAGTGCTCACTCCCACTGGTCCAAAGATGACCAAAACAGAGGCAGAGGACTTCTGTTCAGTTATGGGTCAATCCCCTAAGCTGTCCCTTCACCTAGACAGGGTCAGGACTTAACAGTGCTTATCCAGGATGGGACATTGCCTGACATGCCAAGACATTAGTTGAAGCTCACTATTACAGAATTGTGCCACCACACTCAACTAAGAATCAAAAATTTTAAAGAAAACATACTACAGCAGATAGCTTTGAGAGGAGAAAAACTGCATGGCCATCTATTTTTCAGGGTATTTAAAACTATTAAAATCACTGAGTATGAGGAGGAGGGGATGGAGGTAATGTCCTCTGCCCACTCCACAAGGGCACACAAGGCATCTGACATTGTATTTGCATCCAGGGGAATCCTGGTTTGGTGTCACCTGAGTCCTGTAGCTCTGAAACCTCCTGAACTTCCTGTTTCTACACTGACCCACTGCCACTCATCAGGAGATGGCTTAAGTCAGGCCACTCTCTGGTCCATTTTCCCACTTCTGCTGTTTTCTAAAAACAATCATGGTGCCACTGTGTTCAAGACTTCCATTTCTTTTCCCAGTGATGGATTAGAGAGTCAGCCCTCCTCACTTGCCCAGGCCTGTGAATTTTAACACAAAAGAAGGGATGTGTAAGGCATGTGATTTTCCTCAGTGTCTTGCCATCCATGACAATTGTCATGTATGCTCACGTGCCTCTCAAAGGCAAGGCTGTTCACCATTGTTCTAACTCCAGGATCATGTCCTACAGGATGCCTACAATTAATCTCATTGACTGACTTTACATGATAGAGGCAGGAGGTGTCAGGGTGCTTTCACCTGGATCCTGACAGTAAGGACGCTTAATGTGGGTTGTCTTTCTGTATGCTGTGAATATGTGTTGGTCCCATAGTTAATAAAGAAGCTGCTTTGGCCTATAGCAAGGTAAGACGTAGTTGGAAGTTTGCCTGTGTCCTACTGGGTCCCACAGCTACTCAGACCCAAGTAAACACACAGAGGCTAATATTATTTACAAACTGTATAGTCTATGGCAGGCGTCTTGCTAGCTAGCTCTTTAATCTTAAATTAACCCATAAGTATTAATCTGTGTATCACCACATGTTCTGTAGCTTTATCTGCGTCCCATTACATGTTGCTCCTTGGGTGGCTGGCTTGTGTCTCTTCCCTTCTGCCTTTCTTCTTCCTGTCTATCTGCTTGTATTTTCTGTCTGGCTACAACCTGATTCACCATAGGCCAAAGCAGCTTCTTTACTAACCAATCAGAACAACACATATTCACAGCATACAGAAAAATCTCCCACAACACTTCCCCTTTTCTGTCTAATCAAAAAGGAAGGCTTTAACTTTAACCACTGCCTGTGGCCTTGAGAGCACAGCTATGGGCTTAAAAACAGCTGCATGCTATGCCACTTAGCACTCCTTCCCAGAACTGGGGCAATAAATGTGGCTCCCACCAGTCCCTTACCATGAAGCTAAGCACTCAGGGAACAAAGGAATGGGGCAGAGCCAACCGCCAAAGCTGCCACTTTGGTCCTACCTTAACAGATAAGGATTACAGATACACAATAAAGACAAATTCAGATGGGGAAATAAAAACCTCTAAATGAGTCAGGTTATGTTTAAAATATGTACATAGGCTTGGGAGAAAAGAGAGAATGGGTTTAGATAGTCATAAAAAATAAAGTCTTAGAAATAATAAAGTAATATATAAAATTAAAGGCATGTAAAGATGGAAAATACAGAGTCTGGATTATGTCTATTGTTACGTTTTCTCTGAATTTTTTGACTTTTAATGAGCTAAACTGCAGAGAGACATTTGATTGTAGTGGCTACTAAGTTAAACCAACATACATATTTTAAAGGTATCTTGACTTCAAAATTGGGATCTAAGGATATGTTGCTTTGGAAAAGAGGCTCTGCTTTTGTTTCCACAGGAAGCAAGGGGCTGTGGATTTGTTACAGGTTACAATGGATTTGATCAAGCAAGACCTCCTGAACCTTGACAGATGGTTATCTATCAACAAAGGTTATAGCTGGTCTTCTCAGGACCTGACCATTATCTCAAAATTTCTCAGGATCCCCATGAGATTACCAATGCCCCCAATCAGCAAGAAGTAGTATAGAAAACGATGCCTGAATTCCCAAAACCTCGTTTATGAATGTTTGTTTTCATTTAGAGGGTTGGTTATGAATGGTTAATGGACATAGTCAGTCTCTTTCTAAGAAAGGGGGGGGGGGGAATATGCTATAGAAATGATTTTCTTTTAAAAAAATAGATTATTGAATCTACTTTAATCAAAAAACTGTTAATCTCAAAATACTATACATTTGGTATGGATTTTAGGTTATTGACACAAACTTAAGGTCAATTTTTTTATGCTATATGTATTTCTGCTCTTGTTTGGGTTATTATGTTTATGTACCTCATTTAAAGTTGCAATGTATAATTAATAAATACAGATTAATAGTCATCTAAAATAATCAAACTTATAGTCATATTGAGTTAGGTTTTCTAGATATGCAAAGATATATTTCTGATAGATAGGCAATCTTCAAACATTTCAAAGACCAACAGAATATGGCATTTAAAATGCTTTAAGAACTTAGACTTTTTTCAACAGTGAGACATGTCTGCCCCTGACAGCACCAGTTACTTCAAAGAGAATGATGGGCATTGATGAAACTCCATAGGAGATTGCTTTCATTATGGCAAAATTAGCCATTGTGGCAAGAAACCGCTTTTGCCTTGACTGCTTGACTGTATGTTGTATAAACTGGACATGCAGGACCCACAGGAAAATGACTGCTGAATTTTGACAAAACAAGGTGGGGCAGTCTTTCAGGGTTCCTGCTCCACAGAAGAAACTACCAAACATTCTTCATGACACAGAGGAAAGTGACTGGCAAGCTTTGCCAAAATAGGCAGGACAATCCTTAAAATTTCCTTCTTCACTAAAAAGTTTACCAGATACTCTAGGCAAATAGGCTGAAGATGTATGCCCCAATGTTGCAGAGGAACTTTGGGTGACTGTCCAGTCAGCCAGATGTTTCTGTTGTTTCTAGAGTTTTGTAAATTGCATGCAATGCACTTTCAATTTGTTCAGATAATATTATATTATTCTGGGGTCTTTGATGGAGTTGAAGACTAAATAGTTATAATTATAGTTTTTCTTAGTTATAATAGAAAGTAAATTAGATACAAAACTTTAGACTCATCAAGATAAAATAGATAATTATTTTCTCTAATTTTGTCAAATGCAAATGGATTGGATATTGTTGCTGTAATTCTTGCTTGATAACTGTTTTTGTTTTAATATATTAAGGTTAAAACCTTCCTTTTTAATTAGACAAAGAAAGAGGAAGAAATGCTGTGGAATAATGCTCTTATACACTGTAAAGATTTGGCACTAAAATTGGTTTAATAAAACACTGATTGTCCAGTAACCAGGCAGGAAGTATAGGCAGGGCAACCAGACTAGAATTCTGGGAAGAGGAAGGGCAGAGTCAGGAGTCACCAGCCAGATGCAAAGGAAGCAAGATGAAAATGTCATACTGAGAAAAGATAACAAGCCATGTGCAACATGGATAAACATAAATAAGAATTGTAATTTAAGTGTAAGAGCTAGTTGGTAATAAGCCTGAGCTACTGGCTGGGCATTTATAAGTAATATTAAGCCTTGGTGTCAATTATTTAAGAAGAGGCTGCTGGGTATTTGGGAACAGGAGAGAAATTTACACCTACAGTTGCTTGTAACAAGTATGTTTTCAGCCTCCTTACAGAGATGGGAATTCGAAGATGAGTTGGGGCTAGAGTTACTCTTAATGCCTCTAAAGGTTCAGTGTGAATTTAAAGGAAAGAAGTTTAACCCACTAACGTGGTGTTGGACCCTGAGGCACATCTGTCTCCCTTTAATCTCACTTCTCAGAGCTCACATTTGGAATCTGTGGAAGAAAAACCAAAATGGACCACTGAAGAGTGAAGCTCTGGTCTCGAGTGTTCCCAAAAGTGTGTTATAAACACTATCACCTAACTCTGCCGGTCATGACCCACCAACACCAGCCCTTCTGCCATAGTTCTTGCCTAGAACACTGTTCTGACATCCATATATTCTTCCCTGCCAGTCTTAGCTAGATACCATAGACTGTCACAGTACAAAGGACATGATACTGGTAATAAAGATCCATGGGTAGGTCTTGCAGCACATTTCTGTTGCCATCGGTGACTCTGGAAGAATTTTTAAAAAAAATGCAGGGGACAATTAACAGACAAGTTACTAATGCTCCCCTAAATCTGGTTTACAAATCACTTTCACATATAATATCATGGTTAAGATGCTTTGAGCTATAATAGAAACCAACCCAAGCTAATTATAGAAGATATTGATGATGATGATGATAATGATGATGTGGATGTCAGGATATTTTGCTGATCCTTGGGGCCAAAATAAAACTGGGCCTCAAGAGTGAAAAATCAAAACACTCTGTTCCCTTTGTCAGTTATCTCTTATTTATTTATGCTTTAAACCAGAGATCTGTGTTCTCTCGGATTCAACTGCATGGTTGGAAAAGTACCACAAACCAAGGCCTTCTGAGTTTGCCTTCCCTGAGTTTAAAACAACAGCCAGTTGAAACTAGAATTTCTTAATCTTCCCTCCTCAGGCCTGGCTCCGTCAACTAGGATTGGGAGATTAGGCCATGTTGAGCAGATATAGCTTGCAAAAGATCAACCGATGAGACTATGTGGACAGGAATAAATTGGGGGAGCAGTTGGAAAGGGTCTAGGAGAGGGAACCTAGTTGTTCAAATATATCCTTGGTATTGATTTGATTGTCTGCCCTGCCCACTAACATGTTTATTAGTAGTCATAGTCTCATCCTGCAGAAGACATTGAATTTCAGAATGATTACAGTAGAGCTAAAGATGCAAGCAAAAGAGGAATGAATCAAGGTCTGGCATCTTCATTAGCCTCTATGAGCCTTGCTTTTACGTACAATGTAAAGGGAAAAAACTAGAAACCAAAACCAAAATCCACACAAGCAGAAAAAAACCCACCATGGCTCCTACCCTATCTATGCAAAGTTTTACATTTAATTGGAGATGATATAAGATAGACCCTCAAGAAATTAATTTGGTAACCTCTTGAAAGCAATATGAAGATACTGCAAAGGGGGAAAATAGTGAAAATGTTGTCAACGCAACTGCAGTCAATTCGAAGGCCTAACTCCAGATTCTCATTTAGAAGGAATTTGGGGAGACTTTAGGTAGACTCTTTCAGATGTAAGTAACAAAAGAACCAAGTCCCCAGAAGCAACTTCCATATCAATGCTGCAAATCTGACTCACACACTGTCTAAACAGTTGACAAAAAGCAAGACAGACATTTTCTATTTTAAAGAAATAAAGAAGGATGCAAGTTGAAGTAGAAAGTCCTAAAGTTTCAGGTTTGCAGATAGACATCGAGCCCAGCTCACAGCCTACCCATCTCCTCCTGCACAGGGCTACCTCCTTAGAATCACTCTGCTTCCTGAGGTGAACCCTCTCCCAAAGGGTTACTGACACCTCTGGGTTAACAGGATTGGCCCAAAGCTTTTTCAGATCTCCTCTTAATAGGATTCTTTTTGGATTTGCATCATTGTGTATAAGATTAAGAATTGAGTTATAACTGTAACAGGCCCCACTCTAAGCTCAGAAAACTCATGTTAGAGGAGGTTGAAGATACGGTTCAACAGGTAAGAAGGCTTCCTGCTTCCAGAGGATTCCAGTTCTGTTCCCAGCAGGTGGCTCACAACCATCTGTAACTCCAGCTCTAAGGCAACCTGACACCCTACCATGGCCTCCAGAGGCACCTGCACACATACAGAATATACTCACATTCTTACAATTTTTTAAGTGAATGATATTTTGTCTGTACAAAATTTACATTCTAGTGACAAAAGACAGAAATTAATTTAATTAGTACAAAAAATTAGAAAGTGGTAAGAACTGTTCAAAATCAAAGAAAGCAGGTGCTAGAAAGGTAGCTCAGCCACTAGGAACACTGCTCTTGCGGACGACATAGGTTCAGTCCCTAGAGCCCATGGGGCTGCTCATAACTCCAGCTTCAGGGGACCCAATGGCCTCTTTTTGTCTCTGCGGGCACAGCACACATGTACTTCACTTACAAACATGTACTTCACTTACAAACATGTAGAGAAAATACTCAGGCACATACAAAAATGAAATAAACAAGTCTTTTAAAATTAAACCAAAGGAAGAAAAGTGAGGGAGTATCAAATGGTTCTAATTAGAAACGATGTGGGAAGCGGTGGTGTTAGTCAAAGGATAGACGGGAAGAAGCTAAGCCTTGTTCAAATCTAGCTGTGGGCCCTGTTACACTGTTCTAATCCCTCCAGCCCTTCATGTCACTCAGTATATAAGCCAAAGTCCTTACAAGGCACCTTGGCAGGCAGGTATACCAGAATTAGACTTCAAAGGAATAATCTTATCCCAAAGGAGTTTCTAATGTCCCTCCTTTTGAGTTCTCAGGATCCCCCAGGTTAGATTAGGAGGGATATTAACACCCCTGCAATAACACGATGAGAAATGATGATGCTGTGAGACAGGTCACTGGTGAGAAAGGAGAATTGGATGTAAGAGCCCAAAGCATTCTTGATGAATCAGCAGTGTGTGTGTGTGTGTGTGTGTGTGTGTGTGTGTGTGTGTGTGTGTGTGAGAGAGAGAGAGAGAGAGAGAGAGACAGAGACAGAGACAGAGAGAGAACTGAAAAGACAAGTAAAATGTTTGAGTCTGAGCATTTGGAGTCGTGGTTCTCAACCTTCCCAATGCGACCCTTGAATACAGTTCCTCATGTTGTGGTGACTCTCAACCATAAAATTATTTTCATTGCTACTTCAGAACTGTAATTTTGCTACTGTTATGAATCATAATGTGAATATCTGTACTTTCCAATGGTCTTTGGTGATCCCTATGAAAGGGTTGTTTGACACCCCCCCCCCCCCCCCCCACAAAGAGTTGTGACTCACAGATTGAGAACCACTGATCCAGAAAGACAAATTGCTATTACTAAGAGCAGGCTTTACAGGAGAGAACCAGGTGTCCCATTTGCAGTGAGTTAATCTCCAGGCTCTTGGTTGGGTGTTCAGCAGGTGGAACAAAGTCTGAAACTTGGGAAAGAACTCTAGCCTTGGAGAATGAATCTGTAAAGCAGGAGCAAGTGGGTAGGTATAGGGCTGTTACTCACTGAGAGAAGACTGCCTCGAACAGTGAGCCCCTGAATTTGATCTCCTGCATTAGGGAGGAAGGAAGAACATATGAATGGATTTGAAACTGAGGTTATAAAGAATCTTCAAAGATATGACTGTAGAAAAGAGTGAGGTCCAAATATGGAGTCCTGGGGACAGAGAGGGAGAAGAGAGGGGGCGTGGCTAGGGAGGCTGAGAACAGTCAGCATCATAAAGGGACAGGAACAGGTATTTTTTTTTTTTTTTTATCTTCACAGTGCACTGGGTGCACCGCACCAGTGAATTCTTATTATTATCTGACCAAGAGATCAATTGATTGTCTGATTTATTGATCAATTCCATAACTATAGCTCATGAGATACATCAGGGATTGTGATGTTTAAAAACAGACTACAAGAAGAAGCTACAGAAAGCCAATTCCAGTTTTATATCTCCATTTCAATCACAGCTAGCCTGGCTTTTGTTTGGTTTTGTTTGTTTTTGTTTTTTGCTTTTTTGGCCCTTGAATAATGAACCACGGTTGGAAATTTTATTTGTAGAAGAGGTAGCAAAAGTAATGGGAAGCAGATTCTCACTTCTAGAAAAAGAAAAGAGGTGCAGTTGAAGAAAGCCACTACCCTGTGTAATCTTGGAGGTCCATGATCCCTTTGGTCCTATCTAGCTCTAAATGTATTTAATTCTGGTAAATTTGAAAAAAAAAAAAGGATTTTCTAGTATCAAGGGCCACTAACCACTGTCGTCTGGTAGAGCAAGGTGACAAGGCGCTTGTGTTCTTTCTCGTGACTGAGACCCACATGAGACAGAAATTACATCATGAGAAAAGTGGGGAGAAAGAAGAACAATTGGCTGTGAGCTGTAGGAGGCAGAGAAGGTTGATCTATGAATCCAGGGAAACGTTTCAGTCACCAGCTAAGGCATGTTCTAGCTGAGAGGAGAGAACAACACTTTTCTCCATCCCTCGGAACTCGTGAGTGTTCCACTGACCGAAGGCATCCACAGAGATACATTCCAAGGGAGTTTCTTGCAGGATTACACTGAAAAAAAAAAAATCAAAAGTCCTGCAAGGGTTTACCAACAACTGCTAATAAGAAACGGTTGTCACTGCCCATCAGACATTAACTGTCTGTGTATAGCCCTTCACTTAACCCTCACAACCTCAAGGTAGGTATCCTTAGGCACTCAACAAACACTTGTTGAAATAATACCACGACTAAGACTCAGAACAGTTCATTTGCCCAAGATTATCCAACAAGTGGTGGAACTGCGTTAAATGTGAGGTGCCTAGATTTCAACACCAGTGTTCTTAATCACTGTGTTTTTGGTTAGCTCACTGGATCTTAATGTTGCACGTAGTGGACGATTCGTGTGCCCCACCCAGCACCTGCTGCAGCCACAGCTGCCAGGAGTTAGGCTACTGATGGCTCACAGCTGTTTCCTTGGACAGTCCTGCCAGGCAAACAGATCTGCCCTGCCAAGGCTACTTCCTTTGCTTAGGGAAACTTAGGACCAGTAAGTAATCGATGCAAGGACATAAGGGTCTAGTTCCTTGTCTCAGTTAACAAGACCTCCAGCGGGCCACCCCACCTCCAGGACCCCAGGGTTATCTTCACTGTGCCTCATTCTGCTTTTCTCGTTGCCTGTGAAATTCTTCCCAGTAAACTTCTCATCTCCAGTGTTCTTCTCAAGGATGTGGCCAAGGGAACCCAGCAAGGACATGACATCTGCAGAGATCTACAGAGCTCCTTCTGCTCACTTAATAACTAGGAAGTGTGCGCTGAGCTCCAGGTAGATGTGACTTCATCTTTTGAGTATTGCCTATTTGGAACACTTATCTATCTTCTAGCGGTGGTCTTCTTTTAGATATTATAGGTATTAATCTTGCATTGGGTATAGGTGTTCCTTTAGTCTGTGTCTTGTCTTTTAACTGTTTGGTATCTCTCTCTTTTTTAAAAATGTAAGTCTCTACTCTTGGAATCCTAGGTGTGGAGCCTTTGTAACAGTGGTTCTCAACCTGTGGGTCTTAACCCCTTGGGAGGTCAAATGACCTTTGCAGGGGTTACCTAAGACCATTAGAAAACACAGATAGATATATTACAACTTATAACAGTAGCAAGATTACAATTATAAAGTAACAATGAAAGTAATTTTATGGCTGGGGGTCACCACAACATGAGGAACTGTATTTAAGGGTTGCAACATTAAGGAAGATTGAGAACCACTGGTTTATAGCTTTGCGTGCTGGGGGCGTGTCTGTGGGGGGGGGATGTCTATGTGTGTGTAGGTATGGGTGTGGGCGTGTGGGGGTGTGTGTGTCTATATGAGGTGTATGAGGTTGTGTGTGGGTGTGGGGGGTGTCTATGTGTGGGTATGTATGTCTATGTGAGTGTGTGTGTATGTGTGTGTATGATGACAGTTCATGAGCCTTCTATACTGAAAAGAATATATAAGTTAAAAACAATAACGAGTTTCACTCTGATTATACTAGCAAATTCTTTTGTTTGTTTTTGGTTTTTTGTTTTGTTTTGTTTTGTGAGGTTTTCGAGACAGGGTTTCTCTGTGTAGCTTTGCTCCTTTCCTGAAACTCTCTTTGGAGACTAGGCTGGCCTCGAACTCACAGAGATCTGCTTGCCTCTGCCACCTGAGTGCTGGGATTAAAGGCATGCACCACCACCGCCTGGCGCAAATTTTTAAAGTTTTATTGACCACAAGCACAAGAGAGTGCTGTGGAAAAGCAAGAACCTTCCTGCTCTGGAGTAAAACTGCAAATGATTACAATCAGCAGAGCCCTGGATCAAAACCTGAGGAGGCTGAAGATAGTCCTGCACAGCACCCTTGGGACTCCACCCTTAGACACCTCAGCTTGAGGCAGCAAGCACAATGCTAAGGAAAATTCTAATCCATTTCTCCAGTACCATTGCCAGCCCTAGCTTGTGAGGTTCTCTCCTCCCGCTTTCCCTCCAGTCCAGGTGGACTGCACCAAACCCCAGAGGGAATCCACCTCTATCCCTCCTCCCTTGCCCTCGCGTCAAGGGCAGATACCTAGAAACACTCTGTCTGGGACCAGTGGTGGCCAACGCTGGGCTGGGACTCAGGCGATTTTCACTCTCATTTAGATCTCTAGTCTCATCCCAGCACTGTAGCTACCTGCTTGAAGGGGTCTGTCCTCCCTCTTACCTCCATTGCTGGGGGACTCCGCCAGACATTGGAGTAGGCGGTGGCGCACGCCTGTAATCCCAGCACTCGGGAGGCAGAGCCAGGCGGATCTCTGTGAGTTTGAGGTCAGCCTGGGCTACAGAGCGAGATCCAGGACAGGCTCCAAAGCTACACAGAGAAACCCTGTCTCGGAAAAACAAAACTAAAACAAACAAAAAAACAACAACAACAAAACAAAAATTGGAGTAGACACCGTGTCTCCTTCCTGTGGACCCTCTCAGCCCCACCTTCCTTCTAGCCTATGCCCATTCTTTCCAACCAGCCCCAGATACCCAGAAACACTTTCAGTGTGGGACCCCCAGTGGCCACACCTGGCAGGGACTCAGCTAGGTGAGTCACACCACCCTTCTGGTCCTCCATTACCATCTCCCCATTCCCACCCTCAGCCCAGGAACAAATGCTTACATGTGCCTTCGTCCTACCTCATCTTCATTCACTGGAGACTCCAAGTCTTGGTTCAGAACCAGGGCTCCCCTAATCCTTTCACTCCTGTCTCTCTAGATAATTATTTGTCTTACTGCAACATGCTGGTGGGATCCCCTCTTCCCCCCACACTGCCAATTCCTGATGGACCCCACCTTTAGGTATAAACAAGATCCCCTTAGTTCTTTCCTGAAGCTCCATGTAGTCTTTCTCCTGGCCCATCTCTATTACACACACACACACACACACACACACACACACACACACGTGCACACACACACACACACACACGCACACATGTGCACACACACACACGCACACACGTGCACACACACACATGCACACACACAGAAGCACTTCCTAGCAGGCCACCACACTTTTCTAAGATCCAGAGAGGCCATCAGTAACAAAGGAAAGGAACACCCACCCAAAAGACAAGACTATATGCCAACTCCAGATTCCTATACACCAGTGCAAAAACACAATCAAGAATAGCCAAGACAGTATGACTCCAGCAGAACCTGGTAATCTTACTACAGTAGGCCTAGAGAAAAGAAATAAAGCCAGAGAGCTAGGCAAGGACTTCAAGACAGTTATTAATAATATGTTCAAGGACCTTAGAAAGGACATGAAAGTATCCCTTAATGAAGTCTATGGGGAAAAAAAGCAAACAATGGAATGAGATGATGAAAACAATTCATGACGTTTAAGTAGAATTTAATAAAGGAACAGAATCACTGAAGAGCATCCAAACTAAGATAAAACTGGAAATAAAAATTTTAGGAAGTCAAACAAAAACTTCAGAGGAAAGCCTCACCAACATAGTACAAGACATGGAAGAAAGGATCTCAGGCATTGAATACATGATAGAGGAAATGGATGGGTAGGCCAAAGACTGTGTTAAATTAAAAAAAAATAAAATAAAATCCTGACATGAAACATCAGAGATATCAGGAACACTGTGAAAAGGCAAAATCTACAAATAATAGGAATAGAAGAAGAAAAAAAAAAACACAGGTCAAAGGCACAGAAAACATTTTCTACAAAATCATAGAAGAAAATTTTCCTAGCCTAAAGAAGCAGGTACCTATGAAGGAACAAGAAGCATACAGAACACCCCAAAAGGACCAAAAAAAGGAATTCCCCATGAGACATAATAATCAAACTACTAAATGTATATGTGGTAGTTTGAATGTAATTGGCCCCCATAAGCTCATAGGGCATGGCACTATTAGAAAGTATGGCTTTGTTTGAATAGGTGAGGCCTTGTGGGAGGAAGTGTGTCACTGTGAGGGTTGGCTTTGAGGTCTCCTTTGCTCAAGCTATGCTCAGTGTGACATACAGTTCATTTCCTGTTGCCTGTGGATCAAGATGTAGAACTCTCAACTCCTTCTCCAGCACTACATCTGCCTGCACACTACCATGCCCCACCATGATGATAATGGACTAAACCTCTGAACTGTAAGACACCCTAATTAAATGTTTTCCTTTATAAGTGTTGCTATAGTCCTGGGTTCTCCCATTGTGCTGTTAGCCTGTATTTAAGACCTCCTCCCTCCTTCAATAAATGGCATTCAGCATTCAAAAAGAAGAAGAAGAAGAAGAAGAAGAAGAAGGAGGAGGAGGAGGAGGAGGAGAAGAAGAAGAAGAAGAAGAAGAAGAAGAAGAAGAAGAAGAAGAAAGAGGAGGAGGAGGAGGAAGAGGAGGAGGAGTCAAGATCATGATGGGGAAACCCACAAAGACAGCTGACCAATACTAGTTGGAGCTCACTGACTCTGGACTGACAGCCCAGGAACCTGCAGGGGACTGAACTAGGCCTGCTGAATGTGGGTGACAGCTGTGTGGCTTGATTTGTTTGTGGGGTCCCTGGCAACAGGACTCGGACTTATCCCAGGTGTATGAACTGGCTTTTTGGAGCCTATTCCCTGTGGTGGGATACCTTGCTCAGCCTTGATACAATGGGGAGGGGCTAGGCTCTCCTTCAACTTGGTATGCCAGACTTTGTTGACTACCATGGGAGGCCTTACCCACTCTGAGGACTGGATGGGGGTAGAGTAGGAGGGAGGAGAGGAGGCGGGAGAAAGGGAGGGAGGGGGAACTGGGGTTGGTATGTAAAATGAAAAAAAATTTTAATAAATAAATATATTTAAAATAAAAAAAGAGTTGCTGTAGTCATGGTTTCTCTTCACAGCAATAGAAACCCTAACTAAGACAGTATAGAACAAAGAAAGACTATTAAAGCCTCCAAGAGAAAAAGGCCATGCAACAAATAAAGGCAGACCCACTAAAATAATACCTGACTCCTCATTGGAGGGAGACTCTAAAAGCTAGAAGCGTCTAGATAGATATTCTGCAAACTCTGAGACCACAGGTGCCAGCCCAGACTACTATACAGTAAAACTATCAATCACAATAGATAAAAAAAAAGAAAAATATGGTGTTAAAACAAAATTTAATTAGTAGCTATCTACAAATACAGCTCTATAGAATGTGCTAGAAGGAAATTTTCAATCTGATAAGATTAAGCACATCCAGGAAAACAGAAGGAATAAATAATCCCAGATTTGCAAATCAGAAGGGGGAACCTACACTATAACAACAAAATAACATAAATCATAATTCTCAATATTAATGGCCTCAATCCCCCAATAAAAAGACACAGGCTAACAGGTTGGATTTGAAAACAGGATCCATACTTTTCTGCTCCCCCCCCAAAAAAAGCCCCCAAAACAACGATCACACTCTAAAATCAAGGATATACATTACCTCAGGGTAAAAAGATAGATAAAGATATTTCAAGCAAATAGACCCAAGAATCAAGCCAGTGTAACCATTTTAATATCTGACAATATAAGCTTCAAATCAAAACTACATACATCAAAGGAAAAGTCCACCAAGAGGATATTGCAATTCTAAACACAAAGACACTCAAGTTCATAAAAGAAACACTGCTGCATCTTAAATCACACAGTGATTGATAGTGGGTGACTTCAATATCTTACTCTTGCCAACAGATAGGTCAACCAGACAAAAGCTAAACAGAGAAATGCTGAAGCGAACTGATATCATAAACGAAAGGATCTAATAGATATTTACAGAACATTCCACCCAAACACAAAGAATACATCTTCTTCTCAGCAGCTCATGAAACTTTCTCCAAAATCAACCACATACTTGGACATAATGGAAGTCTTAATAGATACAAGAGAATTGAAATAATGCCCTATATCCTATCTGACCTCCATGGATTAAAGCTGAAAGCCAACAAAAGAAACAACTGTCATTGAAACTGAACTAACCTCTACTGGATGAAAAGTGGGTCAAGATAGAAATAAAAAAGGAATATTAAATTTTTTTTAGAATTTAATGAAAATGAAAATAAAACATACTCAAACCTATGGAACACAATGAAAACAATTCTAAGACATGCCTAATATTAAGGGGGAACAAATGGAAAGATCTCATGTTAGCAACTTAATAGCACACCTAAATGCTTTAGAACAAAAAGAAGAAATAACATCCAAAAGGAGTAGATGGCAAGAAATAATCAAACTCAGAGATGAAATCAATAAAATAGAAACAAAAACAATATAAAAATCAATGAAACAAAGAGTTGTTTCTTTAAGAAAATTAATAAGATTAATAAACTCTTAGCTGAATTAACTAGAAGATGAAGAGAGAAGATCCAAATTAATAAAATTAGAGACAAAAGGGGGGACATGGCAACAGACAGTGGAGAAATCCAGAGAATCGTGAAAGCAAACTTTGAAAACCAGTAGTTCACAAAATTGGCAAAACTAAAAGAAATGGATTAATTTCTTCATATATGCGACCTACCTCAGTTAAATCAGGATGAGATGGACAATTCAAACAAATCTATAACCTCTAGTGAAAGAAAAGCGGTAATTAGAGGCTCCGAAACAAAATACACCCTGTGCCAGATGGATTTCTGGAGAATTCTACCAGGTCTTCAAAGAAGAATTAACACCAATACTCATCAAATTATTCCAAAATAATTGAAACAGAAGAAACTGCCTAATTCTCTTTATGTGGCCATATTTACCCTGACACCTAAACCACACAAAGACCCAATAAAGAATGAAAATTACAAATCAATTTCCCTTATGAAATAGGTGGAAAAATTCTCAATAAAATACTTGCAAACTAAATCCAAGAACACATCAAAAGAGATCATCTATCATGATAAAGTAGGCTTCATCTCAGAGATGCAGGGAGGGTTCAACATACATATATCATTAAATGTAATTCTCCACATAAACATACTGGAAGAAAAAAACCACATGATCATCTCATTAGGTGTAGAAACAGCCTTTGACATAATTTAACATCCCTTTATGATGAGAGTTATGGAGAAACTAGGCATGTAAGGGACATACCTTAACATAATAAAAGTGATTTTCAGCAAGCCCACAGCCAACATCAACTTAGATGGAGAGAAACTCAAAGGATTTCCATTAAAATCAGGAACAAGACAATGTTATTCACTCGTTTCATACCTATCCATCGTAGTACTTGAAATCTTAACTAATGCATTTAAACAACTGGGAGAGATCAAGGGAATACAAATAGGAAAATAAAAACCTTAAGACACTGAAGAACTAAATTGAAGAAGATATCAGAAGATGGAAAGATCTCCCATGCTCACGGATCGATAAAATCAATAAAAATCAATATAAGGAAAATGGCCCTCCTACCAAAATCAAGCCACAGATTCAATGCAATTCCATCCAAATTCCAATACAATTCTTCACAGATCTTTAAGGGACATTCTGCAGCTTCTTATGGGAAAAAAAAAAAAAGCATGGGAAGTTAAAACAATCTTGGATAATAAAAGAATTACTGAAGGTATCACCATCCCTGATCCTAAATTGTACTACAGAGCTATAGTAATAAAAACAGCATGGCATTTGCATAAAAACAGACATGTTGATCGTTGGAATCAAATTGAAGAACGAGATATAAGTCCACGTGCTTTGGGGGCACCTAATTTTTGACAAAGAAGCCAGAGATACACACTAGAAAAAAAAGACAAGATTCCAACAAAGGATGCTTTTCAAATGGGGTGGCTGCATGTAGAAGAATCCAAATAGATCCATACATATTCCCTGCACAAAACTCAACTCCAAATGGTTCAAGGACCTCAACATAAGGCCAGATCTTTGAATCTTGTCAAACAGAAATTCAGGAATGGCCTTGAACTCTTTGGCATGGGAAAAGACTTTCTGAACAGGACACTAATAGCACAGGCACTCAGAGCAACAATTAAAATATGGGTCCTCGGGAAACTGAAAAGTTTCTGTACCCCAAAGGACACCATCATCTGGACAAAGCAGCAGCCTACAGAATGGGGAAAGATCCTTACCAGTTACACATCTGATAGAGGATTAATATCTAAAATATATAAAGAACAAGAAAAAACCCTAGCCATCAAGAAAGCAAATAACCCAAATTAAAAATGGGGTAGAAAACTAAACAAAGAATTCTCAAAAGATGAAACACAGATGTCTGAGAAACACTTAAAGAAATGTTCAAAATCCTTAAGCCATCAGGGAAATGCAAATTAAAACCAGTTTATGATTTCACCTTACACTTGTCACAATGTCCAAGATCAATAAAACACTGATAGCACATGCTGTCCAGGTTGTGGGAAAGGGGAACACTCATCCATTGCTGTTGGGACTGCAAACTTGTACAGTCACCATGGAGATCAGTGTGGTGGTTCCTCAGGGAGATGGGAATAGATTGACCTCAAGATCCAGCTCTACCACTCTTGGACATATACCCAAAGGACTCTACATCCTACTATAGAGACATTTGCTCAACCATGCTCATTGCTACTCTATTACTAAAAGCCAGAAATTGGAAACAACCTAGATGTCCATCAACAGATACATGGAAATGAAAATATGGTAGATTTACACAATGGAATATCACTCAGATGTTTAAAAAAATACTGAATCATAAAATTCAAAGGTAAAAATGGGGGTGGAGCTAGGAAAAAAAAACATCCTGAGTGAAGTAACCCAGACCTGAAAAAGACAAATATGGTTGTATAGAATGTGGATATTAACTTCTAAGCTTTCACTAGGCATTCTACAACTGGTATAACCACAGAGATTAGGTAGAGAGTAAGGAACTAGGAGGATGGAAGGCTCTCCCAAGGAAGGGGAAATAGAACATATAGTTCTTGAAAGGCATGGGGTAGAGACTGGGATGGAAGTGTTAAACAGAGAGGAAGATGATAAGGAAGGGAATATGGGAGAGACAGATAACACTAAGGGGCATTTGAGGGGTCATATGGAGACCTACTAGAGTAAAGCTTCTTAAAGTATACACATAAGAAAGAACTCTAAATGGAATCACCCAATAATGGAGGTTGGAGAGACAAAGTCCCAAATAAGACATCTCTTGCCACCAGCTGAAACCTCCATTGCCAGGACTGAGTTAAATCTAATTGAGTTGTTAGCCAAAGGGCTCTATGGAAACCCCCAAATAACTTAGACCAAGGCTACTAGTTGCTCTCCACAAACTGAGGGTAAGGCCCTATTGCTGAAGACAACACCTGCATATCTCATTGGACATGGAGAAGTTGAGCTGCTGCCTAACTTGAGCCTTTGCCTCTACTGACTAGTGTTCATGGAACTGGAAGGTACCTTTGCCCTTAGAGGAAAAGTAAATGCCAACCAAGCTCTAAACCCTTCCGTCTACAATGGTGACCTGTCTGCATGACATGTCAATACAACAGTGCTACAAACGTTGTAAGAGTAGCCAGTCACCATGTGATTGGATTTAAGGCCTACTCCATGAGATGGAACCCAAACTTGACACTACTCTGGTAGCCAAGGACCTGAGACTAGATAAGCTGGGCCTAGGGGAGAATCAGTTACTATGTTCTGCTAAAGGAATGTAACTATAAAATGACTCCTAATGACATTCTGCAATATTCAGAGTTCAATGTCTTGCTCAGCCATCATCAAATTTCTTCCAATGGAATCTTACTGGATTCCCAAACCACACTTAAAGGCAGGCTCCATGCCCAGTGGTAGATGGCTAACACAGGGAACTCAGTGGCTTTTTTTTGGAGATGTTTTGTCTCATAATGCTTTGTTTGGGCATTTTTTACCTTATGGGCCTTCTGCTTATATATTATGGTTTCTGATTTTACATTTTTAATGGAATTTTTGTGCATGCCTGTGTGTTTGCTGTGTGCATGCGTTTCTTATGTTCTTTTTTTCTGTTTGTTGGTTGATTTGTCTTATTCTGGTTTGATTGTTTTCTTTATCATTTATTGGCACAAAAATTACTCAGATACAATATGGTGTCTAGACACATGGCTTCACTTTATACTTTGTGTATTTAATTGGATATTTACTTTGCTCATAATTCCCGACCTGTCCTAGTGTGTCTATCCCTGTGATCAGCACCTCTACAACAGCACTTGTGTTCTGAGCTCCTGCTCCAAACACAATGTACTCATCCCTCATCAAACATAGGGATGGTGCAGGCCATCTGCACTGGGATCCTTGGCGCACCTGCTCATACATGGTGGCCAGGCATCTGAGCAATCTTCTCTCCTGGAAGGTCAGGTCTTGTGATTTTAGCAGAAGACAGATCTTCTCACCCACTTTGGCCCATTCTGCAAAGGTTGCCACTGCGGTCCAGGGACTGGTGAGGTAACAGGATGGGTGGAGTGCTGAAGTCTGCATCCTTGTGTTGGAGGCCCTGGTCAGTGTTCTCCAGGCCCCGGGCATTCCTGACTGTGCTGAGTCCACTGTCCCTGGGATGAGAGGATGGACTCGATGTTTCTGTCAGCAAATGCTTGTGATGAGTTCTTTTGTAAGCTAAGTCAAAACCCATATTTCTCAGTTACCGATCTTCTGTTCCCCCACATCAAAGGCTTGGTTTCTGCAGGATTACTGTGTTTCATTGTCCGGGATGTCTGGGAACTGAATCAAGCCTTGTGTTTCTGACAGTGTCTTTTCAACAGCAGCTAGGAGGTTGGTTCAAACCAACTTTGAATATACAGTAGTTCTTTCCATTTACATTTCAAAATATTTAACGAAGTCCAACTTTATGACCTTGGATTCAGTCCACTGGAAGCACAAACCAAGGTACAAAAGCCTCTGAGGAGATGCTGTGGTTTGCCAGGCTCTGGTTACCAGAAGGGACACCACCCAATGTAGCACTGGCAGAGGTTTTCATGGGATGTTGCTTGCTTGATAAGCAGCTCCACTTGGGTTGGAACATCCAAGGTGTCGTCATGAGAGAAATCCTGACCAGTAAGCTTGTCTCAAACCCTGTTAATAATCTGAATAGCTTTCTTGTATAAGGCTTCTGGTTTCACCAAACCATCTCCAATGAAAGAATGAATGGATTCTGGCACCGTGGTCCCTGCCTTCTTATGGGCTGGTTCTCCAAGTTCTACACCGTCCAAAATTTCTACTGACTGGCCTGCAGAGTAGGAATCTGTCCTTGTTCGGGTCCGCTTATTGCCTTTGGTATTTGTGTCCATTAGCCTCCAGTTCAGCAAAGAGTCATAGACAAAGGCTTCCAGTACAGCTGTGACACTGTCCTTGTGTTCCCGAAGCACTTCCATCACTGTGTGGCATGTGGTTCTGTAGTTGCCATCCAGACCTGTAACTTCCATAGCATTGGTCAACATTCTTGTTAGTCTAAATGGAATCTTTTCTGGAAATTTCTCTCTGGTCATAGCCACCTCAAAGCAGTCCCCAAAGTCAATGTGTAGGATCTTTCCACTCAGCCGGTCCAGCATCAGGTTGGACCGGTGTCTGTCTCCCAGGCCTAAAATGTATCCAACCATTGACATGATGGCTAAGGAGTGGGTATAGTTGGTTCTGCAGTCAAACCACACCTCTGAGCTGGGGCTTTTCAGCCACAGCAGCTTGGCCAGGTCATCCCCAGCTGTGTTGTTAACAGCATGCTAAAACACCTCCACTTTCTGCATCAGAGTCAGGTGGTCATAGTCAGGAGCCATCCCCAGCATGATGCGATGCTCGATGTTCAGGAGGATCTTCTTCTTCTCCCTGTAGTCAAGGATGAGGGCATGCAGGGAGTCACAGTGAGGGACCCAGCCAAGGAGGCCCGAGTTGGTAGACAGAGGAATGACTGTGTATCTCTGGATGCTGAGGTTTTTCCAAAGAGAAGTGGGGTCATTGGCCAGGAGCGTGTTCACCAGACTGAAGAGCTGCATCAATCACTCATCCTGCCGCAGGTCTTCGTGGCCTTTCAGGAGGAAAACAAACTTGTGCCCATTGCTGCCTTCCCACCACAACCAAATGATCAGACAAGGGCGATGATCTGCTGCTTTACTTCAACAAGTAAGGTGCTGGGCCAATTGTTTTTTAATATGCCTGTTTTAACACACCTCTAAAGAGAGAAAGAAGTCATAGAAGTGGGGAAGTAGTGGTTGTAGGAGGAGATGAGGGGAAACCGTAATCATAATATATTATATAAAAAATTTTCAACAAAAAAGAAAATACTAAGGGAGGGCAGGCCTGCCCCTAACATAGTCAACACAGTAAATGGAAATGTTGAGTACTAGTTACATGCTATAGTCTCATCCCTGGCTCCACCCTGTACACAAGGGCCTGGGATGCATGTGCACTGAAACTCATTTATTATTATGCCAAGCTCCACCCAAGCCTCTGGAAGGTTGATGAGGAAAGAGGCCCTCACAGGGCACATACATGCCCCTTATTTACTTGTTTAGTTTACAATTACCCCAATTATTATGTGTTAATTAATACACAGAGTTTTATCCCTATTCAGTAGAAGCTATGCTTTAGATGTTAAATTTTCATCCTTTTCCCAAGTTAGTGACATCTGATATGGTGATCTCTCCTAATGCTGGGCAGTATCCCAGAGCCTCAGCTCCCAATCAACCATCGATCACAAAGGGGAAACAATATAGTGTGCTACATTACATGATGCTCAATACTTTATTAGATACATAAAATACATACATAAAGTACACTTTATGTTAGATCCTTTTACTCCAAAGTACTCTAGTATAGTGTTCTGAGCATATTTAAATTAGTCTAGGCAGTGCTAGGGTGTTCTTTGAGGAGATTAGGTAGGTGTATTAAATGCATTTTTAACTTAGAATATTTTCCATTTAGAATGAATTTACAAGGACATAGTACCATCATCAGTTAAGGAATAGTGTCCCGCAGGTTCTGTCCCTCTGGGGAACTCTAGCTACCGCAGGACCTCAAGCAAAAAAGTAGGAACCTTATTGCTCAGGTCTAAAGGTAAGACAGCTCTCCAGTCACTACAGAGCCAAATTCAGTCTGTGCCCACATGCCATTCCAGACCACCTTCAACTCTTCTATTCCCAGTTGGGCCCCTGGGGGCATGGAGTGTACCTCTCTGGTGGGTAAGTTCGAAGAGGGTAAAGATTCCAGGCTCTGGAGACTCATTAATCATTAATCCTCTTATGTATGCCGAGGAGAGAGAATATCTGTTGAACATTCACTCAGGAACTGCCTTGAAATGGCAAAGGATAGTTACCTCCTTGCGGTGCTAATGTTGAACCACCAGTCTCTCCTCCCCCGGGTGCCTCTTCCCCTGGGGGAATCCCTGATCTCCTACACTAGCAGCTTCCTCACTAGCTCGGATATAAACCTGCAGCCTCTACCACAGGAGCTGGACACCAGGCTAGCTAGCCACAAGTCATCAACAAAAACAACGGGAGAATTTTGCAAACTAAAAACCTGGCAGGAATAACAATAATAATGGTCCTTTTTCTGGCTTAATCCAATGTTTAGACTTGAGCCTGAGGCTTACACTTAAAACAGAGTACTCTTTTCTGTCTTGCAATATGTCTTGCTAAAAGAAAAAAAATTAATGACTTTTTAAGCATATGTGAAAAATAAACTTCTCAAGAGTTATTGAGAGCTCAAAATACTAAAATTCCAAGTCCTCTGTTCTGATGAAATAGAATTATTTTTCCTATCACCCTTCAAGTTTGTACTGCAAGAAAAAGATACAGTATCTTACATTGTGAAGCTATGAGAACTCTGTTGGCAAGGATTCTGTGATGCAGATAACTCCACAACATAAATCAAGGCTTGTTAAACACACAAGAAACGGAAAGGCAATACAAGTAATTTTACAATTTGCTAGACACAGTAGTAAGAAAAACAGGAAGTGGGTGTTTATTAGCAGTCCCAAATATACCAGCCAAAATACAACTCCCCATGGAGTCTGAGTTATTCAAAATAGAGCAGAGAACAGAATTCCTAAGATTATAAAAGGGTAATTAATCACAAGCAGTATTCACAGATCAGTGATTTGGAAACTACCTTCTTACTGAAGATCTGGATCAAGAGTAAACTTCAAAGCAAAGTTCACTGATCTCAGATTCACTGCATCTGGTCGATAAACCCTCCCAAAACGTCACTTTAAGCCCATTTGACAGTCTATCTTTGTTACATAATAACTATGTGTGCGATGCATTAAACAGTCATCTTTTTACCTGACTTGGTGAGTACACGAATGCCTCCCCACATCAGCCATTGGCAAGAGAAACACTGCCTCTCTTACCATTGTTCTGTGCGTGAGATTCATCGTTAGGTGTGTTGTTTACATGTGTTTCATAGGCACACATGGTCTGTCACCAGAGAATCATGTTCATAAGCTGCTTGGACATCTCGTCCAAACTGGTGGCATTAAAACCTTGTTTTTTTTTTTTATTTAGTGAGCCCTTTAAATATAGTCTGGCTTGGAGCTGAGGGTCTTTCGTTTCAATGGCAATGGTTTAAAACATACACCTAGAGAGATGGCTCAGAGGTTAAGAGCACTTACAGTTCTTTCGGAAGACCGGAGGCCTGTTCCTAGCACCTACATGACAGCTCACATGTAGATAAGCTCACAGCTTGTTAACTGCAGTTCAGGGGATCCGGAGCCCCCTTCTGGTCTGCAAGGACACCAGGCATGCATGTGGCACATGTTCATGTAGGCAGATAAAACACTCATACACATAAAGTAAAAATAAATAAATCATTAAAAATACATGAAACATGAATATAATTTTCATGACCAGTGTAAAAGAGTTTAATGCAAGTTTTTATGGGATTTCAGAAACTATTTGCTTCTAGCTGGTGAGGCTGTGGAATTAGATGATTTTGAGTCTTAGGAACCTGGGAATTTCTAGGGATGGGATGACTTGGGAAAGAGTCTCTTAGTTTCCACCCCCTATGAACTGAGGAAATCAGAGCTTTGGCTCTGTTACCCCAACTGTTCATGAGGGTGAATAAAATGACTTATCTGTTTGTGTGAAACCACTTTTAAAAAGCCCAACAAGCCAATGAATTAAATTTTTCCTTCCTGTCACTAGAAGAAGTCATGGGAAGCTATGTGCATGATGAATTAGAATACCATTCACATATCTCATATCAGTGTGTGTGGTCCTATGAATTTTGACTAAGAGAAGGAAGACAGGTCTTTGAAAGCAGCTCACCACAGGAATGAGAAATTGACAACAGGAATCCCAAATTAGCTTGTGAGCTCCAAACTGAATGGGACTGCAACTTCTTCCTTCCCTAATATCTGAAGACCAACCTCACCAAAAAAGCCAACCTAGTTGTCAGCCGGCCTTCTTGTTTGGGGCTATCCAACAGGAAAGAAACAAGGTTCATGGAGAAGAGAAGAAAGGAGGGTGGATGGCAAAGGAGAGGACTGTGTCGGCATAATTCTCCCTTTTCTGCTCAGAGAATCAACAGGTGGTGTTGTTGACACAAACTGTCCCCTCCTCCAGGGTGAATGGAAGGACACACAGCTTCCCCTGTGACTAAGTTCTGGACAATGGAATGTGGCAGAAGCAATGACTTCTGCTCTTGGGCTGGCTCTAAAACATACCAATCAGTTCTCTTTCTTGCTTTCCCAGCTGATTAACCTCAAGGAGACCCTAGGAGACAGTGGAGTCCTCCAGGGATGAAGGAAAATTCTGTAGACGACACCTCCTGTACACCCAGTAGACTTTGCCCCTAAAGGAAAAAGCAGCTTTATTGTGTTAACCCACTGAAATTTGGGGAAGGTAGGGGGCTGTTGGTTACTCCATCCTGTAGCCTGTCATATCTACCACAGACTAGGAAAGACAGAGTCATTCAAATGACTCTATGCAGCCAATCAGCTCTGGGTTCTGTAGCATCTGGGTAAGGTGGGGGGAAAAGCCTTTCTCCCTCCCTCCCTTATTTTCCTGGCAAACCAAGTTTCCTGCTGACCAGCTCAGCCGGTGGTGGCAGCCAGAGCCATAGCTTCCTTCCCCTTGGAACTTCTAAAATACAGAAGGTCACAGATGTTCTCTGCAGGTCACACCCTGACAATTAGCTCTGCATTGGTGGGGGTGGGGGAGTGTTTGCAAAGTCTGTTTTGATTTGGTTTTTAAATTATTATTAATTGTTGCTGTTCTTTTTCTTCTTTTCCCTCCCCCTCCTCCTTCTCTTTTTCTTCTTCTCCTCAGAGTGGTATTGGGCACCAGTTCTCCACCAGTCCCCAAAACTTCATCAAACATATTACATCCAATGAGAAGCAAGCCAAAGCCCAAAGTCTGGTGAGCAGCATTGCCTTTTGTAGACACTCTGGCAGGCATTCATGCTGGTCACCAGGCAGAAACACTTGTCCTGTCACTGAGGTGAGCTGAGCACTAACAGTAACCCTAAGGACACCCTAGGGCTTGGAACAAAGGCAGGAGCCCCAGGAGCCTGCTCTGAGAAAGCCACCCCAGGCAGGAAAAGTCCCTAAGAGAATTAGAGTACTCACAGCAACGCCATTCTCCATCAACATGATCTAAGCCAAAAAGAGTTCATGCATATGGACTGAAAATAATAGTTCCTGAAATTATTTTCCCCAAAGCAATCTAGCCCTGGTGTGTTTAATCACACTAAAGCTACAAACCATAGATGGCTGTGGGGCTAAGTCTATTACACAGACATGTTTGTGTGCTCCTCATGGTGTTCTAAAAAGAAAAATTGTGATACTGATATTTTATAAATGAGACTTTATTTGGTAAAGAGATTTTACATAGAAGTCTCAAATTTCTGGTCCCTCTTGTAAGACCAAAAGATTGAGAGCTGTGGACCTGTGTATGTGTGTGGATGTGGACTTGAATCTCCCTCTGTCTGTAATAATCCTGAGGGGATGCTGCCTGCTGTAAACCCATTGTGGCCACTTGGCTTGCTTATCATTACCTGCCTGTCTTAAAGGCTATTGGATGACTCCTTCAACGATATTGATATCTTATCAATTTGTGCAGCACATTTCATTATGCATGACTTTCTATGTCCAAACTACCCCCTTCCTAAGAACAGACCAGCATTTGGAAATATGGAATCTCAGATGTAGCGACAGATTCTAGCTGGGGGTTTTTTGTTGTTGTTTTTGTTTTAACTAAATTTTGATGCCGTTCGGGGCAAATGAGAAGCATGTGTGCCAGGGTAGGAAAAGACCCTCTTTCATTTTGAGTGGTCCTTTCTGCTGGACATTGGGAAGGAAGCATGGATGAGAGTAAGTTTTGCTGCCCTAGGTTATTGATGTAATGAGGCTCAACAGCATGGCAGTCATAGCAGGGTGACCTGATCAAGGGAAGAATGCTGAACCTGTAGCACTTGTGAGATGCATGGTGATCCTCTTCGGGGCTACAAGTGTAGCTGAACAGGTGTCACTGGACAAAAGCTGGCTGTTGTCACTGCTACTTTACATCCTCTATTAAATGTAGGTCTTGCAAAAGCACATCTTCAAGTGGTACTGTGACTTTGTGGCCGCGGGCTGGCCTTGATTGTCATTGTCCCTGAATTTAGGATTTGCAGCTAAAAAGTTTATACCATGTGATTTCTTTTCTTCTTATTTTTCCCCTCTCTTTGTCTTTATTATCAAGTAGTCCTTAACTTCTCAATATGGTGCATTAAAGTGTGGGAATTCTTATTTGTTAATTGATAACTGTTTTAGTTCAAAATACAGGAGCAGCAGCAAGTCAAGAATCCTATCTCTTTGGCCTCAGCTTGAACTATGACGATGCTGGGTAAATAATCTTTCACAGAAACAAATGAAGGCCTGGTGGCATATTATAACAAGAGGGGCACACATCTGGGGACCTGTAGAGTGCTGCTTCTTCTCACTGTTAAGTCTTCAGCACAAGCATGAAAAGCTTCCATCTATCTTCACATAACTTCATGGCACAGAATATTTCTGAGCCCTCATTTGCCCCTAACAGCATCAAACAAATAAACCAATTTAAAAAAATTTAAAAATTAAAAAAAAAAAAACCACCTAGAATCTGTCTCTACATTAGAGATTCAGCAATCCTATCTAGCTGAGAATGGGCCACTCACACTTCAGAACTCAGAAGTCCAGAATCCTTTTTCTGTCAACTTCATCCAAGAAAAATAATAAATAAAAGTAAAAGAAGACTATGGATCTGAACATAGCATACTTCTTTGAAGAAAATGAATACTGTTTTCTCTGTTTGTCTTCTTACTTCAAATTGTGTTTTTATTAAGTGCCCACCTTCAAAATCTATTAGAGTCCTTGGCTTTTCTTACAGAAGTTTACATAAAGTCTGGCTACAGTCAGAAGTGAACCAACTTGACCTCAGGCTCCATTGACAGATACTTGCTTTGGTTCAATTGTTGTCTGGAGGGCCTGGGGTTTAAGTGTGACATAATAGTATTAGTGAAAACAATAGCCATTTAGTTTATATAGATTTCCTGTGATTTCAAAGCAAATTTCAAGCCTAATACAAATGACATGAAAAGGAACCAGCCCAAGACTTGGCAGCTGCAGCTTACAGGATTCTTCATTCACCCACTCAGCAAACACATGCTGTGTGGAAGCCATGGCTGTGCACAGTCACCAGCCTGTCTTCCCACAGCCTGCTTATCTGCATGTGGCCTGCTGAGCCTAGCTTGCATGCTGATGGTTTTCTTCCTAGTCGAATATTGTGAGTTTATTTCACATGAAGATGGTCCTCTTTAGCCCAGCACTTCCCTTCCGATTCAACAGTGGTTTATCTGAGTCGTCTGGGTTTCAGCTCAATGAGACCAACATCCTTTTTTTTATGCAGTGGTGGGTGTCTTCTTTTTCTTTCTTTTTCTTATTTTAAGTAGAATTTTCTAAAAACAAATAATCAGTCAGTAATACTGGAGATTAGAAAAGCCTTGAGGGAGAAGAGCTAAGTGTTCACAGAGCTCTTTCTATCATATAGCCATGAGCCCAAAACTGAGAGACTCATGAAACACTGAAGTTCACTCTTAGCAGAAACTTCCGGAACCACCTCCTGCCCAGTACAATTACCTCACTTCCTTAGAATGTCCGCTCGGTTTCTTTTCCCAGCATCCCTTCTATATGAACACCTCCCAGCCAAGTCAATTAAGGAAGAAGAAAAAAACAAACTCATTTCCCATCTTTGAATGACTCCTGAGAGCCATCCACTGCTAATGTTAAACACAGGAGAACAGCAAATGCTTTCGGGTTGGGACTGGGAAATGAGGAAGCAGGGGAGTAAGGGTTATCCATTAAGCGAAGGCTTAGAAATGGTGTCATGGCTACTTTAAGATGAAACTCATTTACACAAACCAAAACAAAAGTCTGCTTAATACATCTAGGAAGAGATGTGAAAGGCAGAGGACACTCCAAAGAATGATCATGGGTCTTTGTAGAGTTTTACTTTTTCTATGAGTTGGAAGAGATGTAAGGGTATAAAACAAACAACTTACACTTGAAGAACCTGTTGCTTTTGGGCCCAAGTGACCCTTCAGCAGAATGTGTAGATCTTGTCCACAGATGTGTACCCATGTGCCACCAGGAGCATGCATTTCTGCTCCACTGTATGAACAAATGAAGTATTCACTCAGTATTTCCCTCTGTGGCTGGCTTACAAGCACATCCCCTGACTCCTGAGTCAGGGTTCCTGTCTCAGAGACTCTCTCCTGGTCCATACATCATCAGATAAACCATTTGGGAGAAGGTAATAAGTTTTCAGAAATTCTCCAAAATTTTAACCAGTTACATTTTTTAAGAGGAAAAAAGAAGAAATCAACGTCCAATTGCTCATGAGATCCAAATAGTTTCCCGTTTTCACCACTAAAGATTTAATTGAATCAACTTACACAAAGAAGAGTATCAAGAATCATTACAAAACCATCATTTGGTTAGATACAAAAATTCTTTTTAAATCCCCACCTTCGTAACGGCATAATCTACACAAAGTCGGCAGTCAAAGGCATTCCAGAGGCAAAGTCAGCGCTGCACTTTTAATTATCTCTTGGCATTTCCTCTTTTTCCTTAAAAGGCTTAAGTAAACTCACTGGTGTTGAATTTGCCTGGTCTTTCCCAAAATTATTGCTGTGGCTTTTTAAAATTGGGTAACACAATTTCTGTCCCCAGTTAACTAATGTCCTTCTCTGTGTCATCCAAATTCAACAAGGAAAAAGGAGTGTGGCTCTGAACAAAACCTCTTAAAATGGATTGAATTTCATCTAAAAGCATGTAATTCCACATAGCCAGAAGCTGTTTCAAATCTTCATATGTAGGAGCTTACAAGCCAAAAGGAAAAAAAAAATTCAAAGCCACGGATTAACTGGAAAAAAAAAAATGTGAATGAAGATCTCCAAGCCGTTGCCCAGCTGACTGGAGTAAAGCCCTGTAATGTTTCCCAAGCTAATCACTGGTGCCGGTGGGAAGCACTGGAGAATATGTCTAGCACATCTTGTAGGCCATTATTTACTGAAACGCTACACTGAGTGGTTATTTCTTTTTAAATACTAATAACCTAGAAAGCTGGCCCCATTTGGAAGAGGGTCAGCACAGAGGCATCTGATTAGTGTCAAAAATGACTGCCTCTCTTTGGTAAAGGAATTCCCTAAAGGAAACATAATTCACAATGACAAATGTTGGCATTTTTAGAATTACAAACATTACCTACAACTTGAATTCAGGTTATGAACCCACTGGATAAAGTTCGGGGCTTGTTTAGTAGCTGGTCAATAAGTAGCAGTTGAAAAAAATCCAATTATGGTTTGTGAAAAATAAAAAGAACAATATAACACAAATCTCTGGTGCTCAGAATACAAGCCTGTGGAAATGTCTGTGCCACAGACTGAAGATGGATGTGTAGCAGGATTTATTTTCTGAGCTGGGCCCTTCAGCTACACTTTCTTGAATTTAATGAAATCTTTTAATAAAGGAGGAGGAAATGTCAACTGGTATTAAACAAAGGGAGTTTTCCCCCCATTCTAGTAACTAATATATCAAGTGTATGGATTCAGTATGTATGCTGTTTTTAATTTGGGGAACAAAAAGGTACTGGGGTCCACTTCAAAGTGATGAACTAACCATTAGTGTAGTCACAGGGCTGCCAGTGAACATCCTTTTACTTGAAAAGATATAAATGCAAAACTGTTAAAGCCACCCGCTTACATGCTGGTGAAGAATTTGTGCAGAGACCTTTATTGAACAGAAAAACCTTTGCAATGCCTCTCACAAAACTTAAGAGTTGTCTAGATTCTAGAGTCCTTCATTTATGACACCCTTAACTTGAAGGGAATATGGTCCTGTATATTAGCATCTGCTACCTGAGCGTATTCTTCCAATAGGTGATCATATCATATCATATGCTTTCTCATACTGTGGAGACAATGTATTTTATATATTATGCTCTTTTTCCTTCTTAAAGAACAAGTTTTAAATAGTCAGAAAACAGGAAATGTTATTTGCAAAGAAAATATTTAGAACTTCAATTTTTGTTTTTCTAAATATTATGCAGGCTAATGGACACTTATGTGATTTTTTTTTGTTTAGTTTATTAATCAGTTTTACATTTACTATACAGTTGCAAAAAATGATTTGGAATCTGAAAGACTCTTCTAAACATTTAATGTAAGCCACAATACAGACAGGAAAATTTAAATTCTTAAGCTCAAGGCAGTCCGGCAAGTGAAGTGAGAAACACATAGATATTGTAATCAAACTTGCTCTCGTGGGTGCGCTTTCTTATGCCAAAATACCCGTGTGACTTTTCCAGTTCCCATTATGTAATGGGAGACAATAAATTCTGATGTTATCCATTAGCCTCAGTCCTTACCACAGAAGAAGCAAGTTCTTGTCTGCTTGGATTTTTGGGGGGATACCCATGTCCTTCTGCATGTCATACCAAAGCAAAGTTCTGTGCTGTAAGCCAGAGCTGATCAGAGATCAAAGCTCTGGGCCACTCACAATAAAACAAGAGAAGGAAGCCCAAAGAATGGAAGAGACAAAGGGAATGATTAGAAGATAAGGATCAGTCTGAGATATGACATTTCATCCCTAATAGACCCTGAGCAGAAGTTCAATATGAAGTTCATAAGACAGGAACCCAAAGTATAGGATTGAAGACAGTCACTCACTTACCCTTATCTGCATGCCACTGCCTGGACTGAACTTCCTTTTTTATTAATTAATTAGTTAATTTTTTTTAGAATGAGAGTGTGCTATTTGTTGAATAAAGTCTTCATTTCATCTTCCAAAATTCTATGTGCCTGTAAAGCTGTGTGTGATAGACACAGGGTTAGGATTTTTTATGGTTGTACCTACAGCCCAAATCTCATAATCAAGTATAATAGAGTGCCTCCATGAAAGATTAAAAAGAACCCAGCTTTGAGTAAAGAATCCAATTCTAATTATTTGGCTCTATTGAACTGATAGAAATACAGTCTGCATAAAATATCAAAGGTAACTTTAAATGATAAGTACAAAAATTACATGAGTACTTAAATAAGACTCAAATATTACAAAAAATAAAATACATATAAATGTGCATGGGAAAGCCATGTCAGTTCATTCCAAATACTGCATGATGCAAATTGGATAAATAAAATGGGCCTCTCAACACTAGTGATTATGTCAGTTTGTTAGAGCAGCCCAAGATATAATTTTAGGATTACAGTTTTGGTTATTTTACTGTATCTAATTATATATCATACAATATATTAAAATATTCTGATTCAGAATTAGGCAAACAATAAAAAGTAATTTTATAGAGTTTGGTTGTTTTTATGTTTTCAGGATTTAACACAGTTCTATGAATCACACTGCTCAGCTCGTGCTCAACTGAACTGGGGAGATCACTCAGCTTTCCATGGAAGCAAGAGGACCTCAGTTCCATCACTAGAATCCATGGGAAGACACCAAGTGCAGTAGTAGTGCTTATAATCCCACCAGTGGGGAAGTGAAGACAGGTGGATGAAGCCTGGGGCCTACTGACCAACTGGTCTACCTCAACTCGTGATCTCTAAGCCAATGAAGAAATCCTGTCTCAACATACAAGATGGATGGAAATTGGGAAGCAATAACTAAGATTGATCTCTGGCAACACACACACACACACACACACACACACACACACACACACACTATATCTATGTATATATAGATTACTAATATATATTATATATAGTTCTATATTTTGTAGGTAAAATTACTATTAAGGATCTTGGGCTGATAATAGGATAACATATTTATTCAAACACAAATTTTTTAATGGGTTTACATTTACATTAAATGCAAATGTTGTGCCTATAAATTGTTATAACTTACAATATTAGTACATTCCATACTCAATGGTGCTAAAAGATATATCACAATAAAAATGAGCAAATACCAGTTAAACATGTCTATTTTGATTGTACCCCTAACACTCAGGAGGCAGAGGCAGGAAGATCATGAATTTTTTACTCAAAGTCAGTGTTAGTACACAGGGAGACTTCGTGTTAAAAAAAGAGAGAGAGAGACACTGAATGAGCAACATGTATAACTATTAGCCTGGCATTTAGTGTTTTCTTAAAAATCACATATAAAGTTTTATAAACTTGTTTTGCTATTTCTGCTATCCTCTCTGTTTCAAAGAGAATGTCATCTATACACAGTGACTATCTCCTGGTGGCTCAGCACTTGGGACCACATACTGTCTTTGCACTGGTGAGCCGTGTTGTGAGCTGGTCATGCTGTGCCCATAATTGGAGCCAAGAGAGGATGTCAATTTTAGAAGTTCAATGCTGCTCACAGGCAATGCTCTAGCCTCTCCTATTCAAAAGTAGGTGCAAGGAAAAGACTTTCTAAACAGGACACTGATAGCACAGGCACCAAGAACAACAATTAGTAAATGGGACCTCATGAAACTGGAAAGTTTTTATACAGCAAAAGAATGTTTCTCAGTAGGACAAAGCAGCAGCCTACAGAATGGGGAAAGATCTTTACCAGTTGCACATCTGATAGACAGCTAAAATATACATAAAGAACTAAAATATATAAAGAACTAAAAAAATAAATAAAACTAGACATCAAGAAAAAAATTACCCAATTTAAAAATGGGGTACAAATCTAAATAGAGAATTATCCTACAATGAAACAAATGGCTAAGAAACACTTAAAGAACTGTTCAACATTCTTAGTCATCAGGGAAGTGCAAATTAAACCTACTTTGATATTTCATCTTATACCAGTCACCAAGATCAATAAAACAAATGATAGCTTATGCTGGTGAGTATGTGGAATAGGGGAACACTCATCTGTTACTGTTGGGACTACGAACTTGTACAGTCACCATGGAGATCAGTGTGGTGGTTCCTCAGGGAGATGGGAATAGATCAACCTCAAGATCCAGCAATATCACTCTTGGACATACACCCAAAGGACTCCTCACCTACAAGAGAGACATTTGCTCAACCACACTCATTGATGCTCTGTTCATGATATCCAGAAATTCAAGTCAACCTAGATGTTGCTCAATGGATAAATGAATAATGAAAATGCAGTAAATTTACACAATAGAATATTACTCAGATGTTGAAGAAAACCCTAAATCATAAAATTCACAGGTAAATGGATGAAGCTAGAAAAATGTCATTCTGACTGAAGTAACCCAAAAAGACATGTATGGTATGTATTCTTTTATATGTGGAGGTTAACTTCTAAGCCTTTGATGGGCATGGTATAATCAGTATAATTATAGAAATTAGGTATAAATTAAGGAAGTAGGGAGGAAGGGGAAGAATCTCCAATGAAGAGAAAAGAGGATATACAATTATTAAAAGATAGGGGTAGAGACTGGAATGGAAGGATTAAACAGAGATGTGGAAGGGTGAGGCAGATGAAAATGGGAATATGGGGAGGGACAGATAAAACCAAGGGCCATTTAAGGGGTCCTTTGGAAACCTACTATAGTAGAAGTGTCTTAAAATATGTACATATGCTGTGGAATAATCCTCTGTATACTGCAAAGGACTTGTCACTTGAATTGGTTTAATAAAATGCTGATTGGCTAGTAGCCAGGAAGGAAGCATAGGCAGGGCAACCAAACTAAGGATGCTGGAAAGGAAAAGGGCAAAGTCAGGAGTCACAGCCAGACACAGAGGAAGCAAGATGAGAATGTTGTACTGAAAAAAGGCACTAAGCCACATAGCTAAACATAGATGAGTATTATGGATTAATTTAAGTCTGAGGGCTAGTTAGTAATTAGCCTAAGCTATCAGCTGAACATTTACAATTAATATAAGCCTCAGAGTGATTATTTGAAAACAGCTTCAGAACAGGCAGGACAGAGAAAAGCCTAAATTTACATAATGCACCCAACATGGCATATAGTTTTTATGTTAGTTAAAACCTTTGCTTTTTAATTAGACAAAAATGGGGGAAATGCTGTGGAATAATCCTCTTGTACACTATAAAGATTTTTTCACTCAAATTGGTTTAATAAAACACTGGTTGGCCAGTAGCCAGGCAGGAAGTATAGGTGGGGTAGCCAAACTAAGAATGCTGGGATGAGGAAGGGTGGAGTCAGGAGTCACCAGCCAGATGCAGAGGAAGCAAAATGAGAATGTTATACTGAGAAAAGGAAATGAGAGGCTCTGGATTCCTTCTGGGTTAAGAAAAATCAAGTTTGATTGAGGAAGACTGCCTGAAAAATCTCTGATCGAAATGATCCAGTGTTTCAGAGCACCTCTGTTGTGGTTTCCTCTGAGTTCTGTATCCTGAACAACTTCAAGGCTGCTGACTGTGATGAGCCAGCCTCACAGAACGCTCCAGTCAGGACTTGACCATAATCCTAAATTTCTTCAGGATCCCCCAAAGACTACCAGTGCCCCCAATCAACAGGAAGTAATCTAGAGAACTATAACCACAGTCCCAAAATATGGGTTATAAATGTTTGTTTTCATTTAAGGAAGATTAGTTACAAATTGTTATTGGTCCTAGTCAATCTCTCTCTAAAAGAAGAAAGGGGGATATGATACAGAAATGATAGGTGAAAAGGTTGATTATTGAGTCTACTTTAATCCAAAAAACAACTGTTAATCTTACATATTTTACATTGGTATATATTTTGGCTTATTGACACAAATTTAAATTTAATCTTGTCATACTGTATGTATAGTTCTACTCTTGTTTAGGGTATTATGTTAGTGTAGCTCATTTAAAAATGTAATGTATAATTAAGAAATATAGATGTATAGTCCTCTATAATAGTAAACTTATAGTCATGGTATTTCAGATAGATAGGCAATCTTCAAACACTTCAAAGACCTACAGAATATGGCATTTAAAATGTTTTAGGAACTTAGGCTTTTCATGACAGTGAAAAATGTCTGCTCCTGGCAGCACCAATCTACTTCAGAAAAGATGATGGGCATTGAAGAAACTCCATATGGAGTTTGTTCTCTTTATGGCAAAAGCTAGCCATGTGGCCAAAGAAACTGCCCTTGCCTCAATTACTGACATTTATTGTCCAAACTGGACCAGGAGGACACAAGAAAGGTGACTGCTGAACTTGGCCAAGACAAGGTAGGACAGTCCTTTAGAATTCCCTGCTTCACAGGAAAATCTGTCAGATATGCTAGGCCTGTAGGCTAAAGATGGATGACCCAGTGTTGCAGAGAAATTTTGGGTGACTTTCCAGGCAGTCTGATGTCCCTGTAATTAGGTAACATTTTGCCCTTCTGGAGTTTTTGATGGAGTTAAAGACTAGATAGTAATACTTTTCTTTTATTATGATGAAGGGTAAATTAGATATAAAACTTTGGACTCACCAAGATAGGATGGATAATTAAATGTTTTCTCTTATTTTGTCAAATATAAATAGACTGAATAGTGTAACTGTAATTCTTAATTGATAATTGTTTTTGTTGTATATAATCTTACTATGTTAAAATTAAAACCTTCCTTTTTAATTGCACAAAAAGAGTGAAATTCTGTGGAATAATCTTCTTGTATACTGTAAAGATTTGTCACTTGAATTGGTTTAATAAAATGATAATTGGACAGTAGCCAGGAAGGAAGTATAAGCCAGGCAGCCAAACTAAGGATGCTGGGAAGGAAAAGGACAAAGTCAGGAGTCACCATCCAGACACAGAGGAAGCAAGATGAGAATGTCATACTGAAAAAAGGTACCAAGCCACATGGTTAAATATAGATAAGAATTCTGGATAAATTTAAGAAGTCTAAGAGCTAGTTAATAATAAGCCTGAGCTACTGGCTGAGCATTTATAATTAATATATGCCTCTAGTGATTATTTGGAAGCGGCTGCAGAATGAGGCAGGACAGAGAAAAACCTCTATTTATATACATATGTGGAAGAAATCTAAATGGAATCACCAAATAACAGGTTGGTGGGAACAAAGCCCCAACAAGACATCTCTTGCCACCAAGTGAAATTTCCACTGGTAGGAATGAGTTAAATCTAATTGAGTTGTTAGCCAAGGGGACCCCATGGAAAACCCCAAACAACTCAGACAATTGGCAAGGGTTTTAATTGTTCTCCACAAACTGAGAATAAGGCCCTATTGCTGAAGACAACACGTATATATCTCACTGAACACAGAGAAGTTGAACTGGTACCCAATTTCAGAATTCACCCTTACTGACTAGGGGTGTATTTACAGTACTGGAAGACTCTGCATGCTATCAAAGAAGAAAGGGATGCCCCAACCGAGTCAGAAACCCCTTTGATCTATGATGGTAACCAAATTGCACAACACACTGATACAAGAGGGGCACAAACGTTATGGAAGTAACAATTCACTATCTGATTTGATTTAAGACCCACTCCACAAGATGGAGCCCATGCTGGACACTGCTCAGGTGGCCAAGAACCTTAAACTATATAGACCATGAGCCTAGGAGAAAACCAAATACTATTGTTCTGCTAAAGGAACGTAGCAATAAAATGACTACTAATGACATTCTGCTCCATTCATAGTTCAATGTCCTGCTCAGCCATCATCAGAGAAGCTTCCTCCTGCAGTAGATGTGAACAAAACACAGAGACCCACAGCCAGATAATTTGTAGAGAGTGAAAGACCTTGGAGAACTCAGTCCTAAGTGGGAGGTCTCCATCAAACCCCTCCTCTCAGGGCTTAGCGAACTATGTAGGAAAGGTGGGTAATTATAAGAATCAGTGGGGATGGAAGACACCAAAAAAACAGTGTCTTCCAGACACAACAGTACAGGAATACATATTAACTCACAGAGACCATGGTAGCATGCAAAAAGACTGCATAGGTCCAAGCCAAATCAGGTCCTGGCACTGAGAGGGAAAGTGGACATGAGCTCCCATCCCTAAATCAGAAGCTGTCTCCAAATGACATCCATTCACAAAGAACAAAACTAGTTTTCTCCAATGGAGTCTCACTAGTTACACAACCACACTTACAGGCAGGCCCTATGCCCAGTAATAAATGGCCAACACAAGATGAACTCAATGCTGTTATGGGATGTCTTTTGTCTGAGAATGCTTTGTTTGGGCAGTTTTTACCTTATGCATCTTTTGCTTACATACTATGATTTCTAGATTTGTGTTTGTTTGATTTTTTATGGTGTGTGTGTGTGTGTGTGTGTGTGTGTGTGTGTGTGTGTGTTTCTTTGGCTCTCTTTTTTCTGTTTTTTACTCTGGTTTGATTGGTTGGTTGGTTGGTTGGTTGGTTGGTTGGTTGGTTGGTTGGTTGGTTTTCTGAAGAGAGAGAGAGAAGGCTTGGAGTTTGATGGATGGGTAGGTAGATGGGGAGGATCTGGGCAGAGATGAGGAAAGTGGTCTTGTTTGTTTGTTTGTTTTTGTTTAAAGTAGGTACAGCTTCACTACTCACGGCGTTTGGAGTCCCTGTCGCTCTATGGACTCACCACAGGCTGTTTCTACTTAGATTAATGATATTTAAAAGAGAAAGAGCGTGCCAGTGGAGACTGCTCACATAGATAAAGAGTTGCATATCAAGTTTATACCTAAGATGCTTAGTGTGACTCCTTGCAAGGCTATCTTATGGAATTAGAAGGTGACCCACACTCTCAGGAAACCCCTAAGTGTACAAAGATAACCTCTTTAAAAACCTTACCAAGTAAAACACACACACACACACACACACACACACACACACATACAGAAAGTTGCCAAAAAAAAAAAAAAAAGTTACAAAACCCAAACAGAGTTCAAACACTTCATTTGATTAAACGTTTTTTTAACTGGAATGTTTCCTTTGATTTTTCTCTTTGGATGCGAGGGCTACATTATGATTGCTTTTTAATTCCCCATACGGTGATTATATAATCATGCCTTTACCAGCTGTGAACATAGTCTCTCCCCTGATAACATTTTATTTTTAAAGGAAATTGTCTTTGAAGAAAATATTTTGATATTATGCAGCAAAATAAGAAACAACCAAAAACAAAACAAAACAAAGATCACAAAAACAGGGTAAGTTTACTTGGTCTGTGGGGAAAAAAGAGGAATAATTGCTACATAAGATAAAACAAAATCAGCCAGGCATGGAGGGGAAACGGTTGGCTTGTTCCACATAAATGGAACAGACTGGCAGCCCCTTTCTTCTGTGTTCCAAGCAAAGGGTGTTTTGATAGCTTTGGGACACAGTCAAGTGCCCAGACTCTCAGGTCCTCTCTTTCCGGCCCCAACAATGTCCTATTGGATCTCCACACTGTCTGGAACCTTCACTTGTGGATGTATAAATTACAAAGACCTTTAAGTCTAGGAAGGACAGGTACAGAGCCTCCGAAGGCAGCTCCAAACAGGCAGGGTAGAGAGTGGAAGGAAACCGCCCATCAGTTCCTCTTCAGACACTCCAGGACCCTGGAGGAAGGCAAGTGGGGAAGGAAAAGATAGCCAAGTAGAGAATGGGGCCCCAACATCAGGGAGCACCAAGAAAGGTACTTTTTTGCCAAGGTTCCAAACCACTGGGGACAAGAAAATTCCACTCGAGTGTGGCTGCCTTGAGCCTTGTAGAAGCCTTAGCATCATTCCTGACTCTACCTGCCAGATGTCATCAGTATCACCTCCGCTTCCCACTCCCACTCTATCCCACCTTGTAACAAAGCTGTGTGTCCAGACATTGCTAAGTGCCCCCTCAACAAGGATAGGTGACCCAGCTGAGAAGTCCTGCTACCCTACCAGTGTGTCAGAGCTCATCAGAGGCCATGTCCTGGCCCTACCCCAGACATTGTGTCATGCTCGTTCCACACATGTCAAGCACTTACTTTGTTCTAAGTTCTAAACTAGATGCTGGGGATTCTGACCTAAGGAAGACTATTTCCTTGTCCAAAGAGAAACTACAGTTTCGAAGTAGGACTAGAAGTGTGCACAAATGTAACCAGGCCGTGCTATAAATAAAACCCTCAACTCCAAATAGGTTGTCCCGTAGTTCTCCACAAAGCTTAGGGAACTCCCAGCTACTGCAGACATTAGCTCTTTAATTTCTGGATCACAAAAGGCATGTGAGGGCCTAGAGAAAGCTGTCCTAGAACAAATGGCCTGCTAGGACAGAGGCAAAAGCCAACACAAAATAGAAACAGTTTGGAGACTACCTCATCTCAAAGGGAGAGTAAGATTCTACCTGGTGAACAAAATGATGAAGGGGAACTGGAACATTGTGCTCTGTGCTGCTCCTCTTAGGAATAGAGCCGAGACTCTAAGACAACTGTGTGGAGGGAGCTCACCCTGCAGGGTGTGGAACTGCCATCAATGGGTCCGCAGAGGGACAGGAAAGGGACAATAGTCGTTATTCTAGGTACTGGGAAAGAGCCCAACAGTTTCAACTCAAGAGGAAACAGACTAGGTGGGTGTGGTGGCCCAGAACTGTAATTACAGCACACTGTTGGGGTAAAGAAGAGAAGCAAACTTAGGAGTTTAAAGCCAGCTTGGCTTCAGTGAGGTCCAGTCCAGCATGGGCTGAATAGACAGACCTCATCTCAAATAAAAGGGTGGGGGGGGTGGGAGCAGGATATCAAGAATGTACCAAATTCAAACAGAGATCAGTTTGAAGCACTACACACTATACTAAACACAAGAGCAGAAAGTGAAACCCACCAGAATGGTTTTTCCTCTTGATGGAGGAAGTATGAGGAGTCACTACAAAGTAAGAAAACAAACTTTCTTTTTCTTCCTCCTTTTATTTGTTTATTTAATTCTTCTAATTTCATGCATGAATCCAGCATGTTTTGATCATATCCACCTTTTAACTCCCACCAAGCCCCTAACTACTTCCCCTACCCATCTTCACATCTTCTTCTCCTCCTCCTCTTCCTCCTCTTCTCCTTCTTTTCTCCCCCTCCTCCTCTGCCTCCTCCTGACTCTCCATCCTCCTCCTGCTCTTCCTCCTCCCTCCTTCATCTCTTCCTCCTTTTTCTCCACAATCCATCGAGTGTAATCAGTTCTACCTGTGTGCACATGAGTACAAGACCACCCGAGGAGCAACCTGCCAGCAGTCACACCATAAGAAAAATGATCTTCCCTCCTCCAGCAGCCATCAACTGCCAAAAGCTTCTCAGACAGGGCGGAGGCTTGGGAGCTCTTCCCAATCCATGGTTGACTTTGGACTGTCTTGATCTGTGCAGGTAATCACAGTGGCCATGAGTTCTGAGTGTGACAGCTGTATCATGTCCAGAAGACGGAATGTCACAGCGTTCTTGCCTATTCCCCAGCTCATATCTTTCTTCTGCACCCCGCCTTTTCCATTCAAGCTTTCTTAACAAAAACCCCTTGTTCTTGCCCTCATTGATCTAATCCAGAAAGCTGAGTCTATACCTTTAAATTGCAACAATGCAAATAAAAAAAATCATCTGCCTATATCAAATATCCTTCGTTCCAGTCATCATTTTAGAATTAATAAATGTTGACTGTCATTTAGAAACATATTTTCAGAAAGTAAAAATCATGCAAACAGAGGGATGGAGAGATGGCTTTGTAGTTAAGAGCATTTGCTGCTATTGCAAAGGACCTGGGTTCAGTTCCCATCACACACATAGTGGCTCACAACTACCTACAATTCCAGCTCCGGGGGACCTGGGCACCAGGCATGGATGTGGTGCACAGAAGTAAATACAGGCAAACACTCACACACATGAAGTAAAAATAAATAAATCCTTCTTTTAATCATTTGATTCCATCCCATTTTACACTGAGAAGTCAGAGCGCTGGGAAGACAGAAGGCCAATTCGAGTTTGAACTTGTATTAAGTAGCCACAGCCAGCTCTGCTTTATGCTTTGGACTCATGCTGTTGTTTGTATGAGTAACAATTTTTAAAGCAAGAGAGACTTTTTAGAGTCCCTGTTAAAGTGAAATTTCTCTGAGAGAACTTTTCATCAAAGGGCTTAAAGTCGAGCGAAGCATCTTCTACACACTTGAACGAAAGGGCTTCTTTGACCCCTTGACTTTGCACTATCAACAGTTTAAGACAGAAAAAGGCTCATGGGGAAATCCAGAAAGCCATTTACACTCGACAGCTATGTCCAGCTAAATTACTGGAGTCCACCTCAGCAGAGGTTAAGCATTAACAGGCGCAAGGAGACTTTGGTTACACAATGACATCACCACACAGCTTCGTGTTCATGTCGGATCTCTATTCCCCTACAATGCGACAATTTTCCCTCCTCTGTGCATTTCAGTGGTCCTGCCGTCTCCTCCCTGTGTCCCTCATTCCATTCCCTAACTTATCCCCCAAAACAGAGTGCTCACCTGCTCCTCTTCTTTCAGAATACCACAGGACGCCTGAGTCATTTTGCTTCCCACCAGAGAGTTGGCAACTGCATGATCCACACAGACCCCCTCATCTCCTTTGCCATGGCATTGATAAGGAATCGTGGCCTTCTTCTGTTTCTCAGTGGAGTGTGCTAGGCTGTAACAGCAACTGTTAGGAGCAGGCACTTAAGGTGCATCTCAACTGCAGCGGCTGTGGGAGGTGGTGCTGAGTGTTCAGCACCCATGCCTGTGGATGAAACTCTACCATTGCAGCTTCTTAGGGATCGAGGCTCAGTGTATAATAGGCACAGTTTGGCTTTTGAAAGCCTCATAAAAACCCTCTCCTAAAACTTAACTTCGAACTCATCAGCCATCTCCAAATCTTGCCAGCTGCCTGCTTATACACACGTCTTTCTCCCTTTCCCTCCCCTTGGTCTCTCCATTTCCCCCTTTCCATTTCTTCAACCCTTCCTCAATAACAGTGGATAGCACAGTCTCTAAAGGGAGATCATTCTAAGACCCTAATGAGTTCAAGACCATCACTGCTTAAGCCCAGGTTGACTTTTTAAAAGGTTGAATACTGCCCCATTCAGTTTTGAGAATGTAATCCAAGGGCTTCTTGTTCCGAGCAGCCCCGTCCAGCTAGAGCCTTCTAATGAGACCTACAAACACCAGCAGAAGCTATTGGTGGCGAGTGACACAGGGCTTCTGAATTTGCCTCAGGGGTCACAAGAGGCGACAGAAGTGGAAGGAAGGGGAGATAGGAATGCAAGCCACCAGACCCTTGCTCCCTGTCAACTAACTGTACATTACCCTCATACCGTGAAGGAACAGGAGGGTGGATGGGAGACATGGAGTCAAAAGAAGAAGTTAAGGAAAGCTAAGCAGAAAGAATTGCCAAAGGGTTGAAGAGCGAAGGGTCAGGAAGAAAAGATCACGAGGCTATGCCCAGATTTTCTCATGCGCTCTTCAAATCAAATGAGGGAATGTAGCCTAGCAACCTCCGCCTCTTCTCTTCAGATGAGGAACGTGAGATGTGGAAGGGTTAAGAAACTTGCTTAAGATGTCCGAAGATGCAAGTCAATGTGAACCCAGCTGGGGCTGACCCCAGAGCTTGCTCCCAGCCCACCTCATGCTGCAGAACAGGGTCAAGCCTGGCCTTACACACGCGAGGCAAATGCTCTACACTGAGCCACATTCTAGCTGCTGAGCCAGCTGTTTCTACAAAGTATGAAAGAAGAAAACAAAACCTAGAGAATGTCAGACAAGGCTTTTAGGAAAAGCTTACATTTCTTTAGGAGCAGAAAAATAGAATTTGGGCTTTAAAGTCAATTTGGAGAGTCTCTAGTCTGGTGGGATTATTTTCAGAAGATAAAACTGAGGCTAAGGAAATGCAAGTTAAAGTCTGTACAGCTGGAAAAAGAGGGAGGCCCTTTCTCACCTAACCCAGGTACAAACTTCAGAAGCAGGCCTCTGAGAGCCAGATCACTGCTGCACAAATGGTGTAGATTTCACTGGGGTGAGGGGGAGCTGTAAGGGAGAAGGTTGGTAGTGGCCCCTCCAACTGTTACCCACTAGAGTTCAATCTCAAGTTTAATGGTGCCAGAAGCTTGTCACCTCTCTCCTTCCTGGGTGAGGGATCCGGCAGGGGCTCCCTCACTGGATGTCTGAGGGTTCATTCAGTGACAATGGAGCGGACAACACTCCTGGGTTGGCTGGTTCCTATTGCTTGTATTGGAACAAGCTGGTTACAGGGAATTCCGAACAGGCGGTCATAGCATTCCACATTCTTGGACAGGACCAGCGCTTCACAAGACCGCGGATGGCTTTGTTATGTCTTATCTCCCGATCTGCAGTTGGCCATTTTCCTTCCGTGTGCAGGTGCTCTCATTTCCTTCATTATTGTTTATTAGAAAATCTTGTGGCCTTCCAAAGTCATTCTCATGCTGAGGAAGGTCGAGTGTGATAACATATTTGTGCTGGCCAAAAGTGAGGCCAGAGCAAATACCGAAAGTCACATAATCATGGCTCTAACTGAAAGTGGTGCTTCGTGCATAAACAAAAGTCCCTGCCCCCAATGGGGAGGGGGGGTCACAGAAGTTCCAGACACACAGAGAGAAGGCACGAGGTCGCCGTCACAGCTGCTGGGGGAACAAATCCAGACACTTCAACTCGGTGAAAGCTGTCGCTGGAACTAATTTCTAAGGTTGAATTCAGGGGCTGTGTGGGTCAGGCGGTATTTCTCAAGCCAAAGTAATGCCTGAAGAGGCCTCGGCTGGATCAAGATGTCAGCACAGAGATGAGTTCTTCCTTCCTTGGTATCTCTAAGTAGGGGAAGGAAGACTCCACTGTGTGGTGGGCCAGCAGTAGCCCTGACTTCAGTCAAGTCTCCCAGAAGTAAAGGCCTGTCCAAGCAGACTCAGAGAAGCAAGGCCACCTTTCTAGACAAGTTCTGCTGGGTGACTCTTTTCTCGGTCTCTAAACAGGAAGTAAGCATGGGTCCGCATTTCAGTGTCATCACAGGACTGTACAATCCTCAGAATCCCAAAAACTCCGTCTGACATCAATTCTTATCACAGCTTTACCCTAAAACTAAAACAAACAAAAACCACAGAAATACACTGTGGTGAGAATAGACCCATAGACTCATTTTTGAATGCTTGGTCCTTAGTTGGTGGACCTGTTTTGGGAAAGATTAGGTTGTGTGGCCTTGTTTGAGGAGGTATGTCACTGGGGGTGGGCTTTGAGGCTTCAAAAGCCGGTGCCAGGCCCAACACACCAACACACACACACACACACACACACACACGCACACACACACGCACGCACGCACGCACACCCTGTCTCCAACTCCTGCCTACAATGTAAGCTCTTAGCTCTTGTTCCAGTGTCATACCTGCCTGCTGTGATCCCCACCTTGATGACATGGGCCTGCCTTCTGAAACCAGAAGCAAGCCCCAATTAAATGCTTTTATTTATAATGAAATGGTGTCTTGATCATGGTGTTTCTTTGTAACAATAAAAAAGGAAATAAGACACAACACAATAAGGGCAGTTACCTGAGAACTGTATTTTTCTAACTGCCCTGCTGCAGTACTAAGGCAATGGCGGCCAAGACTGCACAAATCCTGCAGCACAAGTTCATAAGGACGGCAAAGAAAAATAAGGAAAGGGTATAAATCACAAGAGGGAAAATAGCCCCCCCACAAAATACATACGAGAAAGCCCTCCACATCTGCTAAGATGTGTTCCAATTTTCTACCAGGCAAACAGGTCAAGAAAATAATGTCAGATGCACAACTAACAGCATCCACAGGGTAAGGGGAAATCAGCTACTTAGGGGCAGTACTGCTGTTGTGATACTAAGAACACAGAGAAACCTCTACAGATGCCTCCAAAAAAGCAGATTCTGTAGTGCAACAAGCCTGGACTCATTCGTTCACCAAAACTTTACTAAGCCCCTAGTGTCCAGCGCAATGTGAGCAGGTGGGAATGCAAAAGTGAGTGAGCACTGGGACTTGAGAGATGACTCAGCAGGTAGTGCGCTTGTCCTGTGAGCATGAGGACCTGAGCTTGATCTCCCAGATCCACCTAAAAAAGCCAAGTGTTGCAGGGTGCACCTGTAATCCCACTACCAGAGACGTGTAGATAAAAGACATGCTGACTAGTCTAGCTGAATCGGTGTGCTCTATGTTCAGTAAAACCCTGTCCCAAAAAAGAAGATGGGGAGCAACTGAAGAAGATATACAACATTGACCTCTAGCGCACACACACACACACACACACACACACACACACACACACACACATTCACATACACACATGAGTATAGACACATGCTTACACACAAAAGGTAACTAAAGGCAGACTGGTCCCTCCCCTTATGGAACATAATGGAGGATAAAAGATACCTATCAGACAAACACAGAAATAAACACACAAGCAGGACAATGGAAAAGACGCAAGGAAAGGGGGGTGAGGGCTGTGTGGGAAGCTGATGTGACAGCATCACCAGAATCTTCCTTCATGTGCTATGAGGGAAGGCAGAACGCAGGAGGCTTCTGTCGTGCAAATGTCAAAGAAAGCAACATCTGTATGTACATGGCTTTGAAAACAACAAAGCATTGAAAACTGCAAGGTACTTGAACAAAGAAGTTTTGAACATAAGAACTAAAACAAAAGTAGCCATTCTATCTTCCTACAGAAGCAATCTGAATGAGTAGAATTTATTAATTCTGACTAGTTATAATCACTTATAGCAATTTAATTGTAATTCTGTAATTCTAAATAAGTAGAATAATTATATAAATGTTAAGTAGTGTAAAGCAGGTGTGGATTTGAATTTTTAATCACTTTTGCTACTAATCTTAAAAGTATGCCATTAATGTTTAGTGCGGTGTGGTTATAATATATACACACACACACACACACACACACACACACACACACACACACACGTATATATGTATGTATGTATGTATGTATGTATGTATGTATAGCCAGGCAGCGGTGGCACATGACTTTAATCCCAGCACTTCAGAGGCAGAGGCAGGTGGATCTTGAGTTCAAGGCCAGCCTGGTCTATAAAGCGCGTTTCAGGATAGCCAGGGCTACACAGAGAAACTCTGCCTCGAAAAACCCAAAGAAAAAGGATAGGTCAAACCAGTGTGAGATGTTATTTGCTGCCATATCTATGAGCCTTACATAATCACAAATGGTTCATACAACAGGAACACACTCTAATATACAGGATTTTACTATAAACATTATTTGAGCAATATAAAAATATATTTTGAGCTGGGCAGTGGTGGCGCACACCTGTAATCCCAGCACTCAGGAGGCAGAGGCAGGTGGATCTCTATGAGTTCGAGGCCAGCCTGGTCTACAGAGCTAGTCCAGGACAGGCTCCAAAGCTACAGAGAAACCCTGTCTCGAAAAACCAATATCTATATTCTAGATTCCGTTCTCATGCCAACAGGGCCTGCCTCTTCTCACATTGTAAAGAAATTTAAAAAGCTAAGCAAACCTTCAAGTCCCATAACATTTCACTAACTTTGTAAATTTCTTGGCTTAGTTTATGCTTGCAACCTCTCTGTGATCAAAGCAGAAGATGAAGGCCCTGAAAAGTGAAGCAGCAAGGCCAGATGGCTGGGAAATACAACCAAGTCCCTGGATCCTTATGAGCACGATCTCTCCAAGTCCAGATCACCCAGGAAGGATGCTGCTTTTCTCGTTGTTGTGATGAGATAACTGACAAAAACAAATTAAGGGGGAAAGGTTTGTTTAGGCTCACAGTGAGTCCATCTTGTTAGGGAGGCCATGGCCATGGATTGATCTTAGAAGACCCAGCCCAGTGTGGGTGGTACCAGTCCCTAGGCAGCTGGTCTCATTGCTTACACAACAGAGCCATGAACGCTGGTGCTCAGCTTGCTCTCTCCTTTTTATTAGGCCTGGCATCCCAGCCCATGGAATAGTACTATCCACATTCAGAGTGGGACTTCTTACCTCATTTTAGCCTCTCTAGCCATATCATCATAGACATATCCTCATCAGTGCACACGGGAGATCTCCTAGGTGATTCTATTTCCTGTCACATGACAATCAGGATTAATCATCTCAAGTGTTACCCTCAAGAAAAGGAGTGTGCTTGAATTTCATTTCTGTTGCTATGATAAGACACCCTGACCAAAAGCACCTTAGAGGAGAAAGGTGTTCATCTCAGCTAACAGCTCCTGGTTACAGCTCATTATTGTGAGGGAGTCAAGCCAGGAGCTCCAAACAACTCGTCATATCACATCCACCAGGGCAGAGAGAAAGGAAAGCATACATGTTTGCTTACTGGCTTCTGCTCAGCTCAATTTCTCCACCCTGACAACAATTCAGGGCCCCTGCCTAGGGACTAAACTGTCAGTTATCTTTAGACAATCCCCCAAGGACATGCCCACAGGCCAGCCCAATGAAGACATGCCTTCATTGATACTCACTTCCAAGGAGAGTCTAAGCAGGGTCAAGTCCACAATTAAAGCTAACTATCACAAACATCGTCAATAACAACAACAACAAAAAAAAAACCTGGAAGTTGAACTGTCCCCCTTAAGCATGTGCATCATCAAGGGTGAGGACAAAGCACTTGGCTATCCTAGTTAACTTTTAACTGTCGACTCAACATAGCCTAAAATCACCAGATAGAAGACCTGCAATTGAAGACCTTCCTAGATTGGATTGGCCTGTTGGCAGGTCTGCAGGGAATTATCTCGATTGTTAACTGATAGAGGAGAGCCTGGCCATCTGTAGGCCATGCCATTCTGTAAACAGGGGGTCCTGGGTTGTTTGGAGAAAGCTATCAGAGCATGTGCTAGAGAGTGAAATAGCAAACATGGTTTCTCCTTAAAGCTCTTGCAAACTCCTCTCCGAGATAGACTGTGACCTGGAAGTGCAAGCCAAATAAATCCTTCCCTCCCCTAAGCTGCTTTTGGTCAGAGTGCTTTATTACAGGGACAGAAAGAAAACTAGGCCATTGGCAAAGAGTTCTATAACCATAAAATGGGATTAGTTGTCTCAGTTTTTCTGTATCATACACTTTCTGAGATGGTTTGTGCACCGTTGTCTGATCCTGGTCACTTGACCAACATCTCACTCCAGATCTCCCGCGTGCACTGATGAGCAAGCACCAGACATGCAATGCCAGAAACATCTGTTTCACCCACACTAGCAGAATAGCCCTATGTGTCCTGAAATCATGTCTTTCCCAATAAACTCCCTCACACTCATCCAGACATGCGTGCCAAAGGTAACTATTGGTTAGCAAAGCCTGTATTGCAGGCATCCCCATTTCTACATTACCAGTTAGTGGGAATGAAATCAAATGGGGGTGGGGGGGCAGATCTTAAGAGCAACAAAACTATTAGAAATGTAGAAATCAGAATCTCCTTGTTAAAGCAAGTATCCTCCACCAGTTATGCAGCATCCCTAATGTTTGTTTATTTATTTTAGTAAACACAACTAAGAGAAAAACAAGACAAAATCACGGAGAATACAAAGCCTGGCATGAGAAGCTGGATAGCTCCAATTTCTTTCTGGTCACCTCTTTTCCTTCACCAAAATGTGCAATGTGACAGTAAACAGCACCAGACACAGGTGAGTGTGGGAACTCCAGATGGACAGCTGAGTGACAGAGGGCCACCTGCCCAGTAGGAATCATATGGCATTGCTTTGGGCACAGATCCAATCTCAGAGCTTCAAAATCAGAGCTAGTGCTTTTTACAAATGGGCAGATCTGTGGGATCTTGCTTTTCTTGTGATTCATCTTGCTGATCTCTGCCTAGTCCCCCTTCGTCTGATGATATACAAAGTACTGAGACAGCAAAAATAACTGAATAAGTATAATGCATTAAATAAATCTGAATAATTAGGATCAATTACAGCATGCTGAAGGGGATTCTTAGAAATCAAAAATGGGGTTTCTGTTCTAAACAACACAGGTCCCTGGAATCTCAAAAGAAGGGTCCAGAGACCTCTTGAGAGCTGGGTGTTCGAAATGGCAGCCTTCCATATAACTCACCACCCACCACAAAAAGCAGCTGCATGACATGATTCTCTCCTTCTCAGATTTTCTTTTTCTAGATGGTCCTAAGGAATTCTGGGGATTGCTGTGGACAGTTTATAAATGTGTGGAGCCTTTATTCACTCCTGCAAGGCTTTGCCTCTATAAAATGTGGTTAGGAATGGGAGTAGAGTCTATAATGGCTCTGTTGGGGTGCTGTATAGGTGGGACCTGGGTGGCCACTGAACCATATTTGTGTTGAGATTGCTTTCCTGGAGAGAAGTTGAGGATGAGCAGTGGAGGGAGGCAGATAAGGACTTAGCCCAGTGTGACCAGAGCATGATCAGTTGATATCAAGAATACTAGTGTCCCCTTCTCATGGTCTCCCTGCAGTCGCCTGTGCTTGTCAACCACTGCTAAGACACCATGAGGTTGGTTCTACTGTGGTACAAGCTTCACCTGTGGTACCTATGACTTTATTGCACATGACTCCTCGGTCATCTTTTCCAATCATGGCCTAATCATGCCATCTTGGAATAGGTCTGAGAAGGGCAGGGATTCCTTCCAAGAAAGCTGACGCTGCATATTCTATCCTCTTTCTGCTAGCATGTTCTGGCCTTGACAGTGTTTTCTGGATGCTGAAGAACACATTTTTCCCCGTGCATTCCTATGCTGTCTCATGGATTGTTCAGAGCTTCCACATCTGCTTTCTCGCAGTGTCGTGCAGTTCTCGCAAAGGTCTTCTGGGGTAAGGAATTCTCGGAGAGAGCTCATGACTTGTCCAGTGTCACTTTGCTGGTAGATAACAAGTGGGGACTGGGCCCAGTTGACGCCAGGCAGAACCACTCCATAACAGCCTGTAGCTCAGGGGCTTCTTTGAATCTTCATCAGCAGAATGTTCAAGCCAATCCTCGGATGGCTAGTAAGCAAGTTAGAATCCAGGTGTCACTGGCCCCGCTTATAAAGCCAACCTACTTCTCTCCAGCAAGCCATCACAGCACAAACATATTTCAGTGCCCCCTCCACTTCAACTCGGGCCCCCATCTACACGGCATGCCCAGAAGAGCCAAATAAACAGATTTAACTGACTTACCATGCTTCCCTTGCCAAACATTATAAAATGAAATAATGGGCAACCTGCTGGAGCCTCAGACTTTCCTTCCTCCCCCCAGGAATGGAAAATGATTTGAGTGAGATGGGAAGCCAGCCTTCCCCTCTCCCCTCTCTCCCCCTCTCTCAGAACTTCTCCAGGCACACTGCTATGCTACTGGAAGGCATTCAATTGAACTAAGTCACTGAGTTAAATCATCTGCGCTCATCTCCGAACCATGAGTCCAAATGGTAGACCGACTTCATAGAACAGTTGCATGTAAACATCTCCCGGGAAAACCAGATGGTAACGACACATCAGTGCCTCATTAGTCCCACAGAGAGCATGACTGGTTCTGGATATCATCTTTCCAGGAATCATCTAACCCAGGGTGGAACTTCACTACAGAGCCCAGCTGGTGGGCACTTTGTGCCCTCCTCCAGACATGCCCTTTGCTCACGGCTCTCTAGCACTTAGGGAAAGGAAGGCAGGCTGGGCCACCCACTGTAGCTGGTAATCCAAGGCCTGAAATTCAACAGAGACCACAAGGCCCCAAAGGGGATAGGAAAATAAAAACCCCTGGACCAATACATCACTCTGGGAGGTGGGCCTAGGGTATGGAAGGCCCACTGGGAACAAAGACCTATTAATTGCCAGAGCCCCAAAGGCACAAGCCTGGGGAGCCTTCAAATCAAAATGAAGATGAGCAAGGGGGAACCATCTGGCTAAACTGAGCCAGGCGAAAGAAGTATGCAATAACGCAGTTATTTAATTAGTTATTATGTTTTTCTTACCATGGTAAAGGCTTTATATATTTTCGTATGTTGTATAGATCACAATAAATATAAAACACAAAGGAGAGGCAGACTGCAAGGGGTTAGTTTAATTAGTGAAAAAAACACTGAGCAGCTGACCTTGTAAATACTCCCTTTAAAACCTCAAACTTAAAAAACATGTTCCAAATGTCTTCCAGGGTCTGCCAGGCTAGAACAATAGGCCACCAATATAGCATCCCTTAGCCTCTGCGGGCAGTTGAGTGGAGGAGAGCTGCAGCCTGCTCAGTGAGGGCTCAGGGTCTGGAAACAATAAGCACTGTGTTCAGGTTCAAAGGTACATTAAGAACTCACATGCCCTGGGGACCCAAATGGGGTCCTGGGGAATTTGAGTCATATCAAAACCTTTTTCAGCAGGGGAGATTGCAACCCCATTATAAAAGGAGGGGAAAGGCAACACCGTTTGTAAAGGTTTAGAAATACCCATTATGAATCAGTGTTGTTTCTGCCTTCTTCTCTATTGGTAAATTATTATTATTATTATTATTATTATTATTATTATTATTATTATTATTTTAAAAAAGCAACAATATCAGCCTGGATATTTGAAGCTGTGTCCTTTATCCAATTCTCTTCACTTCTGGTAGAAATGTCAATAAATAAAAAAAGATCTATACTAACTACATTAGTGAGCTTTTTTTTTTTTATTCAGAAAACAAGTGGGGGGTTTTGTTGTTCTTTTAGATTAAAATATAGCTACATCATTTTCCTCTCCTCCCTCCAAACCTTTTCATGTCCATCCACTCTTACTCTCTCTCAAATGCATATCCTCAATTTCTTATTTAATTGGTATGTGTCTCTGTGTATGTGTCTACATATTTAACTACAACATGTCCAGCCCGTGTAATGTTGTATGTATAAGTTTGGGGGGCTGACCCCTGGTACTGGGTAACCAGTTCAGGAATTCTTCTCTGGGGAATTCCCCAGTTGCCTGTATGAGGCCCCCGTAAATGTTCCCCATTCCATGTTAGCTTGTCTCTTGGTGCTGTCCTTGTTCAGGTCTTATTTAGAAAGCCGTGTTGGTGAGACTACGTGGCTGTAGCTGCTCTGATATTTCTGGGAGACAAAATCTCACAGCAAACCTCCTGCTCCTCTGGCTCCTACAGTCTCTCTGACTCCCCTTCCTCCATAATCCCTGAGCCCTAGGTGCTACAGATGTGTGTGCTGGGACTGGGCTCCACAGGGGGCTGGCCTCTAGTGGCCACTTGTTCTCTACATTTTGATCCATTGTAATTGTATGCATTGGTCTCTGTTGAGAGAGCTGTTTCTTTGGTGAGGTTGAGAGCTACACTCGGGGTTGGGGATTTAGCTCAGTGGTAGAGTGCTTGCCAAGCAATCACAAGGCCCTGGGTTAGGTCCTCAGCTCCAGATTTAAAAAATTTATAAAAAAAAAGGAAAGCTACACTCATCTGTGGGGATAAGGACACATATTTAGAACGTACTTTGGAATTATGCTGGTTTAGTCAAGTGGCAGTTGCATGTTCTCCTCCAAGATCCGTGACCTCACTAGCTAGGTTTCCAGTATCAGGCATGGTTTCCCTCTTGTGGAGCCGGCCTAAAGTCCAGTTGGAGAGCTCGTGGTTACTGCCAAGGCATGCTACTATTGCTCACCCCCCCCCCCCACCGTAAGAACATCATGCTACATCGGTCATTGGTATTTATTTAGTCAGCTTTTTGTTTCTGTGACAAATGTCTGTGGGATACTAACTTATAAAAAAGGAAACGGATGTTTTTAGCTCAGGGTCCTGGAAGATTGGTTTGGGAACAGAACATCACATCAAGTCAGGAGTGCAGGGCAGAACCAAGCTGTTCACTTCACAGCCAGAAGGCAAAGGAAACAAGGGGAGAGGCTGGGGACCAAGCATGCCTACAAGTCACCGGGAGACATTTCACTAGTCCCGACCCCTTCAACCTGCCAGCAGCACCATCTCAAAGACCAAACCTTCAACACGTGGCCTTGGGGGTGGGAGGTTAGATCTACGCTGTGTCACAGAGTAAGTTATACAAATAAACAAGAAAACAAATAAAATCAAAGGATCCCAACTGAGAAAGGATAAAAGAGGATCAAAGATCACCCCCTTCCCTCCTTGTGAAGCCCTCACAGAGTTCTACACCAAAGACTCGGTGCTGGGGTGGCCATGCTGGCCACACAGGCCATGCAGAGCACCCAGCATGGCAGTGGAACTGCTTGCCTTGGAACTGACCATCCAGAGAACTGGGTTGTACAAAGGAAGGCATTCATGTGTGGGAAACGTAGAGGGAACTAAAAGGTCAACATGTGTGACAACAAAGATAATGTTAGCATAAACTGCTTGCCTTGTGCGCAAAGTCCAGAGTTTACAACAAGCTCTACAAGAAAAGGCTGAAGGATAGGGGCTGGAGAGATGGCTTAGCGGTTAAGAACACTGTCTGCTCTTCCAGAGGTCCTGAGTTCAATTCCCAGAACCTACATGGTGGCTCACAACCATCTGTAATGAGATCTTGTGCCCTCTTCTGTATACATAATAAATAAATAAATCTTAAAAAAGAAAAAAGAAAAAGAAAAGCCTGTTTCAATACCTCCGCTGAAGCAGAGACAAATAGTTCCAAGCTCATACTATTGTTTTCCTTCTGTAGATGAAATCACTGATACAGAAAATGAAGGCAGCCTGCCTATAGCCAGACTAGAACCAGCTCCCTTCCCGGGGAGAGCCTTGTCTCCCCGTCCCTTTACCATCTGCCCGCTTCTCTCAGTGGGGCTGAGAAGAACCCCCTTGCTCCCAGAACTCACACTGTCTCTGCAGCTTCTGTTGGAGTCACTCTCTTCTCTTTTCTGCTACAGGGATTTGACTGACAGCCCTAGGCACCCTTCCGGCCCCCTTCCTCTGCTGTGCCATCCCGTGATCCCAGCCTGGGCTTCCTCCCAAGGGCAGCCTTGAGTCCTCTGGAAGTGGCATTACCAGGAATACTGGGACAAGATACCATATCCTGGTCCACCAGGGCCACAAGCAATGAAGAGCACAACAGAAAACAGTATTCACAAACACCCATCCCAGCTCTTCCCATGTGGCCAGCAAAAGGCATCTAAGGAAGTCTTGGTTTTGTTTTGTTTTCTTGAAACAGGATTTCACTCAATATCCTAGGCTGGCCTCAGGCTTGTTATGTAGCCTAGGCTAGCTTCAAAGTCATCGCAGCCCTCCTACTTCACGTCTCAGATCTTGGGATTATAAGACATCATATCCACATCTTTTGGAAAGAAGAGAAGAAAAAAATAAATGAAAGGAAGGAAGGAAGGTGGTGGTGGGGTGGCGGGGGTGGTAGATGGAACAGACAGAAACGGATTTTTCAAAGTCTGATTTGGACATCAACCACCAGGTCTCACATGAGACCTGAGAATCTGCATTGCTATGGACTGAGGTTAAAATTCAGTGTGACTGAGACCCTAAGGTTCCAGAGTGCTCACACAGCTGAGATCAAAGCTGGAGGAAATTCACGGGGACAGGGCTGCAGGCATCATGGGCCTGTGATCTTTTGGCACTGATTTCTTAGTCCACTCTTTGGAAGGCCTTGGGCCCCTGGTCTGGACATTCCTTGATTCATGGTCCCTTCCGCTTCTTTCCACAGTTGTCAGCTTGGGTGGTACTCCTGTTCCCAGAGGAGCTAAAGGCCACCTATTGAGAGAACAAGGATGTCACAACAGTTTTCCGAGCTTCCGGCCAGCGCCCCTCCCCAGTCACCAGATGTTGCAACTGGACTTGGGGCTGCAAGAGTCTAGTGAGGCTTTTTCTGGGTTTCCGAGCTCCCATTCATCTTGTGAGGGCAGAGAAAAATGGGGTCCTGGGTTCTGTCACAGGGAGGGGGGACAAATGAGAGTGGTGTGAACCGCATCAAGCAATTTTTGGGGTAGTTCACAACAGAAAAAAGCCACCTGACAGCAACTTCTCCCGTCTTCAGTGGGGTTTCCTTAAGACAAGTTTCTACCATACATCAGCCTTAACTCCATGCTCCATTAGAGTGACAGGGACAATTCTAATCCCCACTGGGTGAGCAAGAGACCACAGCCTATGTGGATCTGTGCACTCCATCCTGCCATGCTCTTCTTTGCCTGGATCCCCAAAGACCTGTTAGTGCTCTGGGAAATGAATGTGTCATTTGACTCTGAAAACCTGAGGTATATGTCAAGAGAACAGAATTATTGAGGTCAGGCAGGAAGGAGACATCTGGAAAGGGACTTCCATGTATGTCCAGTTATCCAGGATGCAAAGTCTACTCTCAGATATCTAGAGTAATTTTTTTGTTGTTGTTGTTTGTTTGTTTGTTTGTTTGTTTTTTCAAGACAGGGTCTCACTATATAGCTCTGCGTGTCCTGGAACTCACTATGTAGACCAGGCTTGCATTGAAATTACAGAGATTGGCCTGTGTTTACCTCCCAAGTGCTGGGATTAGAGGCATGTGGCACTATGCCTGGTTGTATTTTAAATTTTACTGATGCTACTCATACACACAAATTAACTATGCTTTCATGGTGTCTTGGTCAGTGTTCTATTGCTAGGAAGAGAGACCATGACCACAGAAACTCTTATAAAGGAAAGAAATTAATTGAGGGCTTGCTTACAATTTCAGAGGTTTAGTCCATTATCATGGCAAGAGGCATAATAGCATGCTAGCAGGAGCCGGAACAGTAGCTGAAAGCTACAACCTGATCCACAGGCAGAGAGAGAGAGAGGGGTGGGGGGACTGGACCTGGCATGAACTTTTGAAACCTCAAAGCCCACACCAAGAGGCACTTTTTCAAATAAGGCCACACCTACTCCAACAAGGTCACACCTCCTGATCCTTCTAATCTTTTCAAACAATTCAACTCCATGGTGAGAAAGCATTCAAATGTGTGAGTTTATGATGGCCATTCTTATTGAAACTACCACACTTGGTAACTTAGATGGCCTGTGGGTTAGATACAGCCCAACTTCTGAAAAGCTCTGAAGCCTGGCTCCTGGACTGTTTAGTTTGCAGGGAATCCCAAGACATTCACTGGGGCATCCTCTTGAACTGTATCTCCTCCAAGCCTGTATTCTCAGTCCACTGGTGCGTCAGCTTTTTCTATGAAAAGTATGGTGTTTGGAGTAAAGAAGCATTCTTTTCTTCTCTAAAGCCTAGTTCTGCACTGGAAGCTGTATAATGTGGATATAAAACATGTGGCTATTGATTTCCTCTCAAAAAACAGATACCAAGCATATGATCTATTTAGTTTACAGTATTTAAACACACAGAGATGACCTAAACAAGGTCTGGCCTCTCATCATCAGTAAATTTACTAAAGAGAAAATTCAGAGATTTGCTGAACCTAAGCTTGCCTAATAATAAAATATTAATAATAATAATAATGATGATGATGATGCAGCATCCAACACTTTCAGGAACCTAGTGACACTTGAGAAACACTGGCCTTGCACTATTTGCTAGCTGATAACATATACCTATATCCATAGTGATGAAAATAAGGCCCCAAAGTAGATGAGCATCGCATCCAGAAGTACCAGGTCCTGACTGGAAAGCCATGGCTCTCTTAGCACAATGCACCCCACCCTCCTCTGGTTTAGAGGAGCCACGCCTCTCCTTCTTGAGGCCTAACCAAATCCAGGCCCCCTGCTCTTGGTCTGTGTCTCTGCAGATCTGTTGACTCTAAGGCTGTGTGCGGCAAGAAGCTCTGGGAGACCTTGCTGGAGCCAACTGAGACTCAACACTGCATCTGTGAAAGAACTGCTTTCCAAATCCTATTTTAAATGTGTGTGTTTATTTCCAATCCATAAACATTTTGGAGTGCTCACCACATGCAACGTTCTGGACTAGATGAACCAGGAAAATATAAAGTGGAACCGACACAGTGAGCTCACGGCACAGCCCAGGCTTGCAGGCTGGCTGAGGCAGCAGACACTATCAACACGTAATTTGGGGTGGCCTTAATGGAGTTACATGGAGTTTTATTTACTTTATTATGGAGTAGGCACCAGCGTTTATCTTTAATAGTATTATTACATCAGTCAGTCACTTTGGACTGCTGATACAAACACAGAGAACTGAGACCAGGCAGAATCAAAATCTGTAACGGAAAGAACAGATTTGTTTTGCAGTGTGTGGGGCCAAACTCAGGGTCCCATGCACACTGGACAAAGGGCTCCACATGGAGCTGTACCTGCAATTCCAAAGCACAACTTTTAGAAAAGAAAACCTCAACTAGCCAATTAAATGTTAAATGGAAGAAAATATATTAATAATCCTAGCATGATTTTTTCTGTTATTGTTTCTGGTGTTTGGAGTTGGGATATTCTAGACAATGTAAATTGTGACAAAGGGTACATACCAAGTAGACAAGACTGATTCTCAAAAGGACCTTAGGAAATCTGCATTCAATAGTATTCATAGCTCATCTGCCATGCGAGAAAATGGTCATTATTAATCTCAAGCCTATCTTTAATATTATTGCCTTGTATGACCTAAAGTGTTTTGAAATATTAAGAATATTTCAGGACCATTTGTTAAATATTCATCACAGCAGAATCCTGTATTATTTAAAAATGAGTGGTCTTTCTAGTAGTCTATGGTCCACAAGCTGAAAGGTTGCTATAGGTGATGCAATTTCATAATGACAAGTATTTATCAGCCAGTAATATGCAGGAGGCAGAGAAATAGATTCGGCACCAGGAACAAGGTGAGTCATTGTCTTCAAGTAAAAAGAAGCAAGCTTCCCCAAAAGAGAATCAGTGGCCATTTTCTAAATTACAATGCATCAAGAAAATGAGGAAAATAGTTTTCAAGACCCTAGTTATAGAAATGACACATAAGATCTGGAATTATAAGTCTATATGCAAAGGAAAAAAAACTCCATTCCCAAATGATCAGTGAAATCTCTTGGGAGAAAAATATGATGTAGAGATTTATCTTCAAGAAGAGGAGACAAAATTGTTTAATTATAACCAGGACAACTAATTTCAAAGGAGAACAGACAATAATAAAAACACCATTTTAAAAAATCTTGCCTTTATTTTTATTTTATGTGTATGGGTGATTTGTCTGCATGCATACATACACTGTGTGTGCAGTACCTTCAAGAGGCCAAAAGAGGGCATCAGATCCCCCTGGGACTGGAGTTACGGATGGTTGCCAGAAGCCATGGGTGCTGGGAACTGAACCTAGGTCCTTTGGAATAGCAGCCAGTACTCTTAGCTGCTGAGCCATCTCTCCAGCATATGTATATTCTTTATTTCTTCAAAGTTAGAAGAAAACATCACGTTAAGTTTTTAAAGGAAGAAAAGCCTTAAGACCAAAGTTAGAATCCTTCATAGTAAGATAAAGATTGTGTGTCAGGTGTGGTAGTGCAAGCCTTTGATCTGAGCACTTGAGCACTCAGATGGCAGAGGTAACAACCCTGGCTGTCCTGAAACTCACTCTGTAGACCAGGTTGGCCTCAAACTCAAGAGATCTGCCTGCCTATGCCTCTCAAGTGCTGGGATTAAAGGTGTGTGCCACCACACCCAGCTAAGTGTATTGCCTTTCAAATCACCTTTGTAGAATTAAAAATCAAAATTTTAATTGCACAAAAGGAAACCCTGACTCCTACACAGGAGTTTAACTTTCTATTGTAATTACCTACAATAAAATATTTTATTTATAAAAGAAAATGCGACTGTTGTCCTAATAACACAGATGTGTCCATTGTTGTATATAACACAGTAGAAGCATTTTCTTGATTGGTCTACTCAAAGTGGAAGCCTTTTTTCTGATTGGTTCACCTAGAAAGAACAGAGATATTCATGTAAGAACTAAAGTTTAAAGGAAAAAAATTAAGAATACAGACATAGGAACAATAAAATATATTAATCTAAAAATGAACAAAGAAATCATGACATTCCAAAAATCTAAATCTGACCGCTACTATAAATCTCATCAAATCTGCATGTAGCATAAGACAGTGAGTAATGCACTTGGCTATGTTTTCCTGCATTTTGAAAGGCACTTGCCCTGTCTCTTTGACAAATAATGTGTAATGATGTTTCCTATTAAAATGCAACATCTAGCATGGCTGAGTCTTAGCTTTTACTTTGATGAAATTCTTTTGTAGTGATGTATTCTGTAGAAATGTGGCGTTTAGCATGGGTGATTCTTAGCCCTACTTTGACATAGTCTAGAACAGTTCTCTGTGTCACCATGCATTGTTGGTGATGTCACATGTATAATTAAGACTGCTGTCAAATGAAGGAAAATTTCTACCAAATGTCTTCTAGTGTAGAAGCTTTGTAAGGCCCTGCAACCTGTATGAGCATGTCTTCAGATTTCTATAATCGTAATTACATGTGTTTGTAGCTCAGTTTCCTATAGTTCTATCCCAAAATGCCTTCTGTCTCTCCAACAATACCAACATCCAGGGAAATAGGATAGAATAGAAATCAGTCTGGAAACTATGCCTGGCTTATCTGGCTGAAGTTAAAATATCTTACTTTGTAACTTTTATAAAAATATATGACTGTGTGAAGTTCTTCTTGGTCCCTTCCTGAGTCTTTGAAAGGAAATCAAGTTAATGAGGGTTCCTAACACTTGAATTTCATTATCTTTGTGGTAAGTTATCACTGCAAAAAAAAAAAAAAAATGCATTTTTTAATTTGCATACCCCACGTTGGGCTAACAGTGAGCCTAATCAACCTTTACTTTTAAGAAAATGAAAATTGTTATTAATTGGTACTTTAAAATTAGTTTGTTCAGTCAGGCATGGTGGTGCACGCCTTTAATACCAGCACTAGGGAGGCAGAGGCAGGTGGATCTCTGAGTTCAAGGCCAGCCTGGTCTACAGAGAGAGTTCCAAGACAGCCAGTGCTACACAGAGAAACCCTGTTATTGTTATAATTAGTTTTTTCTTGCGATTCAATAGCCTTAAACCTTAGCATTTCTTCTGAAGAAAAAAAAAAAACTAAGCAATTACTTTATAAACCATCACTTTGCATCAATTTCTAAAAGCAATTTTGAAAAATTTTACTAACATTTGTTCAAATAGAAAGAGATGGATTGATTCATTATAAGGAACATAATAAAAATGCTTAATCAATTAGAAATGGTTATTCAAATAATCATATAAATAATTGTTTAATTTGTCTTTTAACAGGCTAAATAGATAGCTCAGTGGTTAAGAACACCTCTTGCTTCTGCAGAGAACCAGCTTTGGTTCTCAGAACCCACATGATGGCTCACAACCATCCACTAACTCCAATTCCAGGGGATATGACTTCTTCTTCTGACCCACAAGGACACACATGTGATACACATACATACATATTGACAAAACACTCATACACATAAAATAAAATAAATAAATATAAAAAGGTTTGTCTTTCCAGGTCCATTTTAATTTTAGAATTGCTTTGGAAGATAGCTTTCATGTAAAAGTGAAACCCTAAAATAGAGACATAGCCAAATCTTATTTTCAATCAACAAAGAATATTCATGAGTAAATTGACTTTGTTTGGACCTTGACAAAACATGTAAGGTTTAAGGTAGGAGGTGATTATAGATAAAACAAGCTTGGCAAACATGTTGAAAGGTGTGGTGTTACTGAAGGATATATGAAGGAATACCATATTTTCTTATAGGTAATAAAGTTAATTTAAAAAAAAAACTTCCCAAAAGATTTTATCAAAGTGCATATTCCAATTATGCTGTAAACCAGTTTAGGATTCAGAGGGTGAAAATGATTCTATTCTTTACTTTACAAATAAATTAAAAAATAATCAATGATTTTATCAGTATATTGTATTCCTTCACAATGTGAACAGTTCTAGCAACAACATCCTTGATATTGTGACCCAGATTAACTCAACTATGGATCGGAACCAATTACAACACTGTTCAAAGAAATACAACAAATTCCAGCAAGAACCAATCAAAACTTCTGGTACCATAGATTGTGACTGTAACCCAACAAAACATTTGCCACTTGATTTCCTCATTGTCAGATGAGAAGACTGGTAAAATGTGATTTAAAAAATGGTCTGTGCACTTGTGAGCAAATCTTATGCAAAAACTAATCCAATTCTGATTCACAAAAAAAAAAAAAAAAAAAAAAAAGTCATTGGAAAGATTTCCCCGCAACCCATAAGAAACCTGAAGAATCAGACTCAAAAAGACAACAACAAGATCCAGCAACTAATCTCCAAGGTCAGCTTATGCTGTGGCTTTGTATGCAACACCTTCCAATCTAAGCAATGTGTGTGTGTGTGTGTGTGTGTGTGTGTGTGTATTTTTTTTTTCAAAATTACAGTTGGAAATACAAGGGTAATCTAACCACCATCATGGACATTAGACTCAGTACTTTCATTAGCCACCACTGGGCTCAAGGTATTACTGATACCAGGAAAGTGAATTCTGAATTACCTCTTACTCTTTGGTTCTACTCAGATTCAGATCCCTCGAAGGAGGTTCCAATGACAGTAACCAATACCCCATGCTTCACTCTTGTTACACACACATGTAGCGATTTCTCTTTTCTCTTGGGGGTGGGGGAATGTGTGTTGCGACAGGGTTTCTCTGTGTAGCCCTGACTATCCTGTAACTCTCACTCTGTAGACCAGACTGGCCTCAAATTGAGATCTGCCTGCCCCTGCCCTCCAAGTGCTGGGATTAAAGACCCAGCACATACAGCAATTCTGACTGTAATTCTGAAAGTATATCGTGCTGTATATACACAGATTGCTTAGATCGGAAGGTGTTGCATACACAGCCACAGTGTAAGCTGAATTGTCCATCCCATTGTGAAGAAGGAAAGAAGACATGACAACAAAAGGCAAAATCTAAACTGGATGAATAAACTCTGCTTTGACTTAACGACTGAGCACTTGCAGACCTGATGGACCTGGCAGGCACTTCGTGATGGCCCGGATACCCTCAATCAACAACAGCCGGGCACGGGTAAATTGTGTACTGCATGCACATCTGGCTGATGTCACGAAAATGAGAACGGTATGAAGAGAGTTCCATAATTAAAAGCCAATGTGAGTAGAAAAAAATAAATAAATCAGCAGCCATATTTCTGCATAAAAAGCAACACTTTGAGAAGCATTTTACCAAAGCCATAAATAAGAAAGACCAATAGTTTCAAGAATCTTAGAATGTGGTGATTTATACAGGAAACAATAAGACAACATTAATATACATTTATCAAAATTCCACAAAAGAGTTACAAGGGGCCAATATAGGATTGCGGCCTTGTAACTTAAGTACCTGGGAGGCCAAGGCAAAAATACTGCAAGTTTGAGGCTGGCTTAGCAGACAGGAGACCATGCCTAAAAACAGGGGAGGAGGGGACAAGAGTATATCCAGTGTCATTAATGAGCCAGGCAAGTATGGGAGACAATTTAGCTTGGGACCCTGCAGCTGGAGATTTCTCCAGTCCCACCAGGGCCTGCCATGAGCCAGGTGGGACACAGGAAAATTTCAGCTACAGGACCTCATTTGGTTTGGGGTTATGAATACACATTTGTCTCTTAATAATGGGCTTGGTAGGGTGGACTCTTTGCCTGCACATACTGGGTATACACACACCTCTCTCCAAACCATGCACCTAGCAATCCCAGAACCTTCTCAGCCCCCTACCTGCATCAGGCAACACATACTCCCATCTTTGAACAAGGATATAAGTTTCCCGACCCTGGTAAACCATCATGTTCAGGCAGTTTCTATTCACCTGTATTCCCAATGCATCTGGGGATAAAGTCTCAAAAGGCTGATCTGGCCTGAACTGGTATTGGGCACATGTACAATCAAGCAAAAGTCTGTCCTCTGGTAGCCTTTGAGGGAGAACTCCCTAATTGGCCATGTATTTGATTAAAATCGGATCCAGTATGGAAAAGGACATAGGCAGTAAACAAAACAATTACAAAATCTAATCTATCAGTCAAAATAAAGACCAGCCCAAACTACGCTGGTGGGTAACAAAAGTCTCCTCTTGAGTCCCCTTCAAAGGAAGCCCTGCATAGTCAGGGACAGTGAGCACACTCATGCATTTGGCCCTCTATCCATCTCCAGGGTATATCTCTCTTTACTACACACTATCACATAACTCTAAATACATCTAACTTCCTTCTTTGGCAAATCTCTTACTTTCAGTTCTTTAGATAAGAGGCCAAGAACCTACAGACCCTAACCACTGGTACCAATACTTTGGCAATACTCTGGTCACTTCTTATATTAATACCTTCATAACACAGTCAAAATACATGGAAACATGTTGCCTATTCATCTAAGTGCCAGGTCTTGAAAAGCTGTAAGAAAAGGAGAAGAAGAAATCGACCTGGATATTAAATCTGACATTCAGTATTTGTCTCCCTTTATCTCTCAACATTTTAGAAATCATAATTAATTGTGCCAGTTAATCTCAGCTGTCAATCTGATGAGGTCAAGAATCACTTGGAAGAGAGGCCTCTGGGAAAGTCTGGCGGGCATATCTTGATTGGGTTAACAAAGGCAGAAGACCCGCCCACTGTGGGTGGCACCATTCCCTGGGATGAGATCTGGAGTGAGTAAAAAGATGGTGCGTTGAACACAAGCCTTCCTTGCTCTCTTCTCCTGAGCTCAGCTGCTTCCTCCCTGCTGCTCTGATGTTCACAGCCAGAATTGGGGGCCAAAATAAACCCCTTCTTTCCTTGAGTTGCTTTTGTTGGGTATGTATTTAATAGCAAAGCTTAGACGCATGCGCTGTGAGACAGTGTGAAGGAATTCCTCCTAGTGGTCAAGCAACGTGGAGAGTCGGTGAAGCCTTGAGCAAATGTGTGTCACAGATGTGTGCAAAGCCTTCCTCAGGTCTGAGTATGAGTATCGATAAAGTGTGTGCACAAAGTGTTCACCGTAGCTTTCTCCCTCAACTTCCACCCCACGTTTACAGCCTGAAGACTGCGCTCCCCTGCAGAAACTGCTCCTGCCAAGCTAATCCTGCCTCCTTGTTCAGCTGTATGAAATAACCCTGCATCCTTGTTTATCTGTATGTAATAACCCCACCTCTTTGTTCAGCTGCGAGCAGTAACCCTCCTTTCCAGTTCAACTGTACATAATCAACACACTGAGCTTTCCAGGGTCCTGTGGCTTTTTCATCCGAGAGCCCCGTCTACCCTATCCCAGATCTTCTGGTTATGTGTCCATCTGTTCATTTCTTCAGGGCCTCATTGAGGACAACCCCTAGAGTCATGCAAGGCTTTGAAAAGGCAGGGAAGGTCACATGCCTGTAAAGAACAGACACCAGAAAATGCTGAGAAAAAAGGCATTGTGAAAATGTGACCATTAGAAAACTTGATCAACAAGAGATTAAAACATATTAGAGAAATGTAACTGAAAATGCCTGACTAGCAAGACTCCGGCGTCTGGAGCCTGATGGTAGGAGTGAGCATCTCCAAAGCAGGAAGTAGACTCTGCCAGATTCATGGAGACTGTGGGGCCTGGCCAGTCCCCATGCTCACTTCTGTTGGAAGGAGAATAATAGGTTCGGGTTGATGCAGTTGTATGACTTGGATAAAGCCCTAAGATCATCTTATTCTGTGTAACTTTAGGCAAGACACTCACTCGAAATCAAGGATTTTGAAATCCACAGACATCAAGGTTCTTTCATAGGCCCGTGGCTTGTTGCTTTCCTAACGTTTATGTGACTGATCTGAGTCAATGATCATTCATCATGGAGATGTGAGGTTGATTCTTCATTTCTAGTCTAAGATTTACAAACAACTAGAAGGAGACATGGAGATGGAAAGGAACTTGGGAAGAAGGGATTTGTGGGAGGAGGAGGAAATAAAAGAAGATAACAGGAAGGGGATATGATTAGGGCACATTATACATATGTGTGTGTATGAAATTGTAAAAGAACAAATTGTGTGAAACCAGGTATTAATGCATTTGATAGCATATCTCTCTTCACTGAGATTATAAATTCCTTCACAGTTATATTCCATAAGATCCCGTTATTTAGATGATAGAAATATCTTGAGTCAGTGAATATCTTTAAATGAATCTTTCACCTGATAATATTTCTTTGTGTCTACATACATGTTAAGTATACACATGTGTATACTTAAGGTGCACATGCCTGTGCATGAATGTATGGAGATCAAGGGTCAATGTCAAATATCTTTGTACCCCACTCTCCACCTTACTTTTTGAGATAGTGCCTCTCACTAAACCTGAAGTTTGCCATTTCAACTAGACTGCTAGGCAGCAAGATTCCAAGATCCATCCATCTCTGCACACCCAGCATTATAGTTACAAACACAGTCTGAATATCTGCTTTTATATAGAGCTTAAGGATTGTAACTTGGGTCCTCATTACCTGGCAAATACTTGCCCCACTGAGCCACCTCTCTATCCTCATGATTCCTTTTAAATTATCTATTATATTAAAAATGTAAGCTGGTATCTTAGGGTTTCTATTGCTGTGAAGAGACACCATCACCATGGCAACTCTTATAAGGAAAACATTTCATTAAGGGGGCTGACTTACAGTTTCAGAGGTTTAGTCGATTATCATCATGGCAGGGAGCATGGCAGCATGCAAGCAGATGTGGTGCTGGAGAAATAGCTGAGAGTCCTATATCTTGCAGGCAACAGGAAGTCTACTGTGACACTGGGTGGTAGAGTGAGCATAAAAACACCTCAAAGCCTGCCCCCACAATGACACACTCCTTCCAACAATGCCATACCCACTCCAACAAAGCCATACCCACACCTCATAATAGTGCCACTCCCTATGAGATTAAGGGAGCCAATTATATTTAAACTACTACAGCTGGCCATGTAGATGTAGTGGGGGGCTTACCTAGCACACACAAGCCCCTAAGTTAAATGCCTAGCATAAAAAAAAAGAGCAGAGAAATAAGTATGAGCAATAGAAATATAAGCCATATACACAATTTTAAAGTTCTGATAGCTACACTGAAATGGTAAAAAGAAATCATGGAGTTGGATTTATAAATATAGTCTATTTAATACAATGTCTCCAAAATTGAAATTTTATATGAACTTCAACATGTCATTTCTTAGAATTTTACAAATAATTCTTTAAGAAAATAAACTAAGTTTAAAACTCAAGTTTAAAAGGTAAGATCCAGCTGGGGTCATGAAGCTCTGGCCTAGATAGCTCTGACTAGTAATGCCTGGTGGTGTTCCTAGGGCGTTTCAAGTGCTTCTGTGTCTAGGCATGGCAAGGGTTCCTTGGTGCAGGGGTTGTGTTGCAGCCTGGACAGGTAGGTATCTTTCCAGAAAGTACCTCCCCAAACCTGTCAGCATGGGCCACCTTTTCATAATGAGTACCCAAAAGCCCACAGGCTGGAGATGGCCTTTACAGATGGCTGATAATTACCCAACATGGAACCGTGACAACTGTCATATGAAAAAATTGAGTTCATAAAACACAATTGGTTTTAAATCTTCCCAACTGTCACCAAAGCCCAGCTCCCTGGATAGGAAGAGTAGCTGAATCCTGCTCTCATGACCCTTGGCCCCTTCAAATTTGCTTTCTTTATTCATTGTAACTTGCCCTCACCCGTGTCAAGATTCGCCCTGGAGAGACACGTGTGGTCTTCTGAGGACTATCAATCTCTCAAGTGAAGGTTTGTCATTTTCTGTCCCAGATCATCAATAGGTCAACCTCCCAGTGGCCTTTCCAGTTACCCCATCCTCCTGCCTCTGGTCTAGTTTCTTTCCCATCACTCCATCTGGAACTCAATCTCTAGAGGACTGTTTGTAAAATATGGAGTGCATTCTTGAAACTGACGTGCAGTTGGGAACAGAGGACCAAGATGGAAACAATGTGAGAGAAAGGGTCAAGGTGGGAACAAGTCCCAGCGCTGCCCACCGGAGAGAGGTCAAAACGTGGGCTACAAATCAAATTTGGCCTTGGTTCAGTCCACAATTATGAGACACCTGAGCCCAAGGGCTTCAAGCATCTGTCTGCCATTCCAGCCCAGAGCAAGCTGCCCGGAGACGGAGCCTGGTCTTCCAATTACCTACAGCCGAGCTCGGATGAGGGCGCTGCTATCTTTTCCCCTCTCCTCAATTCCGTTATTCCAGAGCTGTCATCACCATTCACATCCACTCACAGGCTGCACAACGTAAAGGCTCACTGTTCAAAGTGTGTATCCAGACGAACTTTGCAAGCCCGCTAATGTGAATTTATGGGAAGCCGTGGTAAATAGAAACACTAGCTGCGCTCCCACTCACCGTGACCTTCGAGTACATATTTACATTTAGAAGCTGAACACAAGCTGGCTTAATTCCAATATTCCCCAACGCTTTCCAAGTATCTCCAGTTTTCTAAACCCCATGGTTAACGTGTATAAAAGAGAAGCCCGAAAGAGGAGGAAAGGTTAGGAAACACTTATAAATAGAAACCACCTTCCAGGATTTACAACGAGATTTTGTTAGTAAATTCAGAGACTTGTATATGCTGGGACCAAATTTTTGCCTGGGAACGTGGAAACAGAAGCACGCAGGGAAACAACCCAGCTCTTGGCTACTTCTCCCGGTTCTGAATTTTTACATTAGAAAGAGCCCAAGCCCAACAATCAAATGCCATTTTATACCAGCAGGAGCTTCCAGAATCAATGATAGTGGTGAACACACAGAGAAAAGAGGACTGCAGGTGTAGTTCAGGCAGCAAAGTGCCTGGGAGGACACAGGAAGCTCTGCAACCCCAAGTAGAAGAGTGAATGAATGAATGAATGAATGAATGAATGAATGAATGAAACAAGCAAGCAAGCTAGCTAGCTAGCAATGACCTCTGGGGGCAGAACCGAATTTCTTTCTCCATCAACTTCAACAGTTGAACTAAACAGCAGCTTAGTCACCAATATTTACATTATGCAAATTATTTTTCTCTTCCAATCTGGTTTGGCTCTTCAAGGGCCTGTGCTTGTAAGTATCAATTCTACAGTCAGCATGTCGATTTTAAGAAGAGACTGAGAGTCCTGTTGGAACATGGAGCTCACCTTGCTAATGCAGATCTTTCTGGGACTGACAAACACCACCAAGGCTTTTGCCTCCCTCCCCTTAGCTGGCTCTCCTTCCCTTTTTGTCGGGCATGGTTTGTGGTTCTCCTGGTGAAACAAATGCCTTGCCTGCCCCTTGGTAGGCTTCCTGAGTTTTGAGACCGCAGTAACGCAGGAGATGAAGTTTCACCGTCCCCGTGTTTGCCTGGAAGGTCTCAAGCCCACAGACCCTTTGTGATCACTAAGCAGGCACTTTGGCTGCCTTTGAGTCATCTCTGCCTACGTACTTGATGGCTGTTTGCTGCCGGGCATCTCAGGTCCCTTTCCCCTCCTCTGTCTGCAGCTCAGTCCTCTGTGGTCACATTTTGCTGATTGAATCCCCTTCCTCCTGTCTGCTGCCGGCTGCTCGGCTTCAGGTTGTTTCACCTTTGTTTGCTGGGGCCCCCAAGTCACATGAAAAAATTCAAAAAGCACCATGGATGGGGAAAATGTCCCTATGACTAGATTCAGTGCCTTTCACAAGCACATGCTGAAACGGAGGCTGGACGGAGAAAGGTTCTGCATCGACCGCAGTGCGTTTTGTAGACAGAACCCACCTCCACCCATGAGTGTCCTAATAATGCCCCTTGGCTGCCTCTTTTCTCTTCAGAAATGATGATGGCACAATACTGCACCCCAGCCTCAAGTGCTAACCAGGTAGGACAGCACACAAAATACAAAGATTGAATGGGACTCTCGGGGTCTTAAGTGTGTTTCAAAAGCCAACACAAGCTTGGTTCCTTTTCTTTTTCCAGGTAGTTCATCTTTCTCCTAGTTCTGAAAAGGAGCTAGCACAGAGCCAATGTGAGGACCCTGGTAACAGTGACTGTTTTACTCACCAACTGCTACAACCTCTGCCTCATCTCCTTCTGTTCCTACACCTCACCTACATCTGTGCACACTCACAGACTCAAGGACTCTGGCACTCACAACCACCGACAGCTCAAATACCATCAAGCTGGTACATGCTAATATATGGTCACTATGCTCTCAGGACACTCCTGTTCACTTGCTGTTATCCTCATGTGCACTCACTTTCACAAGCACAGGCAAAACCAAAGGAGAACCAGAAGTTTTCCAGCTTCCTGATCCCCCCCCCTTCTCTCCAAGGTCACAGTGATCTGCGACACTGCTCTGTCTTGTATGACCATTGAACCTTTGAATCCTTCAAGAACAAGCTATCCATTCTTTCAATGGACCCTCTGTCTTGACAATTGGATTTTACCCAGTAGCACAAAGAGTCCTCGGGGAACCATTCCAACCCCAAGTAATAGTTCACATTTGAAGCTAACACCTATAGCTTCCTTTGTAGTTCTAGCCTACAGAGGTAAATTTTTCACATAATCAGAAGATCAAGTTTTGAGGGAAGAACACTTAACTCTAAGCCAGGCACCTTTCCACATACTTTGTATGAAACCAATTTAGTCCACACAGCAACATCATGAAATAGACACCATTGTGATTCTTGTGCCATCGGTATGACAACCAAGGCACAGAGAAGTTGAGTGGCTCCACTGAGGTGTCACAGCTCATGGCATAACAAGGAGTCAAATCATGTAATACGACTGAGAGTGGTCATCCCGGAGTACTATGTGATTTTGTTTCTCCCTATGTGTGAAAATGATGATACCAAGCTAACCCAAGCTTTCCCTTTCATAATCGTCACATCTAACAAGTCACAGCCACAAGCAAAATTGTCAATGACACTTGGTACTGGATATAGACTTAACTGCAGATAGTTCAACCATGGGTGGTGTGTGTGTGTGTGTGTGTGTGTGTGTGTGTGTGTGTGTGTGTTCATGCACGTGTTTGAGTGTGTGTATATGTGTGTGAGCATTCATTCGTGTGCATGTGGATGTGTGTGAATGGTGGATGTGTGCATCCACACTTATAAAGGAACTCTCTTTTTAAGTATTTTGAATGCAGATAGAGGTAAATACATGAACCTACATATATGACAATATTGTGTAGAATCAAATACATAATGTACGCATAAGCATACACAAAAATAAGTATAGGTAACACTAAGGAAGCTTGGGTATAACTCATTGAATAAATGTCATCAAATCAATATTATACTATAGCTGTCCATGATGTTGTTACTGAAGGAAACTCAGTAAATGGAATCTTATGTAACTTCTCAAAGCTGTATATAAATCTATGATTTTTTTCTCAACAAGTCTTTTTTTTTTTTTTCAAGAATCTATCAGCCACATGTGTGTGGAATCTGTTGCTGGAAACCAACTTTGTTCTGTTCGTTTACAAGTATGCCTGTCAGCAATACCACTCTCTATTGGTTGGTAGTTTTAAACTAACTCTTTTATTTTTTTTATTATTTTTCATTTTTTCAAGATAAAGTTTCTCTGGGCAACCCTGGCTGTCCTGGAACTCACTCTGTAGACCAGGCTGTCCTTGAACTCAGAGAGTACTGGGATTAAAGCACGAACTACCACACCCAGCTTAAACTCACCCTTGAATGAGGCAGTATGAGTTCTCTAACTCTATGTTCCTTCCTCAGAATAATGAGTTTTGTTTTGTGGTGGTGGTTCATTAAGCACTCTAGTGTTCTAGATGTTTATATAAAGTATTAATCAGCATGTAAGGTTCTCAAAAGTTTTAATTTTTATAAAATAAAAAAATCTTACCAAGCTATTGATTTGGTGTGTTGCTGTATCTATAGGTCAGGTCAACTCAAATTTCACAATATTGAGTTTTTCAATTCAATTATTTGTTGTTATTATATACAAAAACTAATATACATATATTGATTTCTTCAAGCTTGCTAAATGCACAGATTTTCTCAGACGCCTATGTAGATTCCTTTGCATTTTGAGTATGAATCATGTCATCTAGAAAAAACAATCAACTACTACTATTGTGTGTATGAAAGTGAGCTTGGACTAGACTTTCCTCATAATATCAGGGATGCCAAACAGAGGAGTCAAAAGAAACATGCTCCTATGTGCCCTTGGCAGTGACAGTTTGGTTCTCCCAAAAGACATAAACTCACCCCCCACTTGTGTTTCTGTTTATTCTCACTGAGGCCAAGTGGGATTTTCCAAGTAATGGCCCATGCTTGGAAAAGTTAGTACAGTCAAAAAGGGCCGATGGAAAAAGAAAACTTGAAAATTTTAATTGCAATAACTATTTTGTCGCCTTCTATACATCAAAAGGAGGATTTTATATTCTAGTATTCTTTCTCTCCTTCTTTCCCTCCCTGTTCCTCCCTCCGCCTCTTCCTCCCCTTCTCCCCTTCACCCCCTCTTTATTATAAGACTTGCAAAAAGCAAGTCTATTATTTGGGGGTGGGGAGCTACAAACTTTGATTGATGGAGAAAAGAAGGGATATTGCAATGAAAGCCCTAAGGATTGGCATGTTGCAGACTTGCTATTTGCATAGGTAGGGTTGATTGTTTTGGAATGATAATACATTTAAGAGTTGTTGTCTTAAAACAGCTATAGGCCAAACTTCTTACCATAAATTAAAGAGATGAAGCCCATGGCTACAACAACTATAACAATTAAAATGTTAACTAGATTCTCTAGCTGAGAGTCTGGGCTCAGGAAAATAAAATAATTTTGTATTAGGTAGTAATATTTCCCCCTCTAAACTCTTAGTCTCATGTTCTTGGAATTATTTCCTGTTTTCTCAAAAGCTTTCCTATCTATTTCAGCTCCAAGGACTCAAATGCTTGTCTAACATCAGGAGTCTGAGACTTTGAACTAAGTTAGGAACTCCTTGCGCTGGTTTCTGTGTGTCTCCCCAGAATTTTGGGGCTGGATAGGTCCAGTTACCATCCTGCAGGGCCCTCTGACTGTCACAATGAAGAACACAAGGACATTCTTAGCTTCAGAGTTTGTTATTCCTGTTCAATCAGCCAGAAACAAAACAGTTAGTTTGATTTACTGCACACGGGGAAAAGCCAGCTCTGAGGCTCATCCATAGTTAAATAAACACAAAAACAAAAGTAATGCTCTTATTTTTCACACATAGATTCGGAGAATGAGAAGGGTTAGTAAATGCTCAGAAGAAACACTATTGTAGGCTGGGGAGGTAGCTCAGTGAGTAAAGAGATTCCTCCACAAGAGTCAGGACCTGAGTTCAGATCCCCATAACACATGTAAAGATGGATACAGATGCATATGTGTCTGTCATCCCTGTACTCCTGTGGCAAGATAGGAGACAGAGACATGCTGATCCCTAGATACTCTCAGGCTAGCTAGCCTGGATTACACAGTGACAAGAGCAAAAGATTCTGCCTCTAGCAAGGTGGAAGACAAGGACCTACTGTACTCATACATAGGAGCAGGCTGTATTCATACATAGGAGCAGGCACATGCACATCTACACATGTAGCATACATATACGCATCATGCGTGTGCACACACACACAGAAATAAAAAGCAATGTCGCTAGAATGTGCACTCCCTGTTTACTGGAATATGAAGAGGGTGTCATCTCAGGATCTAGAGAGTTGAAGGTACCTAGTCACGCCTTAGCAGAACTCTGCTGTAATAGGAGCATAAGCACGTGAAGTTCTCTAAGACTTTTCCTTTAAAAGGAAGATTGGAGAAACAATCTGGTTATCCATAGGAGAACGAAGACATGATTACCATAAATCTTTGCACTGGAAACCATGGGAAGACAATAAATGGAAGGTTTGCCTTAGTTACCTTACAGCTGAGATTGCTTCGTTTCATTCCTTGAAACCGCCCATTGCTTGGTTAAATTAAAATACGTAAAACCAATCAAAAGATGCTTGTCAAAGGACGTACAGCAATCTTGCAACTCAGAGACCCTGTCTCTACTCACCATGTTCTTTCAGGGCTGCTATTTCCCACTAGGTTTCAGAAGCATTGCTGAATTTCCTTGACAAGTTCACAGGAAGATTCTACTTCTAACAAGTCTTTTATTTGAAAATCCAGATCTGCACAGGAGACGGATTCCAAATTCTCTGCATCATGGGATTTCAGCCCAATTTCAAACGGATTCAACCTAGGAGTGTTTTAAAGGCCAAAATTCTCTGATTCCCTTAAAATATGTCACCACTTCCATAAACTTCAGGGAAATGTATCTGTTATGTAAATCAAGGAATGTGAGCCACAGAGACCTCTGGCATTCCCTTTCCAAAGAGCATGGTGAACAACCTGTCTAGGCTGTCATCCTCAATTTGCAAGAACAAAAGAATTATACCTCATCCCTGCTCTCTAGAAGTTCCCAAGTCATCACCTCACACTGTAAGCTGAGTGCCCTCCCCAGTTACCAGTTAACACCAAATGCTTAAATTTCATCACCGGAAGCTGTGCAAGACATCATCTGTCACTCATCCACATGTCAAAGCACAATAATTCCCTGGGTATTGTGTCTTTACCAATTCCTTTAGCCCTCTGAGTCTTCAGAAAGAAAAAGGTTTTATTTTTCCTCTCTCTCTCTCTCTCTCTCTCTCTCTCTCTCTCTCTCTCTCTCTCTCTCTCTCTCTCTCTGATTTTGTTTTGTTGGAGGTAGTTTGTTTGTTTTGTTTATTTTGAGACAGGGGTTCTCTCTGTAGCTTTGGTTGTTCTGTAACTCACTTTATAGACCAGGCTGGCCTCAAACTCACAGAGATTCACCTGTCTGTGCCTTCTGAGTGCTAGGATTAGAGGCGTATGCCACCACCATGCATCAAGAGTAAGATTTTATTATTAACTGAGTGTAGATGGTAACATGACATTCCACATGAATCACAGAGCATGTTAGATTCAACTTCCTAACCAGAGAAAATGAATTCTAAGGTCTGTTCTCTCAACAATAATGTTATCTCAGCCACTAAGAGGGGGAAAGCAAATTCTAACAGCATATGACAGATGTGCCTGAGACTGGGTCAGGCACATACCAGACCCTCCTCTACAACCTTGGGCAAGCTGTTTAATAACTGCTGCTTGCTTTTCTTGTTACTGTTACCAAATACCCAAGAAGAGGTAACGTTAGGGGAGCAGGACTCATTTTAGCTCATGGTTTGACAAGATGTAGTCCATGACAGTAGAAAGGCATGGGGGAGTTTGTGGTATCAGGCTCTTGCCTAGGACTCTTCACAATCATGGTAGAACAAGAAGCTGAGATGTCTGGCCAAAACAGGGATGGAGAGTACAATGCTAACTAAAGCCTACCCCCACAGTGATGACTTTCTCAAGCTAGGCCCCGCCTCTTCAAGGTTTCACCACCTCTCCAAACAACACCCTCCCTCATCTAGGAACTGAGAGTTCAAATCTAGGAGACTGTGAGGAGGGACACTTCACATTCAAATGACAAGAATGATCAACTTCAGTGTCCTTGCACTTGCAAAACGGATCACCCTGCCTTCCCCTGAAGACATTTATAGATAAATCAGTTTGGGTTTGGGAAGGGTCACAAAAGCAAAATGTTATCTGGAAATACTAAACAGTTGCTGATTTTCTTCTCAATGCCATGTTTTCTTTTGGTGTCTTGTATCATATTACGTCCACTGAGCAGAGAATGTCACCAACGTGTCTCTAATTAGTCTTCCTTAAATTACATAAAAGCTAACATCAGGGATTGGAAACAGTTGCAAGGGGCTCATAAATCACCATAGTTTATTCAGGAAAAGAGGTCGTCATTTCCAAGGCATATTACTTTCCTAATAAAAAATGCTGTTGTTTCTCCTAGTTAGGCCCCACGAACACTCACAGAGGTGAAATATCTATTGTGTCCCCATCTTACTCCTTAGGAAATAAGCAAAGACTGAACAAATTCTTTGCACAGACAACTTTTCAGAATTAAAAGTTCTGCTTTTTCAATTCCCCATCAACCTCCCATGAGAATCATCATAGCATACATAGAAAAGAAACTGTCCAAACATGTGTCCACAGGCATTTAAAAAGTAGAAGGAAGCATGAGACTTCAATTTTCAGAAGCAATGTTAGCCTGTGAAGACAAACTTATATAAGCTTCAAAGTGCCTTCTAGTCAGGCTAATTGCATGCTTAAAAAAAAAAATGTGCCTTTTTAAAAAAAATTAATAGTCGAGGGCCAGCAAAACAGGTCAGTAAATGAAAGCATCCTACAAGCCTGGGGAATCTGAGTTCAATTCCCAGAACCCGTGGTGGGAGGAAAGAGCTAACTCCCTCTGACCTTCACACTCATGCCACAGCATTTGAGTACACACACACCAATTAACCGGCTGCTTGATTGGCTGATTAATTAATATTAGAGACTCATGAATCTGTATCACTGCTGACCTCATCAAACACTGGCTTTTTATCTTCCTCCAAAGCAATCTGAAGGCCAGCCCACAAACAGCAATCAGTGTTTTGTGGAGGAGCTTGAACCTTATTCTAACAACCACCAGGAGCCCAAGGTGGAAGCAGAAGGGATGTAAACAGATGCTCGAGTTGACAGTCTGAATAATCTGTTCACAGCCATGCCCCTGGCAAAGAAATGAGAGAAGGGAAGAGAGACTGGGAATGAGTGTGCTGTCCAGAATTAAGACTGAGCAGTGAAAACTATATGTATTTTTCAAACTTCAAGCAATGTTAGTAGAAAACAATCCTTGGGCCAGGTGATGGTGGTGCACACCTTTACTCCCAGCACTCGGGAGGCAGAGGCAGGCAGATCTCTGAGTTTCATGTCAGCCTGGCCTACAGAGTGAGATCCTTGACAACACACAGGAATCCTGTCTTGAACATCCAACCCCCACTTACCCATCCACAAAAGAAGAAAAGAAGACATTAAAGAAAAGAATCTTTGGGCTGAAAGGAGACTGAGGGCATGGAACCCAGAGCCCAGAAGTCAAGCTCAAACTTAGGTAGAAAGAACATTTTTTTTCCATCGTGATAGGAAAAAGAGAAACAGACTGTGAAGACATGTAGAGGCCCACAAAGGTTTCCTCGTGAGACTGGAGCTTGCTTTACCCAGCAGAGCTGCATTAGAGAATTGCTTCATCGTGTGAATGTCTACCAGGTGATTGGAAGGGTCTGCACTTGGCTGTGCTGGGGGGAGGTCTTTTGCTCCACCCCTTGGCGTTCCTATAAAGAGCCCTTTAGAAGAGACAGAGGGGCCCAGTGGATACGGATCTCCGGAAGCTGTCCTGTGTATCTATCTGTTTCTCTCCCCTCCATCCTTCTATCTAAATCTCTTATCCCTCAGTCTTCAAGAGTACCCTGGAGTAAAATGTGGGAGCCGGTCTCCCAGCTGGCCTCCCACAAAGATGGTACGTGCCAAAGGCACCAAGGAATTTGGCAAGTGAGAAGAGCAGTCAGAATGGTGAGCAGAAGATAGCACGATGGGGTGACTTCAGTGCTTTGGCTAAGTGTGTAAGGAGAAGTGGAGCACACAGGAACCTGGACAGCAGCCTGCACTGGGGAGCCCCCAGCTGAAGGAGTCCTGGGGAGCAGCTAGCTTTGAGTTAAAGCAGGAGATGAAGAGGGCACTATGACCCTGAGAATGTGTTCGCCATGAGAAAATTTTGCCCCTGCTAATTCCTCAGCTTCGAATTCCAACTTCAAATGTACACTTTCAGCTTTTCCTTCCAAGACAGAGTCAACTATGAATTAAAGGGGTAGTGTTTGTGAGTATACCCATCCAGGAGAGGGTCATCTGCCATGAGGAATGCTCAGGTCACTGGGAACCCAAGGTGACAACCTCAGCTCCGCCCTGGGACATGTGGCCCCTTGCATGCATCACAAGGTGTGCTGGATAGTCTCAAGTCTCAAAAACCCTCTAACATCACACAAAATAAACAAGTGTCAGTGGTAAATGTGTGTGTGTGTGTGTGTGTGTGTGTGTGTGTGTGTGTGTGTGTATAACCACATGCACACACATACAGAAAAAATAATGTTACTCAAGCCAGAAATGTGGCAAAAAGGGGCTTTAGACATTCATGAAATAATAAATGATATGAAGAGCTTTGTTTCAGAAGTATGAATTTTGGTAAATAATGTATCAACTTCCTAGGAGAAATTGGTTACCAAAAAAAAGTCTACAATATTGAATATTAAAAACCCTAAGTGGGTGTTGGGCCTCATGCATGTCCAGAAATCTTCCAAGTTTGTGGATAAAGGTAATGGGAAAGACAACAGAATATCAAGAAGTCTAGAAAGACATCTAGTCTACCGCTCAGGAAAAAGAACATTACACTATGTGGGTTTCCCATGCCACAAAGGCCATGAAGGATCATCAGCCCAACCCATGGGTTCAAAAAGAGCTTCTTCCGGGGCCTCTGTACCCAGCATGCCCAGTTCTGCAGAACCACTTCCATCCTTGTAGTGTTTCTCTGCTTTCATTTGAGCTCACTAATCTCAAAGTCTCACTGCCAAGCACAACGAGAAGGTGGTATTCATGTGAACCCTTTGAAGCTCCATCTGTGCCCACGGTGGAACACTGATGGTTCAAACACTCCTTTGTAATTGAAAACCAATGATCTCTGTTTCTTACCTCTCCTGTCTGTGCTGTGTGCTTCTGGGAAGCTTTCTATCCTGGACACAATGTTTGTAGACACAGGGCCAGTACAGAAGCTCTCCATTATGTAAGAGAAGTTGTCTAGGGCCATGTCGCCTTGCTTGTTTTTTCTGGCAGGCATCCCTGGAGGACCCATCTGGAGGGGAACACATTCATAGTTTGTACATACAAAGCAAAAAAAAAAAAAAAACCTCTCTGTTCAATTTTACGCTCTCCTTCAGTTATGTTTTAATCTTGAAGAGTAGATTCGAGAAAAAGACACCAGTGTTGGCCCTTGCCTTTCTAGGACCGTGGGGAAGACTTGAGAAGCCCCCACTAGGAAAGGGAAACCAGGCCCATGCAGCTGTGTGATTAGCAGGGGAGTCTGGTCATGTCTTTCACATCGATTTACGAGGCTTTCTGCTGACATGAAGTATGTTCTTTACTGAATTCCTCAAGTGAAGCAAAACCGCACATATCTAGTTCTAAAGCAACATACTGAGTCACTAGTTTACATAGCAAATGTGAAATAGTCATTTGCAGTCCTGGGGCATACCTGTGAAGTGGACTGAACCATAACAGCCATCTGGGAAAAGAAAAAAAATGAATGAAAAAAAAAAAAAGAAAACCCACATTTAATTTTTCCATCTAATAATCAGCTGAGAAGCCATGCTAACAGTCCCCCACTCACAGGGATAGATTTTTGCTGGGTGAATGAACTCCCATAGATTTTGCAGAAAGGATACAGAACAGTCTGATCTCCCCTAGAACTCCAACTACTCTGAAACCATTCTTGTGGTATCTGGATGTGAGGGTCATCTGGGACTGGCCACTTTCTGTAGCCATTGCATAGAATGAGTCATCATACTTCCAGCAATTGCCACTTTGGTCATCTTTTAGCCTCAGGTCTAGCCTCCCTCCTTCTCATTGCTATGACTGGTGTTCTGGCCTTTTTGATCCCCGGTAAAATCCATGCACCCTTTCTAGCTGGTTTTAGGGTGCCAAAGCTTTACCTACAAGCCATATCCAGATGATTTCTCTCAGAATACCTAACTTACATCACAACCCTAAAGGTTTCTATAGTGTGCCTCCCTTCCTGGCTCTTTTCTAGATTTCTCCTTCCTAGACTCTAATTTACCCTAGAGGTAAAGTGTTACTAGTTAGTCTTCAAACTGACCCTACCTTTTCCCACCTATAAGCTATTGCTCCTGTTCCCACCCCCACAGCCTCAGATATCATTCCCCATCTATGAAAACGTCCCCATCTATGAAGGACTCGTTACTTTTTGTGGCTATGACCAAATATACTTAAGAAAACAATATAAAGGAAGGAAAGATTCACCTTGGTTCATGGTCAAAGAGGTCTCAGTCTGTGGTCACTCAGCTCCCTGAGTCTGTGCCTGGTGCCATGGGACAGTGCAGAATGGGGTGGAACAAAGAGGTTAGGATAAGATACTGTCTTCTAAGGCCTGGCAGCCACAGCCCACATGTCCTGTTTTCATCCATGAGACCCCACTTCCTACCTTTCAGAATATCCCAATGATGTCACCCAAGTCATAAATTCATTGATGGAGTCAGCCATTGATGAGCCTAGTGCTCTCAAATTCAAATTACCTGTCAACAGCGCTGAGCAAGGGGGTGGGGGTGGGGGGTGGGCTTCAGTACATTAGCCTTGTGTGTGTGTGTGTGTGTGTGTGTGTGTGTGTGTGTGTGTGTGTGTATGTGGTGGCTTCAGTACATGAGCCTTGTGTGTGGTGGGGTGGGTGGGGGTAGGGTGGGGGGTAGTACATTAGCCTTGTGTGTGGTGGGGTGGGTGGGGGTAGGGTGGGGGGTAGTACATTAGCCTTGTGTGTGGGGGGGTGGAACTTCAGTCCATGAGCCTGGTAAGGGGAGCTTCAGTACATAAGCCTTGGGTGGTGGCAGCAGGGGGAGGTGGGAGTGACGGACATGACGACAGGGGGCTGGAATGACTTCATATCAAAAAACTACAACTGTCTCTGTGTGAAATTTTCCAGGAAAAAAATATCTGTAATATTCTCTTCTCTTTCAACATCCACTGGGCATAGTTCATCTTCTAGTTATGATTCAGAAGTATATTCTGGTATTTGGTTTTACACTCACACCATGCAGCCCTGAGTGCAGCATGGGTGTGTATGCAGAACTCAGGAATCCTTCCTCAAGACAAATCTCCTTGTTTTTGTGATTTGGTGGTTGTCGTTGCTGAAACAGTCTTTCACAGAGACCCAGTTCTCAGTGATTAAGATAGACTGGCTGGTCAGCAAACTGGAGATGTTCATTTGTCTCTGCCTCTCCAGCACAGGGATTACAGCGCACCCCCACTGCGCCTGGCTTTTTATGTGGGTGCTGGGGGCTGAATTGAAGTCCTCATTCCTGTATGGCAAGCAGCTGTAACTGAGCTGTCTCAGCCCTGTGTAGGAAGTTGGGTCTTACTCATGCATTCAGTGGACTACATGTGGTGCACTTACCAAAGTTAAGGCACTATGTGAAAGGTTGAAGATAATGGGGGAGTGCAATGCACATAGAGCTTTTGTCTCACAGGGAGACTAGTGGATTATGAAAATAGTTGCAGAATAATGTATATAATGAGTAACAGCAGCAATTAGTATTGTAGTTTCAGGCTACATCATTAGGACCCTCAGTCTAGTGGGGAACAGGAGGCAAACCTTCCCAGAAGAGGTAATATTCAGGGTGACATAGGATTTGCAGGTGCTACCCAAAGAAAATGTGGACCCAGGGCTGGAGGGGTTGGGTATCGTCAGGCATATGTCTAGGATGTGTGCAAAGCCCAGAATTCAATCTACAGCAGCACTAGAAAAAAAGGAAGAAGGAGAACAGAAGGAAGAAGAAAGATAAAGAAAACATTTAAAAGGATAAAGGATATTGGGCCAAGAAATCTGAGTGTGAAAAGACTGAATCCAAAAGAACCTTAAAAAGCCCAGGGACATTTGACCCTAGGAAGAAATAGAAGAGGGAAAATTACTTAGACTAAAACTATAGAGGAAAAGGGACCAGGGGGTTATGGAGGTTTGGAACATGTATTCCAAGTGTGCTGAGAACCTATCAAAGGGTCATATGTGAAGGTATGATGTACCTAGATATGCTTCTTTAAAAATCACCCTGAAGACAGTGAAAGAGTGGACAGAGAAGATGTAGAAAGCAAACTCAAGGATAGACATTTCTATTTGGAAATTATCACACATAGAAGCCATAGATGATAAAGATGGAGTGGATGAGAGGTGGAAAACTTGACCAGTAACATTATTAAGCATCACTGGGGGGGCTGGAGAGATGGCCCTGTGGTTTAGCGCACTGGCTGTTCTTGCAGAGAATCAGCCTTGGTTCCGGGACCCACCTGGCAGCTCACAACTGACAGTAACTCCAGTTCCAGGAGATCAGGTGCCCTTTTTTGTTCTCCTGGATGCCAGGCACATGTGTGGTATGAATACATACATGTAGGAGAAACATTCATTCACATAAAATGAAAATAAACAAACCTTGAAGAAAGAAAGAGCCATCTCAGTGGATAAGGGTGATTGCCCATAAGCCTGCTGACCTAAGAGCACACACAGAGGTTAGGAGAAAACTGACTCATGCAGGTTGCCATCCGACCTCCATCCATGCATGGCATGGCACACACACACACACACACACACACACACACACACACACACACACACGAGTAAAATAAATTTGTTTTTTAAAGAAAAAGCACCTATGGAATTTTCTTTTTCGCAAAATACAAACCAGTAACCCAATACATTTCTGGAGTTTGGAGTATATATGCCTTTGAAAAGCACATTCTACCAGGTGCTGCAATGCGTATCCATGATTAAAGTAGCCAGAGAGGAAGCATAAACAAAGACCCCAAGATATCCCAGGAAGTGTCAGCATGGATTTGAAAGAGCTGGTGAGAGTGAGAGAGAAGGAGCCATCAGAAAGCGGCCGTTCAGGTTTTCAGCTCTCAGCTATTGCTCTGACCTCTTGGCTTTTAACTCTGTATTTGGCTCTGTGTTTCTTATTTAACAAGAAGGTTGGTTACATCTACACCTATCAAAGGGTCATACGTGAAGGTATGATGTACTTAGATATGCTTCTTTAAAAACCACCCTGGGGGGTTGGGGATTTAGCTCAGTGGTAGAGTGCTTGCCTAGGAAGCGCAAGGCCCTGGGTTCGATCCTCAGCTTCCAAAAAATCACCCTGAAGACAGTGAAAGAGCAGACAGAGAAGATGTAGACAGGCCAGAGGAAAGAGTCAATACTTGGACCAATATATTGCTTGAGATGTTGATCTGTCCTCTCCTGAAGCCACCCAGACAGGATAAAGACACTCAAACCAGGGAGCTACCTGAGGACTCAGCTCACAGCCTGCCTTGGCTTCTTGGAAAGATCTCTAGTCTGCAAACAGTTCCCAGTACCACTCTGTAGAATGAGCGGCTTCAGGGAGTCAATGTGTCCGCAGCTGGGGAAAGCTCTGGCCTTTCCCTCTCCTAGAAGTATGGGGAGCTGTAAGACCGTGCTCCTGGAGAGTTCCTGAAACTGGGGAATCAGATTAGCTTGGAGAAAGGTCTGAAGAGAGGGGAAGGCCTTTGGATAGGATCCTCTTCCAAAGGAGGGGGCACTCCGCACCTGACTGAGGTCACCTGGCCACTAGGGGGCTTTAGCGACACGCTGTAAGACAAAAGACTCAAGTCCATTTCTACCTGTGAGCTGGAACAAGACAGGCATACTCATAGGCTCTTAAGACTATATTTTCTCCACCTAGTGGAATTTCGTTTCTGAATGTCTCATCACACCCACTAAAGATGGCAGCCCGGCCGCAGCTTTGAATCTAGCATGGAGCTAACCCTAAGGATTATGATGAACATCTCCAAGGAAAGACAGGAGGAAAATCCCAGGCTCTGCTGGAGCAAATCGGAGGATGTGGGGAGCAGCCAGGAGCTGTACCCATTCCTGCTTTTCAAAAAGACAAACACAGGCAAAGTACAGGGATTTAGGAAGAAACTGAGTGGAAGATGCAGTGGTCATCTCCGGGGAATTCACTACTCCCGGGCATAGCCTGATTTCAGAAGCATTTAGAGTTAAGACCCTTGCTTTATAAATGAAATCCAGGCAAATCTAAGTGCTTACTTTAAAAACATCCTTCCCTAGATGTTCAAAGAGAACAAACTCCGGCCCTGCCATAAAATGTGCCTGGAAACTATTAATGTATCAATGGTCTTAAATGGAAACATTTCCTATAAATACATAAGATCCAACCCAGTTAACTAAAAGTAACTTCCCATCCTCAAAGGATTTCATACTTTATAACTATCAAGTAGCTAACCATACCTTTAGTCAGCCCTTCAACTCTCAATAAGCCTTTATAATCCAAAATCTAAAAATCTTCGTCTAAAACTTTCTGATATTGTTAAATAAAAGATACTGTACAGACTTTGGTTGTCACTCCACCTCTTCAAAGATCCTCCAACTTAAAGGCAGTTTTCTTTCTTCTCAGCTTGTAAGTTCCCTGCATTGTGAGCTTTTCCCTCTCTTGTGAGTCACGTACATTTACGAAAATACATGGAAGGAAGCAGCAGTCCTTCAGTTGTGTGAGGCGACCAGGAGGAGGCTGCTTCTAGTCCAAATACTTGCATCTAATTAACACCACAGAGCAGCTCAGCTGCCTCCCGACTTTGCCTTGCTCAATCGGGCACACTCTACAGGTGGCATTAGGTCATTTCTTCGGGGTTAGTTTTAGGTTTCTACCCTTGATTATCGTTTACAGGTGTAACTTGCTACACACACACACACACACACACACACACACACACACACACACACACATACACAGAAACACATGCACATACATCATATTGCTAATTTGAGTAGCTTAATAAAAATTTTCAAGACTGCTCATATAAAATATAGTTAAGTAACTTTAAAATATTACTAAATCAAGGCAAGAATTCCAATGGAGATTATAGATGAAATAAGTATATGCTTTTGTTGGGAGGTTGTTTCATTTTTATTTGGTTTGAGAATACGTACCCCTGGCTGGCTTTGGAGACCAGGCTGGCCTTAAATTCACAGAGATCCACCTGCCTTGGCTTTCCTGGTGCTGGGATCAAAGGTGTGTGCCATCATACCTGGCTGTGAGGTAGGTTTGTTTGCTGTATAGCTTGCTAGGGCTCTGAAACCAAATACCACAAAGTGGTTAAACAAAAGAACTTCACTTTCTCAGAATCCTAAAAGACCAGACCCTAAGACCAGTGTGTCAACAGGATGGCTTCTTTCTGAGCCTTCTCTCGTTGTCTGTGTATGGCCTTCTCCTCCATCCTTACCTGACCTCCCTTCTGTATGTGTCTGTGTTCAAGCTTCCCTTCCATGTTATAAAAATGTCAGCCATTTGCATTTCCAACCATAGGATATTATTTTATTTTAATTAACTGATTTGGGAGGGTCCTGGGGAATGAACCTCTATCCCCATATATACTAGGCTAGCACTATATTAATGACCTGTAGACACAGTCCAAAGACTTTATTTTAATTTATTTATTTGAAGATACTTAGTCTAAATGGAGTCATATTTGAAATATTGGGAGTTATCAGTCATACATATGAATTTGGGGAGCCATAATTTGGCCTATAACACTTGTCTTTGATGAATTTATGACATATTTTTAATATATTGGAATATTGCTCACTATTGGAATGTTAAATGCTTTTTTAGGGAAAATTTACAATATACTAATATCCTAAATGCAAGAATCATCCTATACACAAAAATCAACATATTTATGAAATCCAGTATTAAATGGGATTCTTGGTAAATATCTCAGAAGCACATTTTACCCAAACTTCTTAAAAAGATTACTTTTTCTGATTATAAAGCTAGCACAATGAAAATATTTAGTCTCTACATTAAAAGATAAAAATTCTCTAAATCAGTAAATATTACCCTTTAGTCCCTTCTTCCAGCCATTATCATTGTGAATATGCTGAATCTTCAGCTATATCATTTCCCTGTGCACACACATACACACACCATGCACACACCTGTATGCACATGCACATACCACATACACATGTGTGCACACACACACACACACACACACACACATACACAATTTAGTATGGATGGGATTATTTTACATAGCAATTTTCAACACTGGCATAATCCACTAGATGATACGTTTGTTGAAATGCCTTTTCATGCTGATGTATAGTAATGACTCAACCTGTTTTTACATGACAACACACAGTTCTGTTGTATGAAGGCACAATGCTGACTTTGAACAAATCTTTAACTCTCTACTTATTTTTTTCTTCAATCATTGCTGATGTTGTGAAAATTCAAAGTAATATATGCATGAGTGTATATGTGTATTTGAGATAAATTTCTAGAAGTAGAATTTAAATTGTGATAATTCACAATAGGCTAACCTCCAAACACTTTATCATTTTATACCACAGCAATCATGTAAAGCTATCCATCTACCCACTCTCCTGCAAACAGATCACCTGTCTTTCATCCTGTTAAACCAAGTTCAACCTCAAGAACTCATGTTCTCACGACTCCGATTTCTTTGTTGATTGCTGACAGTCTCCAACTGTTTGACATTTCACATAAGATATTGTTTTCACTGCAAGAAAATGTTATTTTGAAGCCATCACAGAAAAATGAACAATTAAAAGATCATAGAGCACTTCAGACATCTAAATAGAATCTGCTCCTTCACTCTTCCTTTACAGAAAACCCCCTCACCTCATGCAGATTGAAAGATATGAATGAGAATAGCCTGCTACCTGCCCACAAAACAAATAGGCCAATTAAAATCTAGCCTCCTGCTATTTTAAGTTAGATATCCCCAGAGAAGTCACCCATTGGCCATGGAGCTGAGTGCTAAGGGATCACTAGAGGCTTGTCTTGTTATCTGCAGTCATAGTCATGAACAATATAAACTTGGAAAAGAAGGGACCAAGGGAAATTTTCAGTGAAAAAGCCTGTGCTTAGCATGTCCAAGGCCCTGAGTTTGATCACCACCACCACCACCATCACCACCACCACCACCACCATCACCATCATCACAACCACCACCATCACCACCACCATCATCAACACCACCACCATCACCACCACCACCATCACCACCACCATCATCAACACCACCACCACCACCACCATCACCATCACCACCACCATCATCAACACCACCACCACCACCACCACCACCACCACCACCACCACCACCACCACCACCACCACCACCATCATCAACACCACCACCACCACCACCATCACCATCACCACCACCATCATCACAACCACCACCACCACCACCATCACCACCACCACCACCACCACCACCACCACCACCACCACCACCACCATCACCATCATCAACACCACCACCACCACCACCATCACCACCACCATCATCACAACCACCACCACCACCACCATCACCACCACCACCACCACCACCACCACCACCACCACCACCACCACCACCACCACCACCACAGCCACCACCACCACCACCATCAACACCATCATCATGATTAATGTTAAAAGATATAGGAAGACAGATATAAGTTTATGTTAGCAAGAAAAAGCTTTATTTAAGAAAAACAGGGGCCTAGAGAGATGACTCAGCAGTTAAGAGCACTGGCTATTCTTTAAGAGGACCAGGGTTCAATTCCCAGCACCTACATGATGATTCACAACCATCTATAACTCCAGTTCCAGGGAAATCTAATATCCTCTTCTGACCTCTACAGCACTGAGCATGTATGTGACGTACATATGTGTATGTAGTCAAAACACTCTCACATAAAACAAAATATATAAATCTAAGTTTAAAAAGAAAAAGATGACATGAAGTGCAGGCTTGAAGCTGGCTAAGTCTCAAAGTGGCTAAAGGGAAGCTTGAGGCAAGCCTGAGCCCATTGAATTTTGTCTGAGTGAAAGAGCAATAAGTGCCTCACCTTAAAACTTGTCAGAGTTAGCTGTTTCTTCAGCTGGACCATGTCTTTAAGGCCCAGTTCTATCTCTGACTTGACAAAGTTACACTTGCTTTACAACTCTGGTTAGTACTGAGAAATGATGTTTGTTCTGGTCCCATGATAATGTCTGAATGCACATAAAACTTCCCATTCCTCTGTTAACACTTATCTCTAACATTGTGTCATTCCTGTGGGCTGGACTATATCCCTCCCAAAATTCATGTGCTGAAACCCTAGGCCCCAGTATCTCAGAATAGGACTCCATTTGGATATGGGATCTCTAAAGAGGCAAGTAAGTTAACGCTACACTTTTGAAGGTCAGGAATTAGAGAACTTGCTTAGCATTTGCAAGATCCGGGGGTTTAGTCCACAGCTGTAAAAAAAAAAAAAAAAAAAAAAAAAAGGGAAGGAAAGGGAAGGGAAGGAGGGGGATGATAGGAAGGAGCCTGGAGAGGAGCAGCAGGAGGTGGGGGAGAGGAGCAGGAGGAGGAGCAGGATGGGGAGGAGCAGGAGGAGGTGTGGGAGGAGGAAGAGCAGGAGGCAGAGGCAAAGCCTTTGGGGTAGGCAGTAATCTAACGTGTTCTTTTAAGAAAAGCAAATTTTTGGTTGTGAGCCTAGCCTTTAACGGTTGAGCCATCTCTCCAGCCCACACCTTTAATCCCAGCACTCAGGAGGCAGAGCCAGGCGGATCTCTGTGAGTTCGAGGCCAGCCTGATCTACCAAGCTAGATCCAGGAAAGGTGCGAAGGTACACAGAGAAATCCTGTCTCAAAAAACAAAAAAAAAAAAAAGCAAATTTGAACACAGAGATGCAGGAGATCTCTGCACAGAGCACAATTCATGTAAGAATATAAGGAGGCTATCATTATGTCCATGCACGTCAGTGCCCTCAGACAGTCCAAACACCTCCGGAGTGAAGGATGAACTTCAGTCAGTATGCTCAAGGCCGAGGGCAGTGCCAGCCGTGGAGGCAGCCACTCAACCACCCACTGAGTGAATGAGTAAATGAGTCTGCTGCAACTGTTTAGGGGTTCTGACATGGCAGCCAATACTTTTTTAGGCTATTCCGCTTCACGACTAAGAGGCTGACCAAGAGACACATCAGGCGACAGATGGGGACAAAAGTCAAAGCCATTTCGAAGATTCGCCTTGAGCTGGCTGCAACCATGAGCCCCATGAATGGCGCAAAGAGGGGAGAAGTGTGTCCAGTTTCTCCGTGCAGAGAGAGCAGCTTCTAGAACAATGTACACTGGACTTCCGGTCTCCTTATGTCACATTGGGAACAGCTAAATCTCCCTTGCTGCAGTGGGGCAGAAAAAGCCAGCCTCCTCTCTGGAGTTGAAGGTCCCCCTCATTACCTACAGGTGACAAAATTGTTCAAGAACACCACGGCATGGAACGTGCGCCGCAGGCCTTAGCCATTGATCTGCCGTTGTGCAATTACCTAGACGCTCTGCCATATTTTCCCAATTTGTCGAGAACTCTATCATGTGGGAAAGAATTAAAAGGTTTACTAAGGTCAATACAAACATAATTTATTGCTTCCTCTCAGTCAACCAAGCTCATCTGCTTAGGTCTGTGACCAGTTAGTTAAGTTGGTTTTAGCATTGTCCGCTCAGGGACAAGGTCAAGGTGTCAATTTACAAAATCTGTTCCTCTCTCTGTGGCAGTCTCTGACTACTGCCCTAATAATTCAGTATTGTTTGGTTCTCGGGAGCAACCTGGAGAACAAATCCATGTGGGAGAAGCAATGTGATCCAAAGATGCTGGTGGAGATGTTCTGATGTGAGCCAAGGATGCCGGTGGAGATGTTCTGATGTGAGCCAAGGATGCCGGTGGAGATGTTCTGATGTGAGCCAAGGATGCCGGTGGAGATGTTCTGATGTGAGCCAAGGATGCCGGTGGAGATGTTCTGATGTGAGCCAAGGATGCCGGTGGAGATGATCTGATGTGAGCCAAGGATGCTGGTGGAGATGATCTGATATGAGCCAAGGATGCCAGTGGAGATGTTCTTCTTGCATCCACACCAGGTCTAGCAGGTCAGAAGCTTTTGAGAGGGCCAGTTCTGGTGAGCCTGGACTGCTATGACAAACTGCCATATACTTGTGGGAGAGTGGGTTGTAGGGGTGGTTACAGTTCTGGAAGCTAGAAAGTTAAAAGATCAAGTCTAACAGATCTGGTGTCTAGAGAAGAGCATCTTTCAGGTTCTCTGACAAACGTTTTTATTAGAGCCTCATGTAACCAAGAAGAAGGAAGCACAGAGAGGAAGAGGGAGGGACAGAGGAAGGGGAAAGGGAGAAATGGAGGAGGGGAGAGGGAGGGGAAGGGGAGGGAGGGGCCTCTAATCTCTTCCTCTTTTTAAAAAGTTCCTAACCTCATTCTCATTGTGGAAGCCCACACTAACTCCAAATACCCCTCTATTAACAATGGCTATCCAGCCAGGGCTAGGACTCAAAACCTATGAACACAGGGCAAACAAGCATGTCTTTAAAGACAAGCCCACGTTTCTCTTGCTCTCCAGAACCTTAGATTAAAGACCATGTATGACAAACGTGAGGCTTTCTGCATACTAAAGTTGAACTGTCAGGCTTGTGAATTTCCCACTTAAAGATGAATTTATTATTTTGTCTAAATGTCTTGTCAGTCAACTCTTAATTTCTCAGAAGGTGTAGTTCACATTTGGGGTGACATCCCCTAATACTTTGATCCTAGTACTTTGAACCAACACCTGCAAATCTGGATCTGTCGCATTGATTATACACAAATTCTTCCATGTGTCAGTTTGCTTTTCTGCTATCTCTCATGCTAGTTATTATCCTTTCTGGTTTCTTGGTTGCCACTGACCAAGTGTAATATATATGGTTAAAACAAGCAGCCTAGTTATTTGTTATGACTTAACTCTATTACATTAAAGGGAACATCTGGATTTTCTCTTGGTTTGATCTTCTCTTTCATAGGAATATTCCAAATTCACACCTAGAAGAATCATGGTTTTCGTGAATCTCCCTCCTGCTTAATTTGGCCTAGTTTCTCATTTTGAGACATTCCAATGATAGTATTTAGAAGTGTTCCTTTATTTTTAAAGCATATAAATACTGGGGCTGGGGATTTAGCTCAGTGGTAGAGTGCTTGCCTAACAAGTGCAAGGCCCTGGGTTTGGTCCTCATGTGTGTGTGTGTGTATATGTGTGTGTGTGTGTGTGTGTGTGTGTGTGTGTGTGTGTGTACATACATATGTATATATATACATATATATGCTATAGATTAATGTTCTAATTAATGTAAAGTAATGCAATAGGGCTAGGAGTATAACAGCATGGCAAAGGACTAGTCTAGAAGTCATAAATCCCTAGGTATGATCCACAGCAAAACACATGCACTTAATTAAAGAGTAGCACAAACACATTCTCAAGAGCTCGGTGCCTCTGTTCAATTACTTTGTAAGTGGATGACACATGACTCTCTAATGATTTTATATTTCTTTAGATTAACAGGCAAGCCAGAGTATTTATCCAGGAAGTGCGATGTAAAGGGAAATAATTGGCGTAGCTGAAAACAGACATGTAAAGAGCTGTCAGGACATTCAAACAAATTGTCAGCAGAACTGAAGACCGGCACACATGTGTTTGCCACTGCCAGTCTCCAGACATAGAGTAAGACCCCCTGTTTTGCAGGCCCACTATTAAAGGTGTTTAGCCTAATGACACATGAATAATAAACTGCCAACTTAAGCATCTTTCACAAGGAAATGACAACATAAAATTAAGGATACTGCAAGCATCTCTTTTCATTACAAAGAAAGGGCATTCTCAAATAAATGAAAACAATGATTCTGAAGGAACTAGGATGGTGCTTCTGTGTCTGAATAAGAATGTTTGTTAAGAGACTAGAGTGACTAGAGTAAGGGCAGAGCGTCATGCCGCCTGTGCTCCATACCCCTTAGAAGGCAGGGTGAGGAACTGTCATCACACCTTCCAGGCTAAGTTACACTGAGAAGTTTAATTACAAAGGTTTCCTTTGTAATGTCATGTCGGGGAGTCAATGACGTCACAATTTTACCTTTGCAACTTGGATGGCACATGTTTTCTGCCTTCAGAGTCCAAATCTTCTTATATAGGACAGAGCACAGAGATTGTTTTCCTAATTATGTGTAAGTACACTGATAGCATTAAAATATAAAACGTTTCACTTCCAGCTGTTGCATGGCAGGGACAGGAGGCACTGATGCCCTAAGCCGCAACAAAAGTGTGAAGGTCACAGGACAACTTTTCAGAGCTCTCTTTCTACCTCTATGTGGGTCCCAAAGATTAAACTCAGGTCATTGGGGCCTTTACCTGCCGAGCCATCTCAATGGCCCAAAATGTTTTAATTTTGTAAGATAAGATTTAAAAAAATATATACTCGAATAATTCAAATGTGATTCATTTAATTCAAATAATTCAAAACGTGTTGTTTTGTGTTTAGGTATAAGTTACTCCTGAACTATAAACTACTATATTTATATACTATAATTCGCTTACTATACACACTATAAAGAAGTGGTGTGAAAGCATGTATGTGCTGGGCAATCAACTGTATGTGTCATTGATGAGAATGACGGTATCTGACATACATTAAGCCTTGTCAAACATCAAGTCTTTAAGTTTTATGAGGGCAAAACACTCCAGATAAACCTGACTCATAAGGTAAGTAATCTACCCAAAATTTTCAAAAAACAAAAAATGTTTTAAATGAATGTTGACTTTGAAATCACAAGGCTTCTATCCAACCAGCTCCAACCTACAGTTTAGGAAAAAGAGGACATCTTTTTCCAAACACTACACCACCTCACCTATAAAGTACTTTCCTCCCATGAATCTTGACAAGTCTTCATAAACATTAATTAATTCTCACTATCCTTATGACGCTCACTTCACAGTACAAACTATTAGGCTGGGCTGGGAGGCGCGTCGGACGCTATGGATGCTATAATTACATAACAGTTCTCTTCTCACTGTGCCTCCTCCACAGAGCTCATGTACATACCAATGGATGCTCACCCTGCAGATCAAACAGCCCTGTCTGCAGGTCCTAAGATGGGCAGCTTACCTGACTGCAGCAGGCCCACAGAGCATCTAGAAATAAGAGGCCAATCTCTCACCCTTCAGTTAATCTTTTAAATGTCGGCTGTTTGTTAACCTTTTATAACTAATAGAACAAAGCTAATAAAGTCAAGGCCTAGGAACTAATGTCTTTAATGTCATTTATGCTACAGCATCTTATTTAACACAAATACATTGTCATGTGTAGGTACTTCTGCCTTGAGAAAGACCTCAAATACAACAAAGTGAAATTAGCTGAGAAACAGGCATGCCTTTTGGACCCCAAGCATGGACTTATTTTAAGGCCAAATGAGGCAAGCTTTACCACCTTTAATTCAGGATGGTTAGTCTCCTCGCTTTGACCTCAGACAAATTAAAGTATGTCCAAAACTGGTTTTTCTCTCCTCAGTGATGAGACCTTCCCTGTCTTCTCTTTTGCCAATTTTTGTACGTTGCTCAGGCAGGGCTACGGCAGACGAGATTCAATTTGCACTAATGTAATTTCTTGTTTAGCTGTGTAGTGGGTGCGTGTGTGTTTTTGTGGAAAGACTCAGAGGGCGTGGACTTTGTGTTCTGCCCTTCTCACTTACCATGGCGTGATAAACCCAAGTCCAGGTGTTGATGCCATCTTCCACTCTGGCCAAGTTTAACAGTACAGCGGAATTGTTCTCAATCGTTTGCTATGATATCAATTTATTGAGAAAAAAAATTGTTTTACTCTTCAGATGTCAAAACACATGAGAATTTTTATAGTTCTTCTTTCAAGTTGCCTGTGTTCTAGAAAACAAATAAATGGAACCATTTACTGAAACATCAACAACCGATGGCTGTAATTACATGAGTGTTTTGCATCACCTTTGCTTGAGCTGTACTGTAGAAATAAAGTGCTAATTCACATGGTGACTACTAAACTACTGCTGACACCATGTGGGTCCCCCCCCCAGGAGATAATTAGATAATTTAACATTTGTACTTTTCTTTGGCACAACACAATATTTCCCAAAATGTGAAATGTGGTCTATAACATGCTTTGTCATCCTCTTTCTCCCTCTCTCTTCTTCTCCTACCTCCCTTTCTTCTCTCTCTCTCTCTCTCTGAATTAAATTATATGTATTTGTTTTCTGTGGTGGATACTTTGAAAGACAGGCTGTTGTAGCAAAAGTGAAAGCATTGTCAACCTCATTGCAAAGAAGAAATGAAATGTGTTCATATTCATACTCATACACAGAGACGGAGAGAAAGTACCATAATGTCTGTGAGTGTGTATGTATTTTTATGCATGGATAGGCCAGAGGTTTACATCAAGTATTACTCTCCACCTTACTTTTTTAGACAGAATTTTTCACTAAATCTGGGTCTCACCAATTTTTCTAACTGGCTCACCAGCAAGACCCAGGATCCTCCTGTCTCTGCCTCCTCAGCACTGGGATTACAAGCACATACCTTTGCCATGTGTGTGCACGGGATCAAACACGGACTCTCATGCTTATGCAGCAAGCATTTCACCAACTGGGCCATCTCCTCATCCCTGCCTTTCAGTGATCCATGCAGTTGAGACTGCTGGTAGTGGGAGCTGTTTTAGAACAAAGCCTCAGAGGAGATCTTCTTCAGGAATAAATAGCTGAGTTGAAATTTGATTAACAATGTGTGGTGGAGCTTTGTGAAGATCTTGTAAAGAAACCTTTTAGCCAAAGAGGGAACCAGCCATGAATATCCAAGACAGGAAAATACCTATATGCTGGGTACAGGACAAACCAAAGACCTATGTAGCTGGTGTGCAGTTGGACAAGAGAAAAGTGACATCAGGTTCTCTCAGAGAGACAGCTAACAGCCACACTCCATTGGCCTTGTGGAACTGAAAATTTGAGGAAGAAAATGGGTTCTGGAGGTAAATGAGGTTCTGGAGGTAAAAGTGTTGTGGTGGTTTGAAAGAAAATGTCCCTCAAAGGGAGTGGCTCTATTAGGAGGTGTGGCCTTGTTGGAGTAGGTGTGGTCTTGTTGGAGGAAGTGTGTAACTGTGGAGGTGGGCTTTGAGGTCTCATATATGCTCAACCATTTCCTGTTGCCTGCAAGCCAAGATGTAGGACACTTGCTACTTCTCCAGCACCATGTCTATCTGGTCGCCACCATGTTGTACCATGATGACAATGGAGTTAACCTCTGAACTGTAAGCCAATCCCAAAACCTAAGAGAGGTATGCCTGGGCTAAGCAGTTTACACTGGGTTCTCACTCTAGGATTTCTCAAACTCTTGAAAATGTGGAAATTTAGTTGTAAATTTTTAAGTGAGTAATGCAGATCTCAGGATTTTCCAAGAAGAGTTCTGGAGACTATTATTCCAAGGAACAAGTTGTTGTCAAACCCAACCTATCATGTGTTGGTTTGATTGGTTGGTATGTCCTTTGTTTTATGGCCCTGGGGATCTACCTCTAGGCAGCCCATGGGCTAAGAAGTTTAAATAGTTTTTCAAAATTAAGAGGACCATTCACAGAATGCCAAAGTGTATGAAATTCAAATTTCCATGTTTCATAGCTAATGAGATGCAGCCGTGTGCACTCGTTCACTGATCTGTGGTTGTCTCTATGCTTTAACCACAGAGGCCAACAGTTAGCTCTAACTAAGACCTTCAATCCACAAAGCCAGAAATATTCATCACCTGGGCTTTGAGGAGACCTTTGCCACCCTCTGCTCCAAAGCATCTCTTCAGCTGCTTTGACTATAAAACCTCCCTAACTATAACCATAGTTGACTTATGTCACAGTCCATATTTATCCATTTTATCACATTTTGGACTTTGGATTTTGCCTTTATGTGTGTATTACTCTCATTATATTTTACTATACATTTTAAACATTTACATGTGATGTCTAACTCTTTACTTCTCTAACAATGTTGAATGCATGAATAATAGGCAATTCAACTTACCTAGGCTCCAAATATGATTTTCTATAGCTAAAAATATGATCTGTTCTTTAATCTGCTTAGACACTTCTTAATTTTAGTGTAACACATGTAGAACCCTTTGATCAAGTCTTAATAATTCCTGTGCAATGTTTTTCTTCTAGTTTGTCTATTGACATTCTAGAATGTCTTATACCTCTCAGCTATCTGCTCCTTCACTGGCCCATTCATCTCTCCAACATCAAGAACAGTATTACCTTTAAATTATCATTTTATTTCACCTAAGGCCAGTCTAGTCTTCCTCACTTTGTTGGCCTATCTGAGCATCTTTCACACTCTGCGAAATATTTTAAGATTTTAATTAGTGTCTCAAATTAATCTAGGGAGCATTTTCATTTATGAAAGCCATATTTTTCCTACCAATAGCCACACTTCTATTAATCCCAAATCTTCTTGGAAGGAAGGAAGGAAGGGAGGAAGGAAGGAAGGAAGGGAGGGAGGGAGGGAGGGAGGGAGGGAGGGAGGGAGGTCCCAACATTACACCACAGATAATCATTTTTGTTAAGTACATTATATATCTGTTAAAGTTTCAGATTGGTTCAAGCACCTGGAACACATTTCCATTATGAGCTCCTCTCAGGAAAGCAGAAGTTCTTGGAGACTCTGCCTGCCCTACCCTGTCAAGTCTTGTCTCCTAGACCAAACACTGCAGGGAAGCCCCCACCACCACCACCACCACTACCAACAACAACAACACTGACACCATCACCACCACCATCAGCTGTTTATCCTGCTTGGCATTCTCTTCCTCCAGTGTTTTCTTCAGGTTGCTTTTCTCCAAGTCACTAAGCCTGGTGGGTCATCTAACACTCGTGATTTTAGGATGACATTGCTGCAGGCCCATTCGTCCACAGATGCTCCAGAGATGAACTGTTTTCTGTTTCAGTTGCTCTTTCCTGTCTACAGAGCTTATTAAAGGTTTGGTTCTTCCTTCAGATCCCTGTGACTAATCTCCCAGTTTGGAAAGAACAGACGTTCAAAGGTCTACCAGTAGGAAGGACCCCACACTTACTAGACTCCAGGAGCCTTCAGCCTTCTAGAATGTTGAAAAGCACTATTTAACCATGTTCTCTAAGGCAGAGCATTTTTAGTGAAAATAAATTATGAGCTACTTCTGGAGACTTGTAAGTGACCAGCAAATTAACAATAGCCTACACATGAGTGTAGGCCCCCAGAGACCAGGATTGAAGTGGGTCAGAATAAGCAGGGTAGCCGAATGGCAAACGGACTATCAAGATAAACCTGACCCCTTCCCATGCACAGTGGCACCAACCAGTAAAAAGCTCCCTCCCGGTCTATTGGGTTATGTAGTGTGTTTTTTGTTTTTGTTTTTTGTTTTTTGGTTTTTTTTTGTTTTTAAAGGTCTGTAGAAAGGAAGAGGGATGCTGGTGGAGGTGGCTGTCTGTTTTCCCGGGCTCTCACCTGCAAGTCTACACTGACTTGCCAAAATAAACAATGTTAGCAAAACTGTCTGTCCTCTTGGCAGCTAGATGCTAAATCCTACAGTTCTTGCATCCTGAAAAGCATGTTGGTCTCAAAATAGTGAGCAAAGGAGCCTGAGGTTTTCGGGAGGGGGGTGGGGTGGGGGTGGGCTGGGGGTGGGGTGGGGGTGGGGTGGAGCTGTTAGGGGAGGGAAAAGTTTGGAAAAGTCCATTTTCTACACTGCTAATTTGTGAAAAACTGGGAAACTTTCACTGGGAACCAACAGACCCCCGCTCCCTGCTTTCCAGCTAACTGGAACACTTCACTTTGCAAATAAGTCTGGTCTCAGGGGAAGGAGAGGGGGCCCTTTAATGAAAAGAGCTTACCTTTGGAAGGTAAATGAACTCTTCTGAGGTACCATTGAACAAATGAATTCACCCTGCTAGGCAAGTCCTCTTAGTGCCCTAAAACCTCCCAATCACCTGAGATTAGCTTGCTTCTTTGAGGGTCAGGCCTCATAAAGAGGGAGTCCCATTGGGAAAACATCTTTTGTCTGCCCTTATGAAGGCACACAAAAGAAGCTCCTGGAAATCATTCAGCAACTGGACCTCGGTGTCTGACCCCAACCAACTGGAATCTGAAAGTTGACAGTGTCAAGGTCACTAAGAGCCTAAGAATCTAAGAGCCTACCCATTTGAATAAGTTGCAATTCGGTAATTACTGCATTTATATAAATCTGGTTCCCTTCCTCACCACCCTCAAAGCTCAAGAAAATGAGTGTAGGAAGTAAAGACAAGAGCATGGGGATGGATGCAGATGAAGCCAGTGGCTAATGCTTGAGACAGACTCCTTAGTGTGTGTCTTCCTCTCAGGTAACAGTGGACTTTATCCAGGGAAAGAATGCATGAGGAAGATCAAATCATGTGGATTCAAATTATCCAACCAAATTTGCCAACAAAAACACCTGAAGCTAATATGGCCACTTCTGGGGATACTTAAAACACAAAAGAGCATTCTGTTTATTACCGGACCCACAGTGCACAAACTAAGCCTTGAAAAGTCAGTAGGAATTTTATTAAGATTTGGAGATGATGTGCAGGGCCCTAATAGCATCATGCGGATGCTTTAAAAATGCCAAAGACTAGAAATTTAAATTCTACTGACAAAGGAAAGAGATTGGCCACTTTAACACAGGTGTCAATCACACAGTTGGGGTTTCAAATATGTAAAAGTTATAACCCTGATCAGAAATACAAAAAACAAAAACAAAAACAAAAACAAAACAAACAAACCCACCATACTGAAAACGTACGAATATATACAGACAGAAAGGACACCAATATCCTAAAGAACTGCCTTAAGTAAATTTGCTTTCTCATAGTTTTTTTACAGGAGCACTTTAAGTGAAGGCTAGAAACATCAAAGACAGAAAGAGATAGTTGTGACTGACCAACTGGATTGAGAAATGGCATGCCGACCCATTCCATGCTCCATTCTGAGCTTTCTGGGGGTGAACACTGTTGGTTTCATAGGCTTTGTGGACAAGTTAGAGGACACTGTAAGGCAGCTTTCAGAAGGAGACATTTTCCTACTTCTGGATTATAGCTGAATTCAAGGGTCCTAGGTGTAATGTTGACCATAACTGCTATTAGTCCTTAAAAAGAGTATTTAATGATTTTCACATGACAACCAATGTAACCCTGAAGTAAGTAGGCTAGGCTTGGAATGCCTCCTCTCCCCATTTCTCCCCTTGTCCCCCCACTCCGCTCCTTCCCCTCTCCCCTTGTTTTAGGCCCTTCCCTCAGGCCTTTCTACTGAAACAAACTGCTTTGAAAACCAAGTGACGAGGATTAAAAGATTAAATCAGCGTGAAGCTTGAGTTGAACACACTGCATGTTCTCTACTGAACCTGGGAAGCTGTGCAGGATGTCTGTTGGTGGCTGCTACCTTAAGGGGACAGAAATTACTCCAGGAGAAAACTTGAGTAAGGATGGCTTTAACCCTTTAGAAAACTATGTGTTGGCCAAGGCATCGTTAATAAAACTTGGGGGTGGGGGCAACACACTAAAGTTATAATAAAATTATGCTCCCCAAAATGTTGCTAAAGTACCTTGGCTTTGGAGTTCAGGGGTTTGGGACAGATGGGCTTCATTGTTTTAAATGTTTTAGGTAGAAATCAAGTTATGTAAAGTGACGAGAAATCATGATTTCTTCAGAAAATGTGGCAAGAGTCACTGAGAACCAGACTTGAGAGATGCTTGTTAGCAACATCTCAGCAAATCACTGCCTCTTCTTGTCTCCCCCTTCCTCACAAAACACTCGTTTGTTTGTTGTTTTTACATTTTAAAAGTAAACATTTCTGGATTGTATAACCTTCTATTTTCTAATGCTTTGATCTGAGCAGTCTACTACACAGCATTTGGATTTGCAGTCAGCATTTTCAAGGGGTATTTGGAAGGAAGAAGAAGCAAAGGTGACTGGAAGCTTCCATGGTGCTTTAAGGTACACGAGGACAGTCCTCGCTGTCTTATCTTTTTTCAAGAACTGATTAAACATCACACACCTCAAACTTCTGACTTCTCAAGTTTTCTATCCATGTCTGTTGAGCTCCTGGGTTGTTTCCTGAGGAGCCATTCAAACATCTTTCCAAAAACCAGGCGTTTCCCCACTGCTAAGTCAGAGGCACAGTCGTGAACTCTCCTTACTCTCACTGGTCACTAGATGTTGAGTGCACAGGTGAATGGGACCCTCCCCTCAGACCCGGACCCTTCCTAACCTAGAGTTGATTTCTAGTGATAGTTTTCTCAATTGTGCTGGTTTGTATCACATGGCAAGCCACGCGGTGTACATCAGTTCTAATTAGGCACCCCAGCAAGTCATTCTGAATTCCTCTGGGAAGTACTGTAGGTCTTTCCAATGCTGGGTCATTCATACTGCTGTGGCTTTCTTTCTTTCATTGTGAAAGAGAATGTGTGAGGAGTACTGGTTAGAGGCAGAAGCATCATTAAGAACAAATATTGATTGTTTGTACACCTGGGCCTCGGGGCGAGCTTTCTTCTCCTTTCCCAGGCTCACCTTTTAGAGAGGAAAGCTGGCTGGTACTGTGGCTTCTAAAGGCGGTCATCTGAAGTGCTGGCATCACGCATGATGGATTTGGCATGAAAGAAATCGACCCACACTGTACTATGACACACCCTAAGCTTTCACCTCTTCCCTTCTCACCAGCTACATTGAGGAAGAGTAAAGTCAGGCTCTCCAGGAAGTTCAGCCAGGATCTGAAGTTCTGTATGCCCCCAAGAGGCCGAGGCTAGCTCTTCAGTGGCCGGTTGCATGGGATCCTCAGTCAGTGGGTTTGTTCCCAAGGTCATGCAGGTCCCTGTGGTGTGTAGAGCCACTGTGAGCTCAATGTCAAGAGCTCACTCCCCATTTCCCGCTCTCGGCTCCCTACTGAGATCCCTCAAAGATCTCGAACCCTTCTCACCCCTCCACATATTGAGTCTTCTCCCCCTTTTCCGACCCCCAGTCTCTGAGCCTCTACGCGGCCGAGTGACCCCATTTCACGTTAAATACGCCGAGCAACCGCCCTAAGGACCTGGCGTGCGCTAATCAGAACCGCCTGTCTTCGTAAGCTTCACCTAGGCTGCGCCACGGCGGGTGGACGAGCCAGACGCGCGCTGGGCTGGAACTGGGGGACCTGAAACCGCAGTCCGGGGCAGGGGTGGTGCCACCAGGTGCACGCTGGCGCGGGGCGGGTCAGGGCGGGTCAGGGCGGGGTGGGGTGGGGCGGGGCGGGCTGGGAAGGACGCCCCCTGGTGCCCCCACCGCGGCCGGCCTGCGGCAGGAGCGGGCGGGAGGCGGCCGCGGGGGCCCGATCTTGAAGTTCGTCCAAAGCCTAGGGTGACCAGTGGGGTCTGCCAGCTCCAAGGCCGCGCGGGGGCACTCACAGTGGGACGATGCCCCGCGGCTAGGGGGCCGGTGGAATGAAGCACCGTCAAGACAGAAACAAAGTCAGCAGGTCACCTGGCAGGTTCTAAGCGAATTACGCAACGAAAGCCCCCACACAAACGCTTTTTTTTTTTTTTTTTCTCTTAAGTTCCAAGGAAGCCGGTTCCAGTTTAAGGGTGGGCCGGGATCGAGTCAGCAGCTCTTCTAATGTGGTTAAGACTGCTGAACTCCTCGAGGGCGATTCTCCCTTCCCGTCTTTAAGTAATGGAATCATCTGTCTTCGGGGGTTCGGGGGTAAGAGTAGGGACTATAAAAGGGGTAGAGCCAAGCTAGATCCAAACCCTCATAAGATCCTGGGCCAGAGTCTAAAGCAAAACCTAATTTAGGGACTCTCACATTCAAGTCCGTCTCCTCCTCGGCCTTCGCACAGGAGGAGTCGGAAGGGTTAAAGCCGATCATGGCGCCTTGTTTTCCATGCTGACATTTGTGGCACTTGGACTATTTTGTTAACTAGGTATATGCAATTCACAGAATTTCACGGTAAATTCCCCAGACCAAATATTTGGCTGAACAAATAAACAACATTATCCATTCCTGAAAATAAGCCAGTAGAAGGGGTGGGGGTGGGGAGGTGCTTGCTTGCAAATGACCTGAACAGCCACAAGGCTAGGACCATTGGGTGCTGGAGATCTGGGGCTCTCTGACAATGATGACACTGACTTCTCAGAGTTGCTGAAGACCAGGCAAAGCAAAATGAGGCCTCCCAAAGGAGAACCGTACGGGCTTCCCTCAAATGCTTGGTTCAGGCCCAGTACTTTTAATCAGAGGGGCAGTGGCTAGTAAGGCTGGAGCAATGGGAAAGACCCCTCCTTGGAAGGAATTAGGAGGAGCTGTGGAGCCTGTCTGCCTTTGCCCGGGGCTCTGATCTCCTCTCTCCACCTGCGCTCTCCAGGGAGCTGGGGCTTTGGCAACCAACCCGCTTCTATTTATACTGGTTCCCACTAAGCTGCTCCTTTTGCAGAACTGTAGACCTTCAGTAATTAAAAACAAAAATGAGTCCTGCTTTATCCACCGGACTCCCAGAAGCACATGCAACACGATGTGTAAAAGAATGCAGGGATGTGCGTACAGGACAAGCACTGAAAGGCTAAGCTGCCCCTGGGCTGTGTGCCTGACACACCACCCAGACCCTCACCTTTAGAGATAAATGCAGAAATAGAGAAAGACGCTTCTCCTGGCCCTGGCCCTTCCCAGAGGATCAAGGCCCCCACTGCTTCTACCCCAAAACCCATTCGAGCCTATCAGAGCAAATGGACAACAGAAGAAATGAGCCTGAGCAGTCCAGGACTTAATTTAACTGTTGGTAATGAGAAAAGACAAAGTCATGCCTTTTGTTTCCCTAAACTACAAACATGTCTTTTCAGAAAGCTCTTCCTGTCCTTAACTGAAGAAGTGCCTCACCTCTAAGCACACTGAGGTCTTCTTTTCCCCCCTTCCCTCCCCCCCCCCCTTTTTGTTTACAGACAAGGTCTTGTGTCTTTCTGACCCAGGCTGGTCAGAAACTTGCTATGTAACTGAGAGTGACCTTGAACTTCTGATCCTTCAGCCTCTACCAGCTGGAGAGCTAAGATTACAGGCATGTGCATCACCTCCACTACCACACCCTGCCTCAAGCCTGGAATCATGCCCAAAGTTTCTTGAATGCTGAACAGCAAGGCCTCTGCCCACGAGCCACACCTCCAGCTAAGATCATTCTTTTCATTGTATCCCTCACTCCAAGTTAGTCTTTTCGCCTTGAAGAACCCCTTCTGCAAATTTCAGTTCCACAGGATGGATCAGATTCTGTCTGCTTCCAGAGGTGGTGGATGAGACAGTGGAGAAACAGAAGGCCTGACTTCATGACTCAACAGACTCCACGACATATCACATGCCCACTTAGAAACTCTGACCCTTCCGTATTCCTTCCCACTGCTAATCCCCTGCCATAACTGTGATGGGATCCTGAACTTGACAAAAGCCTTCCCTCAGGACAAAGATAAACAGTCCCTCAACAATGGAGAATCCTACATGTTGTGTGCTCACTAAACTTTTCTAAGTTAAGGCCCATTATTTGTTTTATTAGATAAAATCCAGTTTGAAAAAAAAAAAAAAAAAAAAAAAGACACCTTTAATCCCAGCATTCAAGAGGCCGAGGCAGGTGGATCTCTGAGTTGGAGGCCAGCCTGGTCCAGAATGAGCTCCAGGACAGCCAGGACTTCCTAGCAAGACCCTGTCTGGAGGGGTGGGCGGAGTCTAAGAACAAAACCCTTGGAAAAGGAGACACACACAAACACCCACATTCATGAGTGTGTGGATTGGGTTTGGTTCAAAAACACAAAGATGCCTGCCAGGACTGGAGGCACTCCTGCGGTATCCTAAAGGCAAAGGTGGGAATGAGTTTCCTCGTGTGAAGACCTTTTTCTCACTCTGGAATGAAGCTGACCCACTCAACAGGTGAGCAAAATCAAGATGTGCCAGAAGTCCCAGGCCAAATTCTTTCCTCCGACACACGCCTTTCATCCCCTGTTTCTGCAGGACGTGTGTCATCCAGATGGGAGAGGGTGCTGCAACCTTGTTAACATTAAATGGAAACGGAAAACAATTCATCCTGGCAATTACCGCCTCTCTGCCATGGCTTTGCTCCTGCTCCTACAATTTACACACCTCCAGTTACCACCTGACTTCCGCTCTATCCTCTGCCATTTCAACAGGAAAGGATGGAACAGGAAATAAGATGAAAAGGCCATAGTTTATCTTTAAAATAATGACTCATTTTATTTTCTTTTAATACGTAGTTATAAATATATTTTGTCAAAATATATGATCAATATGGTCAAAACATTTGCACGTAAAGTCATAAATAAGGTCAAGGTGAATGTTTAGGTTTTTTTTCTTTTCTTTTCTTTTTTTTTTTTAAAGATAAAAGTCCAGCTATAAGGAAGCAGTCTGTGTGGTATGTGTAGGAGGTTGGATGGGAATGTGTGTGTGTGTGTGTGTGTGTGTGTGTGTGTGTGTGTGTATCCTCAGGGATGCCTGGTCTCAGCGGCACCCACACCCCTCCACCACCATCTCCTGATAATTTTTCAATACCACCTTGTCATACTCATCCAGATACAACATGGAGATGGCACTCAGTTCAGTGGGGACACAACAGGCCTTGGGAATACTAGAATTAACTGAGTTGACCAGGGTCTGCACAATGGCATGGTTGGTTGAGTTGAGGTGATCCGCCAGTGGAAAAGGGCAGTCCCCATGGCAGTAGAAGGCCTGGTAGCCTGGTGGGGCCACAATCCAGTCATTCCAGCCCACATCACTGAAGTCCACATAGAGTGAGTGGCGGCGGCAGTTCTTATTCTTCTTCCTGGACCGCTGTGGGTGATGCTTGGGACTACGCTTGGCCCTCCTGCGGCGGGTCAAGGTATGACCCCGGCCATCATGGCCAAAAGTGACCAGGAGGGGCCGGAGCTGGGCCCAATCTCCACTCCCTTGAGGTAACGATCGGCTAATCCTGACATGCTGGCCCTGGTGGGTCCGTGTCTGGTGGAGGTGAGTCACCTCAATGGCTAGCCCATAATTGGGCTGCTTTTCCCGGGTCCAGCGAAGGACCGCAGGGCTCACATCGAAAGTTTCCCACCGTGTCACATTGTGGTGGACTAGTCTGGTGTCCAGTAGTCGTGTGATGAGGTGTCCAGGCTCTGTTTCTGCTGGGGGCTTCATAACCTCATAAATGTTTATACGGTGGAAGCCCTGTTCCCAGTCAGGACCCTGGTCCACTTGCTCCCTAAACAGCCGGAGCTCTGCAGAAGAGATGGCCTCATTCTCTGGGATGCTGCTGAGGTTGAAGAGGAAGCGAAAGGCAGAGTTCTCACTGGTCCCCGGGATGTTCTCCAGATGTTCTAGGCACAGTTGAAAAGGGGAAAGAAAAGGCCCATGAACTTTTCTGAGACAGAAAAGCAAAATAATAATAATAATAATAATAATAATAATAATAATAATAATAATGCAGAATTGGGTGAATTCTGCTTGTATAGTGGAAGCCTAAGAGAAGGAAATAACCGTGCCTAGAAGTGGGGCAGCTAACAAGCCAGCAAAACTTAGCTCGCATTTGTCAAACACCAAAGACAGAAAGTATCTCCCAACCTCCTTTATATGCCTAATAATTTCCATGTGTCAACTGTTTTACTCCACCACCCTTGGACTCCCCCTTTTTAAAACCCCCTCTTGGCTTTGTGTACAGTTTTCTTTATAAGTGATTGTAAAGAAAAAGAGGGGGCCACCCTCTCTCCCTCTCCACTCTCGAGTATGTTACCAAACATTTCCCCAGCGATCCTGGAAACACAGAGCATGCCTTGTTGATCATGTTACAGAAGGGAAAATAAATTCCAACACAGTAATGATGCTGGAGGATTAATAACTCAGATTTACTTTGGAAAAGACACATCCGCTAGGAAACATTCAGATCGTATTACAAGGCCCCTATTGAATAAACCTGACAAACACACAGCTGTAATATTAAATTCAGTAGGTGCTTTGAACAAAACGGGCAGAAAACCCGGCCTTGATAGAGCTAAAAAGCTCGCCGCTGGGGCTAGCCCACGCCTGAGTGGTGTCTTTCGCGCCTCCCCAACGCCCCCCCCCCCCACCCCAGCCCCGCCACGGGTTCCAGAAAAGTACCTTCAGAGGCAGTTCTGGACATTTGGAGGTAAGCGGCCCTGTTCCTCAGCCTCCTGGACTTGGAGCTTTGATGTAACCTGAACTCTTCTTCCCCGGGGCTTCCACAGCCCCTTCAGCTTGCCCGGCCAGCTCCCCGCAACCCCCCCAACCCGCCCCGCCACCTCACCTCCAGGCCGCCAGGACCGGAGCAGAAACTGACCTTCGTGATGGAAACTCCTCACGGTGTTGGCCCGGCTGGCTGGGCGCTCGGGGTACTCCAGCCCGGTCCCCTGGCTCTGCTCTTCCTCCTCCTCTTCCCCAGACTGGAGCCGGTAAAGATCCCTCATGTAATCCGGGATGACGACGCTCTTGCTCGGCTGCGGACGGCGGCGCAGCCCAAACATCTGGAGAAGTGTCGCCTCGAAGTCCCGCAGGAGCTCATGGCTCTGCCCTGAGCGGCGTCCTCCCGCGTGGCCCTGAATCTCGGCGACTTTTTTCTTCCCGGTCTCAGGTATCAAACTAGCATGGCTCGCGCCTCCTAGCAGGACTTGGCATAATAAAACGACCATCAGCATTCGGTTACCAGGAATCATGGTGTCTCTGGGGAGGGGAAGGGGGGGTGGAAGGTTAAAGAATAAATAAACACCGGTCAATAGCGAGAAATAGAGATGTCTCTGCATATGAATATAGGGGTAGCACCGGACGGTCAAGATGTAAAACAGGGTCCGAAAGATCAAGTTTTGTGTTTTCTCCCTCACACCCTCCCCACATACACACCAGCTGCAGCCATGCACGGCTCGAAAGTAAGAATCGCCCTGTAATTACTTGGTCTAACTTGTTTACACTCAAATAACCCCAAATCAGATAGCCTCCATCCTGTCCCAACTGCTATCTGAGCCATGATCTCAGCGTGGCTTCTTCAAGGATAAACAGTTAACATTGAGGGGGTAAAAAGGGGTGGGGGAGGGAGAATTAAAATGCCACCGCTCTTCTCTTCAGACCTCCAGCCTCCCCCCCCTCTTCCTCCACTACCACCCCCCGCCCTTCCTCCGCCCTCCAGCCCAATTTCCACAACTTCGAGCTGGTTAAGAGCAGGAGGGAGGGAGAAGAGAGCAGCGGCGACCCGGCTCGGACAGGGCGGCAGGGTCCAGCGACTGAGAAAGGAGTCAGGGGTCTGCCCCGGTGACTTTGTGATTTATTTCATGGTGGCCGATACGTTGAAAATGCTCAGTGAAAAAGTCTTGCTCCCAGGGAGAGGGTGGGGGTGATTCGGAAGCGAACACAGGCTTTTTGACATGAGGCAAGGAACTGGCCTTCCCAGGCGAGTGGGACCGGACGGGGAAGGGAGTGGTTAGCCCTCGAGGGACAGCCCCGACCCGCGGACCTTTCATCTCTTGGGTCCCCTCGAGCTCCCCCTTTCTTGCAACGCAGCGGATCTGAGAAGACGGTGGGAGCACTTTAAAAGGCACCCGCACGCTTCGAGCGTCTGGCCTGCAGAGGCCAGGAAGAGAGCGGCAGCGCTGCCTGAGAGCAGAACAGAGCGTGGACACTGGAAGGGAAATCCAACCGACGGGAGGGACAGACAGCGATCGGGGATGGGAGGACAGAGTGAAATCCCGAGAAGGGGAAAGAAGAGGTGTCTACTCACTGACAGAAAACAAGGCATATAATAACAGTCCATGATTCTTGGGAGCCAATCTTGAACAAACTTGCTGAAAAGGTTCAGAGAAGCTGCGGCAGTGCGTTGCTCGGAATGGCACTACGGAATGGCTCCTAAAATGAATATTTGAATATAATGAGACTCTGGAGCAGACAGGCTCTGTTTTTCTTCCAGCCCCTAGGAGTCACGTGGACCCAGAGGCCCCGCCCCGCTCACCGAGGAGCCCGCCCGCCCCTCCTCCACCCTCCCACCCCGGCTGGGTCCAGCCCCCGCGAGCGAAGCCAACCTCCGCGCCCGCAGCTGGAGCCCCAGCCGTCTGGGAGTTGTCCCCGCCTGCTCCGCGGAGCCCTCGGCGGGACACCCGCTGCGGACGCGGTTCTCGGTCGTAGGCGCTGCGCGCAGAGGACCTGGAATACGTCTCTACCTGCGGTGCTCAGTGCCTAGATCTAGCCAGACCGGGACCCTGGTTATCTGAAGCTGGAGGATCAGGGTGCATTGAAGACGCTGCGCTTTGCAGCGCCGACACAGCTTAAATGCGGCCGGGAGGGGGACCGCAGAGACAGCTTTCCAAAGGCTCACGACTGAGAGTTACTTGAAAAGGAAAGCGCGTAGGGACCCTCCAAGCTCGCGCGCGCGCGCGAACACACACACACACACACACACACACACACACACACACACACACACGCAAACACACTCGCATACTCCGGCACTTCCTCCACAGGGTCTCCGAGAGGCCAAATAATGCTTCTAGCGACAGGCATCCGACCCCTAGCGGATCTAGCTCCCAGCCAGAAGTCGCTGACCCAGTCGCCAACGTAGTCCGCCGCGGGGGGTGTCAGGGTGTGATCGGTGTGGGAAAGTTAGAAGGTGCGGCTTCTGAAGTACTGTCTAGTAGCACCGCCGAAGTTCCCGCACGGTGTCGGCCGACCGCAGCGAACGCTCCAGCCGGCAGATCCTTCAGAAACCGGTCGGCGGTGCCATTCAAGGCGGAGGGGCGGACGTCTGGGCTCCTAGCTCCAGACAGATTCCAAAACAGGCGTCGCCGAAGAAAGAGCGCATCCCATTTTCAGATCTCGGAGTTCCAATGGCTTTACAACTCCGACCCGGCGCGAAAGGGAAACCCCAGCGCGATCCCAAGAGTCTACAAAACCGGGAACAGCTTTCGGCCTGCTCTCGACCTCTGCGAACGAGTCCCTCTCCCTCCGGCTTGGCTTACTTTTTAAACCACCACCCCCAGAACACCCCCCCTCTCCGCCGCCGCCTCGCGCGCGCGCGCCACTTCCTTCCCCCACCCCTTTCCTCCTTTGCACCAGCTACAGAATCGCAGCAAAGACTCCTTCCAAAAGTTCACCAACACACAGCTCAGGCTATGACTGACTATCCTAAGACGCCACACGCGTAGGCCTGTTCGAACCTCAGAAAGCGCAACTCTCCTGTTCAGGCAGGTCGTTGAGCGGAGTCCATCCGAGGACCCGAGTCCCAGGATTCCTGCCGCAGAGCCCGCTCCACCCGGCCTCTTTGCAGAGGCCATTCCCTGCTTCTGGCTTAAGAACTCGACGTGCCTGGTTGGTTTCCATACTCTCTCCCCACAAACTTCGTTTTCGGGTTGGGAGAAGCTCTTGCGGGAAACCTTTGAGAAAGAAACATAAAGGATGGAGTCACGTCCTTCCCGGTGGCCCTGGCTGCCTGGCGCCACCCCACACCGCTGGCCCGGGTGCGGAGGCCGCGGGCGCCCCTGAGCGACAGTCCGCTCTCACCACCAGCTGCACAGCTTTTTGAGCCGATTTCTCCCTCCCCGACCAGCGTTGCGGCTGGGACGAAGTGAGAAAGGGTTGGAGGGAGCAAAGAGCTTATTGTTGATTTCTTCTTCTTCTTCTTCTTCTTCTTCTTCTTCTTCTTCTTCTTCTTCTTCTTCTTCTTCTTCTTCTTCTTCTTTTATGAGGAAAGGAGACAGAGATATGCTGGTGACTGGCGCACGCGGAGCAAGGGGAGAGTGGAAGGGGCGGACGCTGGGAATCCCGGGACAATCCTCTGTCCTTAGGAGTCTCTGGCGGTATCGGGAGCGCTCGCGACGTTAAAACCAAGAAAGCAGGCGAAGGAATTGTTTCAATTTCAAGTTCACGAAGATTTCTCTCTAATCACGCTTTCCTCCTCTGATCTTTTTAATTAAAAAATAAAAACCAAAGAAAATTTCATCTCCTGGGCTTGTTCTTGATGGGGGATGGTGCAGCTCGTGGTAGGCAATTAGACTTCGCTTTCTTCCCAGAATCTTCTCCAAAATTTAATTGATAGCCTCAGTTTACTGAATATGTCCCTATTGGTGAGTCAACTTTTCACAAAAACTTTCAGCTCATAAACCCAGATACTCGAAAACCATCAATCAAAGCCGTGGCGGGAAACTTTCCGAGTCTCGGGGGTCCAGCTCCGCTGAGTGTTTGTAGAGACCCCGAAATTCCGGACTCTTTGGGTTGGTTCAGGACATCAGAAGCCAAGAAGCTCCTCATAGCCCTGCCGGCTCCTCCTCATCAGACACAACATGGTAGAAGACCGGCACAGGTAGCCTTTTGGCATCCCGGTCGTGGTCATAGAACCTTACATACCCCCATCTCCAGTGTGTGTGTGTGCATTAGAAAGAGACAGAGACAGAGAGAGACAGAAGGCAGGATGCATGGGTGCCCAAGGCTCAGAAAACAGCCCGTGGAGGTGGGTTAGAGTTCTGTAGCTGCAGTTCGTCAGCTCTCGGGGGCGCCCCACGCTGGGGACCAGGTTAGGTGACACTCCCCTCGACGAAGCCCCTCCATCCCAGGTCGCGCTTTAGAGCTAAGCAGGGCTACAGTCTCTGGCAGAACCAGCTCTGGCTAGGTTTTCTCTCCCAGAGTCTCATCAGTCCCTCACTCAAAAACAGAGCTGATTCCCTCCTCTCCCAGGGGGATCGAAACCACCGGGCCAGCGTCAAATCTTCATCCCAAACCCACAGTCCTTCCCAATGACCTCCTACCAAAGCCTTGTCTCTTTCCCGCCTCTCCTGGCCCGCACCTTCCCAAAATGAGTTGGATAGCCGCAGTAAAACACATATGGAGGCGATTTTCAGCCCCATCATGCCCATCTCCAACACCACTGTTGGAGAAGGGAGGAGAAACAGGCCACCTTTTGCCTCCGTTACAGCCTGAACCCCACCACCAGCTTCTCCCACTACTGATGCACCTCGAACCCCTCGCCAGATTGTCCAACTTACCATACGTTCCTGCAGAAGCGCTCTTGCCTGCAGCTGCTCCTGGGGACCTCTAGACAGCTGCAGTGAACCTGGGCGAGGGCCAGAGACTGGGTCGCTGCAGACTCCAGACGGTTCGGACGCGAATCCCATTAGGGACGTAGAACAGATACTCAGGCTGGGTAGCAGCGCCGTCTCTTTGGCTAGGGGACCCTCGGCTCGGATGCCGAACTCACCTAGCTTCCGGGCCAGGCCTCGCGCTCCTATACCTTCCCACCCTCCAGCACCACCCTCTCACATCTACTCCTTCCTTCTCTTTCCCTCCCTCTCTTTCTTCCCTTCCTCCCCAGTCTTCCCCAGGGGCCCCTCCCTTTTTCCCTCCTCCCTTAATCGCCTCCCCTTCTGGGGATGGGAGCCCCGCCCACATCCTCCCATCCAGCCACGGGCCTCGCCTCGCCTGGCAGGCCTGGGTCAGGAAGCCTACACTGAGCCCCAGCCCTCAGTTGCCACATTGGCTGGGACACCAGTGCCTCCAGCTCGGGAAGCGGCCGGAGCTCACCTGGGGACCGTGTGCAAGAGGTACTAGAAAGCATGCACCAACTAGTCTCTGTGCCTTCCAAAAATACCCATGGGAGTCTGGGCTTCCCTGAGTTTAGAGTAACTGCTGCCCAAACTGATGATTAAAACACTGAGTAATCACCATTTACCCCGAGTAATTAGAGATAATGAAACACCTCTAAAATCAGGTTATGGAGAAGAGCGCTATGGGATTGGTTTAAAGGGTGGCCTTCCGTAAACTGTTAAAGGATTCCCAAACGTTGAGAAACAGGCTGAGAACAGGGCTATGTGCCCAAAGGAGATACCTCTTCAACTAATAGGTGGTGACTTTCCTCCCAAAACGATTCTTAAGGTGCTTCTTGTTTCGGAAACCTTCAGTGCAGACTCTCAGAAACACAGCCCCCTTAAACTGGGAGCCTACCATCCCTTCCCGGTACCTAACCTTTCAGACGTGACTTGCAGGCCTTTGGCAGGAACACAGGTCTAGGCCATGTTTGACAATTAAAAGTGTTTATAACTCTGAAGCCCTGCCACACAGTTATTTTTGTTTATTTGATTATTTGAGGCCTTCCAGGAAGGTATCGGCGAAGCAGCTGCCTTTTAGACCATGTAGAGAGAAGAAAAAGTGCCCTTTGGTCTGTTTTTAAAAGAAGGGAGATGAGGAATTGATTCTTTTATAATAATAACAATAAGAACAAGTGTTTGGTAAGTACTACCTGGGAGGTGGAATGTGGCAGCTTCAGACCTTCCCAAACAGGAACTGCTTTCACACCCTACCTCTGATGGAGCTGTGAGGGAGCTATCTGCTTCATCTCTGTTTTACAAACAAGGATGGGGAAGGACAGCCAGCTTAAGAGCACTTGCCCCAAGGTCTGGAGGAAATCACAGCCTCTGCTCTGGAGTTTTCAGCTCAGGCTGCAGGGTAAGGGTGAGGCCAACAGCCCTGAGCTCCAGGTAGCTCCCAAAGGGCTGGAAGATGGCAATTTCCGGATCTTGGTTTCCGTTCTCTAAGATGGGTGTTGGATTCTTTTGTCACAAGATCTTGACCTAGTTCAGCTCATCTGACCTTTGCACTTACACACCTTCAGAATTTAGAAATCAGGAACCAGGTCGGTATTCTATGGGCTAGAGACAAAGGGTGGGAAGGAATGCCAGGTCTCAGGACTATTGTTAGAGAGGAACAACACCTCGACCCTCCCTGGCCTGGAGCAAGCTGTATGCTCCTGGTCAAGTCCTTTCATTCCATCTGGTACCAACGTTCTCATCCACAGAATGAAAGGATCAAGTCAGATCATTTCCATGATCTTTTCTATTAGAAGACAATGTCACTATTTTTATTGTAATTTTAGTGACCATCTACCTTCTTTCATTTGAAATCATTTTAAGTATACCTTCTCTTATAACCTCTGATTAATCAAGGTAGAGCAATAACACTAGCCAGAAAAGATAACTGAAAACATACCCACAGCTTCTAACACAGACAAAATTACAATTAATTATTTAAAATAACAACAGAAAATTAAAACTCCATTACATAGTTACTAATGCCTCTCCTGGGGCATCAGGCTCTGGGATCCCGTAGCCGGTTAAAGGACTGATTCAGTGCTCACGGAGGCCCCTACATCAATCACTGTTGCTTTGATGGTTAACACAATGTGTACCTTAATATTTAAACTCACAAACAGCAGCGATTCGCTGTCCTCAGGGTCAGGGCTTTAGATTTAATGATTTTTTTGGGGGGGAAGTGGAGTTTTTTGTTGTTGTTGTTTTGGTTTTTTTTTTTTCTCCCAAATGTTGTTTGAATGACAGCTATTATTTCATTTTGCTGAAAATCAAACAGTAATGTGGCCGTGGGCCCACCCATGATTCTGTGAAAGCCAGTCTGGGAGTTTCTAATTAAGCCTTTGGACAAACCTTGTCTAGAAACTAGGATGGGTCTCTAGGTGTGTGACGGGGAACTCAGCTGCAATCTCTTGGGACAGCTGTACTTCTTTTCCCCATTTTAGATAATGTAAACTACCCATTAGCTGCCAGGTATGGTGGCACATGCATTTAGTCCTAGCACTCAAGAAGCAGAGGCAGGCAGAGCTCTGGGGGTTCAAGGCCAGCCTGGTTTACCTAGTGAGTTCCAGGACAGCTAGGGCTACATCGAGAAACCCTGTCTCAAAACAAAGACACAAACAACCTACCCGTCAGAATCTCCAATGACCCAATCCTCCTTATCTTTTCCTTTTTTCCTCACCTCTCAGTGATGCCAAGCAACAAATTACTTTTGTTTGGGGGTTTAGTTTGTTTGTTTGTTTGTTTGTTTTCTTCCTGTTTTAGTTTGGTTTGGTTTGGTTTGGTTGTTTTTGAAGTAAGGGTCTCACTGGGTAGCCCAGGCTACACTAAATTAATGATCTTCTCTGGCCTCAGCTAGAATTGCTGGTATACACCACCAAGCCTGGTCAACAAATACTCCTGTTTTAAAAGTTATTACTTATAGTTTCATATCTGATAAGCACCATTAACAAATAGATATGAAGACTTTCTTAAACAGATAAGGGATGATTTTGATTGAAGCTTTATTAGCAATTATAGTAATGTCCACAACACACCAAATAGGTCTGTATCAGCAAAGAAATTTCCTTTTTGTTGTTGTTTGTTGTTTGTTTCTTGAGACAGGGTTTCTCTGTATAGCTCTGGCTGTAACTTGATCTGTAGACCAGGCTGGCCTCAAATTTACAAAGATCTGCCTGCCTCTGGGATTAAAGGAATGTACCACCATGCCCAACTCAGTAAAAAGATTTCTAATGCTGAAAACACAGTGCCTTGATCCTAAGTCCCAGATTAAGAATGGCATGGGTCTTTAAACCTTGTCATTTGATGTCTATTGAAACTAAAAGGGAAGCCTGGTGGTGGTGGTGGTGGTGGTGGTGGTGATGGTGGTACACGCCTTTAATCCCAGCACTTGGGAGGCAGAGGCAGGTGGATCTCTATTAGTTTGAGGGCAGATTAGTCTACAAAGTGAGTTCCAGGACAGGCTCCAAAGCTACAGAGAAACCCTGTCTCGGGGAAAAAAAAAGAAAAGAAAGAAAGAAAAAAGAAAAAGAAAAGAAAAGAAACTATAAGGGAATACTTTAAAGGAATCTCCAGCACCGTTGCTAACTTTTATGAGCAATAAAATAGACCAATTCGGGGGTGGGAGGAGGGAGGACAGGGGAATCTGTGGTTGATATGTAAAATGAATAGAAAATTTCTTAATAAAAATTTTTAAGAAGATAGACTAATTCAAAGTGAAATTAGAAGACAGCTTTGAGATAACCTAGACCGAGCCAGGTGTGCTGACAAGCCTTTAATTCCAGCACTCAGGAGGCAGAAATAGGCAGATCTCTGTGAGTTCAAGGCCAGCCTGGTCTACAGAGTGAGTTTCAGGACAGCCAGGACTATTACACAGAAAAACCCTATCTTGAAACCCTCCCCTACACACACACACACACACACACACACACACACACACACACACACACACAAAACAAAAACAAAACCTAGACCATTGGTTTTCTAGCATGGATGTTACTGTATTTTCTCATTTGATCTAGCCTTCACAAAAACCCACATCAAATCCCTCTTCTACAGATGAGAATCTAAAATTTATCAGATTGTATAAATCCTCCAAGGTCACAGAGCTTATAGGTGAAGGATCCCAAATCCAGACAAGGTCAATTAGCCTCTTTCTGCACAAGCCTTGAACAGGACCTGCAGGAATGTGGACGCCTGTGGTCACAGCTTCGGCTGAACAAGACTTGTCCCAGCAGGTGCATCCAACCTTCAGCCTGTGGGCTGCGCACATCCAGGGTGACTATGAGACAAAAGATTATGAACTTGCTTTAAGACATTATGGGTTTTTTTTTCTCTTGCATTTTTCTCCCTTTTTTCTACTTTGATTGTGTGATTCTCGAACAAGAACACTGCAGGTGACATTATGTCAGGTCTGCAGGGTTTTCCCAGGCCAAAGCATTAGTGGCTGCCTTGCCCTATAACCTGTGATACCAGACCTGCAAGGTCCCCCTGACTCAGCTTCCCTCGTGCTAGGACTGTAAGCATAAGCCAAGTCACCTTGCCTGGCTCGAAATTTCTTAGATGGAAAAACAAAACAAATTCTGAGGAAGCTGGATTCTTCCTCACATATAGCCCATATGCAAGACTTCCCTGTAGCCTTCCCTGAAAACAGGCTGGGTCTTGAGAAAGAACTCAGAGTTTTCTCGTAAGAATGTACAGGTTAGCAGGTTCCTTACAAGTTCCTCGGGACCCAGGGTTCATGGCAGTTAAACCACAGTCAAATCACTTATTCCTCCGTGCCTTGGTTTCCTCCTTCATAGTCTGAGAATGATTTTTATTTTGTGCTGGTCTTATAAGCACTAAGTGAATTCATAAAATAAAATGGCAGGCACAACATGGTTCAGTAAATATTAGCTAGCATTATTCCTTATGATGGTACTGATTAACTGAACAAAGTAGAACTTACAGAGACACTTGGGCATGGAGATTTATTTAAAGTTTTAAAAACGTATTGAAGTTTACTAAAGGGTATATGCATGTATGCAAATATCACCATGAGACCCATTAGTTTGTACAATTAATATAACAACAATTATAATCAAAAAGAAGCTGTAGAGAAGCTTTTGAAGGAAGGGATCCTATCTCGAATATACTTTGTTCTCTCTCGTACTGTAGACATCTTGGGTATTTACTGAATAAAGGCTGTTGTTTGCATGAATAGCATTCACTAAGTTACTACTTATTATGGTATGTCTATGTAGATTTGACCCATGAACATATCTCTGCCAAGATAATTCGTAACTGTCAGTCATACCTACCAAGAAGAAAGTGATAGACTGACTCACTGATGTCCAAAATATCCACTTCTGATTTCCCTGGTTTTTTTTTAAGACCTCTCACTAAAGAAATGTCTCTCTCTCTTTTAAACCATAGATTTTCCCCCCTATTTCTTGGTCTGAAAAATTTAAGTGCTGGGAATTAAATCCAGGTTCTTGCACATGCTAGGTGAGCACTCTACCATTAAACTACATCCCTGGCCTGAAGAAGTATTTCAACTCAGTTGGACATGGTTTTTCTTCTCTTAGCATTTAAGATTGCTATCAACCCTTGATTTACTTCAGTCATTTAATTAGGGCTGGGCATATAACTCAGGGGACTTGTCTGGCATCTTCTAAGTTCTGGGTTTGATCCCCAGCACCATAAGAAAGAAATGAAAAGCAATAGTATTTCAATGCCTTGCAACACAGTTGTCTTCCTAGGTTCTAGAATTAAAAAACAAAAAAACAAAAAACAAAAAACAAAACAAAACAAAAAAACTTGCTTTGGGGGATTTAGCTCAGAGGTAGAGCACTTGCCTATCGAGCACAAGGCCCTGGGTTCGATCCTGAGCTGGGGGGGTAGAATCTTTAAAACTAAGCCAAGGAGTGGTGGCACACACCTTGGAAAGCAGAGGCAGGTGAATCTTTTGAGTTCAAGGTCCAGCCTGGTGTACAGAGCGAGTTCCAGGACAGCCAGGGCTACCCAGAGAAATTCTGTCTCCAAAAACAACAATAACAAAAAAAGACAACGAATTCTAATTTGAGTCCCAGTGATTTCAGACATAAGATAATATGCTAACATGCCAGATGGGGCATGGATTTGGGAATTCTTTATTTTCCAAAACAGGTCTCACATTATGAAGAATTCTGAGGCTGCTTCTCAAACAGGGTTGTTTGTATCTACCTAATTCTATAGCAGAGACACTGTTGAGAAAGAAATTCTTGTTTTCAAGTGTATGAAAATGTTTAAAACTCTGGAATGTGTTTGTTCTCAGCCCACACATCCTTCTCATTCTCCTTCTATCCTTGGTGTGCATGAACAGTGTGACCTGGACAAGAATGTAGTATCACTAGAGAGTACATTTTAGAAGCCAGGCACGCCCAATCCTATGCTGATGCCTGACTAGCTAGTGAACTGTTGTGGTTTCTCAATTACATGTCAACTGGGTCAGACTAACTAACATTCTCCCCTCAATTTATACTAAAAGCTGTCTAGTCTTTCCCAAGGAAAAATTTGTCCAAATGGATATGTGATCCAAGAATGTTTTTAACATGTAAATAAAACTTGGATATTTTCACTCCATGGGGCAAGTGCTTTACTGTAGTGGGGAGGGGTGCTTTCGGTGGAGTCCTGTTCAGGGATCATTGCACATTGTTTGTATTTTCCTTCAGGGCTTATGCGCAGCAATAGCAACTCAAAAATATTGGTTGATGTTGACTTTTTGACAGTTGTCAAACTGAGTGTCTGAGATCTGCAAAATTCTCTTCTCATTTCCTTCTACTTTTTATTTCATCAAAACATAGGTCTATCCTTTTCTTCTAGATTTGTGTTGGTTGTTTGGTTGGTTTGGGTTGGGTTGGTTTTTTTTTTTTAAGGCAAAATCTTCTATAGCCCATGCTGCCATGGGAGGCTGGCCTTGAACTCCTGACCCTGCTGTCTTCACTTCCAAGTGCTGGGATAACAGGTAAGTGTCACTGTGCCACATTTATGAGGTGCTGGAGACAGAACCCAGGGTTTAGCTCAAGTGAAGCAAACACTCTACTAACTGAATACATCTTCAGCCCTGGCAATGAGCTTTCCTCAAAAGTATCTTTGGCCATCTTTTGAAACACGCCAGCAAGGGACAGTAGGTACCATAAAATCAGTCATTGGTTGTACAGGCCCAAGCTAGCAGGAGCCTCATCCTGTGGCTGTAACATCTGAGAAACCCACGTAAACTACATTCCCAAGGCTTCAGGGAATCTAGTCTGTGGTCTCTCTGTGGAAAAAAGTTGGTTACACCACTCAACACCTGGCTTCCGGGCCTAAGATCATTTCATGGTGGATGGCCCATGCCCAGCTGCGTCCCTCATTCTTTCCTCAAATTTAGGAGGCCGGGGAGCCAGCTGGGCCGGGAAAGAGCTGGTGCAGGAATCAGCCCAGGCTTGGCTCTTTCCCTCCGTGGCTTCTCTTGGCGCAAAGTCCTAACAGGGCATTGCGACATGTCTGGAAGCGAATGTCAGGGTTTGTGTGTCCTAAGACGGGGCATGCACAAAGCCAAAAGGGCAGGTAACAGCTGAAGAGGTGGAAATCGAAGCCCTGGGTTCAGGGAACTGGTTAGAGGAGAACAAAGAAAACGGGGCTGTGAAGAAGTCATTCTCAAAGCCAGACTTTCTGTGAACTCCCCGGGGGGCGGGGGAAAGTGATCTGAAGAAAGACACTAACCATCTCCACCAAGACAAGTTCTTTCAGGGTTTCTCAGCCCCTGGGAATATGTAGACAATATCTTTACAAGGTAAACTCTAGTCACATCTCTCACCTTCCAGTGCTTCGCTTTCCTTAAGTGCGTATGACAGGAGAGTAACTTTTATTTCACAGCGTTCTGAAAGTAATTGAAAGAAAGTGGCATGGGAGCGCCTGGGCTGTCAGGAAAGAAACGTGAGGGTCGAATGGAGACAGGCAAAGACCCCTTCTCTGGGGGAGCAGCCCAAACGCCCCCAGCGCTCACCCTCCAGATGGAGCAGGCTGCCAGAAATATCTCCGTTCCTTCTCAGATGGCAGGTGAACTAGCATGTCCTGGACATCACTGGGCACACCAGGTCCAGAGCCTCCCCAGCCCCGCCTGGGCTAATTGACCTTTTTCCATTCTTCATGGCCTACCCTGATCAGACTTCCAGGTGAATTTTAATAACATAAAGAAACCAACCCGTCTGCACACCGGAGGCCAGGAGCGCCACAGGAGATCAGGGGCACTTGCCTTGCGCCTGTTTCCGGACGCTCTGGAGGCTGCCGCTCCCACTCCTTGAACAAGGCTTCTGGGTCTCTACCAAGACACTCCAGTGAGCTGCATTTCCGCACAGGGTGTGGTGAATGGGTGCAGGGTCACCCTCACGGCTCCGCACCACCCGCTGGGGTGCAAAGCAATTCTCTGACACCTCCAGCAAGCGGCCCTAGCGACCCTGGCACGCCACGCCGCCTCTCTGCCCTTGTTATTTTTAGCTCTGCGGCTGCACCCTCCTCCTACCTGCAAGAGCTCGCCCCGCTCTCAGACTCGTTTTGCAGGATTTGTGCCCCAGGAGGCTAACCTGACCCACACTTGAATAAACTGCAAGCTGCGGGGCGATATGCTGAACCACCCGCACTGAACCTGCATCCATTGCAGAGAAGAGGCTACCTACACACTGGGCGTTTCCACCTCCTTGAAGTCTGCCGCCACCTGGAAACTTAGACTGGTCTCCCAGAGTTAAATAAATAACGTGGAAAGAAAGACCTAAGGTGAAACTTTCCTGGCCTAGAAGTAGCTGCTCCTGGACCGATTTTGCCCCGCTGCAGGGGACGATCTCCTAGGAGGTTGGGCTACAGGTACACGGGCTGGGAAGAATTACCAGCCCTCCACTGCTGATGCCATCTTGTGATGTGTTAACCAGGAGTATGGTTTTTCCCAGTCAAGAAACCTTCTGCTTCGGAGAGCTCTCCGTTTACCAAGCCCAGCAGCAGCGGCCCCTACCTTGAGGCCTTCCTAGAAACTGAGATTTGTAAGGCCTGGAGGAATTAATGGAGGAACCTGACATAAAAGAAGAGATGTGGAGGAGAGAGGTTAAGAAGCCTCTTCCAACAGCCTCTGGCCAGTCCTTAGGGACCCGAGCCTTCCTTCGAGCTAGTTAATGAAACCTAACAAGGAAGCTCCTTCATTCTGCATAAAGGTTGGGGATTTAGCTCAGTGGTACAGAGCTTGCCTAAGCGCAAGGCCCTGGGTTCCATCCTCAGCTCGGAGGAGGAGGAGGAGGAGGAGGAGGAGGAGGAGGAGGAGGAGGAGGAGGAGGAGGAGGAGGAGGAGGAGGAGGAGGAGGAGGAGGAGGAGGAGGAGGAGGAGGAGGAGGAGGAGGAGGAGAAGGAGGAGAAGGAGAAGAAGAAGAAGAAGAAGAAGAAGAAGAAGAAGAAGAAGAAGAAGAAGAAGAAGAAGAAGAAGAAGAAGAAGAAGAGCTGGGGGCGAGGGAGGTTGGGACTCTCCGCATGGCCGAAGGGTTAGTCTTCCTTATTTTATTTTACCTAGGTTTGTTGTTGTTCTGTTGTTAAGACGGGGTTTCTCTACAAAGACCTGGCTGTCCTGAACTCACCATGTAGACCAGGCTGGCCTTGAACTCATAGAGATCCACTTGCCTCTCCTGGGGTAAAAGGGATATGTCACCCCACCCTGGTCCTGAAGGATTAGCCTTAAGGAGAAATAACAATGGATGTTGGCTTCTTTGTTGCATTTTAATTAAATGTCAATCTCTTTTTACATTAGAGATTCTTAAGTCTGGTTGGGATGTGTTCAGATGATACACTGATTCCCCCAGCCTTGCATAAAGCCAGGCATGGTAGAATATGCTGGTAATGCCAGAAGTGACTTTGAGGCCATCCCGTCACCCCACAAAATAATAATAATTTATTAATAATTATTATATATTTATTATTACCCTGCTATGTTGTCTAACTAATAATCCAGATGCATTTTAGGGAGAATCTGTAACAACATTCACAGTGATACATATAATTTTTATTGCAAGTATAAAAGTGTGTAAAACCTTTTCACAAGTGAATTGAGAACTAGGAAAAGCAAGATCAACAAAACAACCACCACCACACCCTCTACTCTGGACTATAGCCCACGTGCTCTTTCCTATTGGGCCCTGCCTCTAGGTTGCACACAGAGCTTTGATTCAGTGGCACACGGCTTCCCCACTCAGCAGCACACTGTCTTTCACCCATGAGGAAACAACAGGGTCAGTCAACACCAGCAGAGGAAAGGACCCCAGGATCACGCAGCTAAAATCCCACGTTAACCGGGTCAGCTACAAATCCACCTACACTGCCAGCAGACACTTAGAGTGTTTGTGTAACCAATTTACAGATCACAAAATATATGGCTAGTGGCACTTACAAAAAGAAATGCTGATGGGTTTCCACAAGCTAGTTATAATTAAATGAACGATTATGGAAATAATTATAACTATATGAGTATTTGCATGTTTTCTCCAACCATATACTTACAAGGAAAAGTCAACATACTTTGGATCCCTGACAATTATCAGGCATTTTCGTGTTTCATTATCTCACTTAATCCCTGAAATAACGTATGGCTTTATATTTAGTACTGTAGTTACCACCACCGCCCTCCACCGACACTCCCAACACACACCTTTTTAATTTTTGAGGAAAGAAACACAGAGAGATTCAAATGTCTAAGACCACCCAGCTGATGAACACCAGGTTTTAATTTCAGATAAAGTCTCTTCTTTGAAGAGAGGATATCAGGAAAGGAGGGGATTTTGTTCAGATTTGGGTAGATTTGATTCCCTGTGTTTTATACAAAGTATGGGAGTTTAGAACAGAGCGCCTGCCTTGGGATGTCCACTCATCTCATAATTTTTCACCACAAAGTTCTCTTTACCCCACACTCTTCATTTTCTCTGAGGTTCAGGTCACTAGCACCTTAACTAAGATTTATACACATAGTTCCTTATTGGTAGCCACTAGTTTCTTTAACATCTAACTACACTGACGAGGTCCTTCAAAAACCGATTTCTGACCCCAGTCCTCCACTCCCTGCAAACCCTTCCAGGAACCCTTTGTAGCAGTCAGTGGCCATCATCTCCAGCCACTATGGATATTCAAACTGAGACTTCTCCACATAATCAGCCGTTGCCCTCACAGTTACCAAGAAGATAATCTCTTTTGGTCTAGAGCAGTGGTCCTCAACCTTCCTGATGCTTCGACCCTTTAGTACAGTTCTTCATGTTCTGCTGACCCCCCACCATAAAATTATTTTCATTGCTACTTCATAACTGTAATTTTGCTACTGCTATGAATCATAATATAAATATTTTTGGTAAACAGAGGTTTGGTGGCAGGGTCGTGACACACATGTTGAGAACCACTAGTCTCCATCATCAAATTGCTGAGTGAAGGAAAACAAATCAGGTGCCTTTTGCTGTTCTCTGAATCTGGGCTATGATGAAGGAACCAAGGAAGCTCTACTTTCTTTTAAATCTCTCCTGGGACTTCAGTGTTGAAATGTGGACGGCTCTCCAGTTCTATCTCTTTCATGTAAATACACAAACCCAGAACGCCAGAGTGTTTGGACACTCTGCAAAGAAAGCACGCCTTCTTTCTTGACCTTAAATTATGTCTGGAGAATGAGCATCACAGAAAACGAGCTGCTGGATGCTGTGGATATCGCTCTCTGTAAATAAAGTTCTGATTGGCCAGTGGCCAGGCAGGAAGTATAGGCAAGACAAGAAAGAAGAGAATTCTGGGAAGTAGAAGGCTGGAGAGAGACACCGCCAGCCGCCACCATGAAAAGCAACATGTAAAGACACTGGTAAGCCACAAGCCATGTGGCAAAGTATAGACTAACAGAAATGGGTTAATTTAAGATAGAAGAAGTAGATAACAAGAAGCCTGCCACGGCCATACAGTTTCTAAACAATGTAAGTTTCTGTGTGCTTTCTTGGTTGGGTCTGAGCGATTGTGGGACTGGTGGGTAAGAGAGATTTGTCCTGACTGTGGGCCAGGCAGGAAAACTCTAACTACAGCTGGAGGTCAAGGTAAGAAGTAAAACAAACAGCAAAAACAAAAAATGTGGAGCATAGTATGAGCGTTCCTCAAATCCAGTAGTACTGTGTTTCCTCATCACAGTTTGGAACTTACACATAGATAGACTGTTGATGTGAATTTTTAGAGGACAGTCATCAGTATGTTTGATTTTTGGGAAAAACACACTTGAAGTCAGGTGTTTTAGGTTTGGGGTTTAGCTGAAGCCAGGTCACACTAGCAATGTTTTGTGTTGCTATACAAGAACTTACCCATACACTGGGTAAGTGATAAGCCACAAGTCCATTTGACTCTCAGTTCTGGAAACTGGTGAATCCAAGATGGAGGGGGCATGTCTGGCACTATAGCATCAAAGAAGGCCTCCTGTGGAAGACACTTGAGAGAGGGAAGGTTACTGACCTTGTCATTTATGAGGGTACCACTACTCCTTCCATGGTGACATTCACTCCCCCGTGAGCACACAGGCCTTCTGACCTAATCACCTCCCAACACAGCTCTCCTGGGAATCGCACTTCCCATATGTGACCTTCAGGGTACAAGCCAGCCGTAGCTTTGCTAGATGATTGGGCATGACCGTAGTTTTGGAGACTTCCATTTCTTTCTGGGGTCCATGAGCTCTATGAGTCCAGAACTTCAAGTGCTGGTAAATGTTTTCTAGAAAGGACCAGGCACTGAATGTTTAGGCCAGTGATTTTCAACCTTCCTAATGCTGCGACCCTTTAACACAGTTCCCCACGTTGCGTGACCCCCAACCATAAAAATGATTTTCGCTGCTACTTCATAACTGCAATTTTGCTACTGTTATGAATTGCAATATAATGTCTGTGTTTTCTGATGGTCTCAGGTGACCCCTACGAAAGGGTTAGTCAACCCTGTGGCGGTCATGACCCACAGGTTGAGAACTGCTGGTTTAGGCTCTGAGAGACACGTGCCACTCTCTCCATTATTCCTTCCTCCTCTTTCCTTCCTCTACAACTGCCTTCTGCTATATAGACAGGCCATCCGGATTAGTTTTCCAAGGTGACCATAACAAACTACCACAAATGGATGGCTCAAACAACAAAATATATTGTGTCTATTTGGAAGCTATGAGTCTGAGAACCAGGTAGGTGTCTACAGCGGTGGCTATGAAAGTGTGCCTTGCTACTGGTTTATTGGCCATCTTTGATACAAAATTTTTAATATATCATCCAAGTTCATAAGCTGAGACAAGAGAGTCTCATTGTGTACCCCAGACTGGACTCAAACTCACTGTAGTCTTCCTGCCTTAGTTTCCCAAATACTGGGATTTTGGGTGTGAACCACAAATCCTGGCTTCCCACATATTCTTTTTTTTTTTTTCAATTTTTTTTTATTATATTTGTGTTTTAATTTTACACATCAGCCATGGGTTCCCCCTGTCCTCCCCCGCATGCCCCCCCACACACCCCCATCCCCTCCCCTCCATTCCCATCTCCTCCAGGGCCAAGACTCCCCTGGGGATTCATTTAAACCTGATGGCCCACATATTCTTAAATGCATCTTTGGCCCTTCTCCTCTTCAGAGACAGTGGTGGATCTATGTTCTTCTTCCTCTTCTTCTTTTTTTTTTTTTTTTCTTCGAGACAGGGTTCCTCTGGGTAGCTTTGCACCTTTCCTGGAACTAGCTTTGTAGACCAGGCTGGTCTCGAACTCACAGAGATCCACTTGCCTCTGCCTCCCAAGTGCTGGGATTAAAGACGTATGCCACCAACACCCGGCTATGTTCTTCTTTTTGAATCTGGGAACATCAGTTTTCCATCGCTGCCATACCAAATGACCAACATGTCTTGAAATGATACAGATCTCTTACAGTTTTGAAGGTCAAAATTTTAAAATAGGTCTTCGTAGAACAAAATCATGATGCTGACAGAGCTGTGTTCCTTTTTTTTTGTTGTTGTTGTTTGTTTGTTTGTTTGTTTGTTTGTTTTTTGAGACAGGGTTTCTCTGTGTAGCTTTGTGCCTTTCCTGGAACTTACTTGGTAGTCCAGGCTGGCCTCGAACTCACCTGTTGTTATTGCAGAGGACCCAGGTTTGGTTGCCAGCATCCACATGGCGGCTCACATTTGTCCATAGCTCCCATTCTGGGGTATCCAGTACCCTCTTATGACCCTAAGGGTAGGAGGCATGCAGATGGTGTGCAGACATACATACATACACATACATATAGGCACAGACACTCATACATATAAAATACACAAATCTAAAACACTAAAACTAGAACAATCCAGCACTTAATGATTTACAGAATTTTTTTTTTTTTTTTTTAACTAGCCTTTTAAAGCTGAGCGGTGGTGGTGCATGCCTCCAGCCCCAGCGCTTGGGAGGCAGAGGCAGGTGGATCTCTGAGTTCGAAGCCAGCCTGGTCTACAGAGAGTTCCAGAGCTACACAGAGAAAACAAACAAACGTATGAGCAAAGTCATTGCCATCTTTTAAAATACACATAGAGAGAGGAAGTTCGGTGATGAAACAAGCCTCAATATGATACCAGGTGGTGACAGAATTGAAGGTTTCCGCTATTTAAGAAGAATGGACAGAATTACAAAAGTTTGCGAGCCATCTCCTACCGGGTCTGGTTTGCATGTTTACTGCCAAATCTAATTTAATGGAACAAACAGCTTCCCAGCCTCCCAAAAGCTGGATTTGGCTGTGTGTCACTGCACCAAGAGCTGCGGGGAGCCAGCAGTGTTCCCACCATCTACTGCTGCATAGGAACTGATCCTCCAACATACTGGGTTAAAATAACAATAAAATAATAAAACAGCCACCTCTCCTTCTTCTTTGTGTGTTTGGTAGCCTTGGATAGCTGGATTACCAGAAGTGGCCAACTTTGGTACCAACTTTCTCAACTTTGGTAGCTTGGAATTCCCCACAACCTGGTAGCAGCTAAGCAGCAAATTTGGGACAGGAGCTGGCACAGAAAAAGAGAACTTTTCTTTTCTTTTGGTCAGGGTTGCTCTGTGTCGCCCTGGCTGTCCTGGAACTTACTCTGTAGACCAGGCTGGCCTCGAACTCATAGATCAACGACTTGCATCTGCCTGGGATTAAGGGTGTACACCACCACGCTTGGCTCACAAAAACAGCTTTCTAAGGATGCAGGGTAGAGGCTGCAGGACTACCTCTGACCTCACCTCAGCAGACACAGAATGTCACTTCCACTGTGTGTCATGGATTGTGCGGGGACCATTTTCTTAGTGTAGGACAAGGGAGTGAGCACCAAGGAGCCTGCTTTGGTAGGCCCTTTAAAGCTGGCCCCACGGTGGGGAATGTGTCCTGGACAAAATGAATTTGAAATATCAAGGCCCATTCCCAGAGATCATTACTAAAGGCTCTTTTCAAAAATGGCTCCAAAGTTACAATCCTGTTAAGGTTGGAAGTGGGAAGATACCCCGGCAAAGCCATTGTATTCCTCAAATTTCTTTCCGATGGGTGGGGTTGGAAAACCTAGGAGTTCTTTGTCATCACTGAGAAAGAGATTTTTTTTTTTTCTCCAGAATGCCCACAATACCTCTGTTTATCCACTAGATTCTGTTCAGCACCAAGCGTATGCTGGCCTATGCTATGGCTGCCCTAAGAGCTATTTAGTGTTTGTCCTGAACCTGTTGCTAGGCAGGACTCTGTAACTGCATTTAAACATATTGTTTTCATGAACTCTCTAAAGCAATTGTTTCTCTTTTACAGATGAAGGAATGAGCGGAGAACTGGACAGCTTCTACTAGCACATAGACAAATGGTAGCCCTGGGACCCAGACTCTCGCTGTCCAACAGAGAGTCTTAATGGCCAAATGCTCTACTTTGAGCAAAGCACTTGACATCTCCAGGTTACAGTTTCCTTACCTAGAAATAAGAGCTTATACCCTGCCTTCATAGGGCAGGTCTTGTGTTATATCTTTGAGACTTGCTTTTTTTTTTTTAATGTCATAGATGAGTGCAGTGTATTTTCATGAGAAGCTGGCAGACAGCAATGCATAGAAAGAAAGCTCAGTGTCTGGCACTCGGAGCTGTTGATTCATGCTATTAATTGGCTTTGGTAGCATTGTGTTTTATGTTGTAACACAATTTTGAAGCTCTTAAGCCTTGACTCCCCCGCTGAACTCGCTGTTGTTCTGATTTCCAGTGTTCTTTCTTTCCCATCCAAGGAACAGCTGCATATTTGAGCAGAGACATAAAAAGCATGGCAGATAGTCACGCCGTCACCACAGATGTCCCTGCCTTGGCTGAGGACAGACGACAGCAGCCAATATTCACAGCGGCCTGCAGATGTTTCCCCTTTCTGTGGATCAGAGGGTCCATTATGGACAGTGTGGGTTCTGCAGACCTTTTGTGTTCCAAATGGAATACTGCAGAATATGCATGGCTCCATCCAGCGTTTATTGAATACCTACCCTGTGCTGAGTTGCTTTCTAAATACAAAGATGAATGGGCCACATTCCTTGTCCTCTCGGACACTGAAGTACACATGAGGAGACAACACACATAGTTAACCCTAGCAGACTGAAGAGTTCTGTGTGTGGCAGAAAACAGGGGTTGATCTCATGAGATGTTTCTGTGACAGAACCTTGGAAGATGAAGACTGTATAGGACATGCAGAGTCTCCTCAGCACTGTAAGTAACAAAAGGACTTTAATGGTCAGAGACAGAGCTAGGGTTATTGGAGGTGGAGGAGCCGGAGGAGGTAAGGGCAAATGTGGAATAAGGTGGGTATGGTACCTGGCTCTCCCACCCCCCCCCCCCCCCCCCCCAGCATCACCTCACCTAGTCACTGCCCACCTGTGACACTTGCCTTTAGCAGCTGAGTTGTAAGTAGTGGATTGCTGGCTGAGGACTCTGGGAAGGCCTTTACCCACACAAATGGACAGGCTTGATTAGTACACACTTTCCTCCAACGTTTTGACCTGTTGGTGGCTAGATTCTTACAAGTGAATCTCAAGGTCACAAGGTGATAAGAAGGATAAGGCCATAGAAAATCAGAAGCAACTTGGGCCCCTTTTGAGCCGCAGCCCCAGCCCCAGGCTTCAGACCTCTTCACTACTTACAAGGTAAGAAAGGCAGCTCTACACTTAAACCACGATGCACTGGATATGCCCTTACTAACAGCCAAAAGCATTTCTTCTCAGGAGAATGAGTAGCAATGGCAGCTCCTGGGATATGCAGTGGGAGGGAGTGACTATAGCATGAAGGGCCTGTTCCTAGTCTGTCATGGTGGCTCACACCTATAATCCTTGCTCTGGTGGGGGTGGGACACTGAGGTGGGAGGATTGAATGAAAAGGAGGACATGGCTACCCCTAGGTCATGTTTGAGGAGACGGGTTTTATTGTAGATATGAGGGAGAGAACAGCCAGAGGCATCTGAAAAGATCCAGACTGAACTGGACCAGCGAGGACATGGCGACTCCTAAAGTATGGAAGATTTTTACTGTAGATTCAAAGGAGAAAGCAAGCAGGTGGAAGAGTCCAGGCTGAACGTGGCCCTTCAAACTACACCAGACCTTGAGAAGTGAGAGGTGGAGGGAGAGCAGGAGAGGCCACGGACCAAGATGGCTGGCTAGCTTGGGCCAAGAGGCCAAAATGTCTGAGTTATATGGGGATCAGGCTGGGGGTGGGGAAGCAGAAGTCCAGCTCCCCTCCCCCAGGAGCGGTTTGGGGTAGGGAGCGGAGTGGGAAGTGCTGGGAGGAGCCACAGCTACCGAGTGATGCTGGGAGGCTGGCCAGCCTCTGCTTTGGTAAGATAATAGGTACCTCAGTTAGCCTTTTTGTCCCCGGTTTCTGAGCCCTAACACCCATGAGAGGAGAAGGAGGGAGAGAGTGAGAGAAGAAGAGAGAGGAAAGAGGAGGCCCCGGGAACCAAAGGCGGAGCCCAGAGAGCACAGAACTGGTTTATGTAGGAAAGAGAAGTTGGGGGGAAGGGAAGCCCAGTCCCAGGGTTGGAGAGGTTTAGGGGGGGGGGGGGAGGGGGAGGGGCGGGCGGGAAGTGCTGGGAGGAGCCACAGGTACTGAGTGAGACCCGTCCTGGGTTTCTCTGCGACCTGGTAAGAATCACCTTGACTTCCAGACCAGCTTCAGTTAGAGTGATACCTTAACTCAAAAAATGAAGCGCAGCCGGGCGGTGCACGCCTTTAATCCCAGCACTGGTGAGGCAGAGCCAGGTGAATCTCTGTGAGTTCGAGGCCAGCCTGGTCTACAAAGCGAGTTCCAGGAAAGGCACCAAAACACCACAGAGAAACCCTATCGTGAACAACAAACAACCAAACAAACGATGCACAAATGCCAGGTGTGTTGGCGCACCTTTAGTCCCAGCTCTCAGGAGGCAGAGACAGGTGGATCTCTATGAATTCGAGGCCACTTTGGTCTAGAAGGGTGAGTTCCAGGACAGCCAGAGCTACATAGTGAGACCCTGTCTTGAAAGAAAAGAAAAGAAACACAAAACAAACAAAGTGACGCTTTCTTTTCCCTGTAGTAGGCCACTAGGGGTATATAGTTCAGTGGTAGAGTACCTGCTTAGCATACACGAGGCCTTGGTCTCCATCCCCAGCATCACCAGAAAATGAAGCCCAAACCTACTCCTTATTGAGTAGGAAATAGGAAATGGTAAAGATCTGAGAATACTGTTAACTATAAATGCTGTGTGTTGGGCAGATAGAGTCAGCAAAGGAAGAGATGCAGGAACAGTTTGGATGATTGCTATGTGAAGTCTGGTCTCCTGTTGTAATATTCTCCTCTAATGCATACATATTCTGTATAATTTGATACATATAACACTTTCTGATAATAAAAGTAAAACAGTTATTTTAAAGGTACTCAAACGATTTTCCTCCATTACTCACAGGCAATACAAAAATTTCATCAAATGGTATTGTTCCCTGCTTCAAAACCAGTTCCTTAAAAGCCTTCATGTCCAGATCATGGTTCCTTCTCCCTAGTCTTTTATTCTTTAAAAACTGAAGAGCTAGTGGTGGCGCACACCTTTAAGCCCAACACCCAGGAGGCAGAGGCAGGAAGATCTCTCTGAGTTCCAGACCAGCCTGGTCTACACAGCGAGTTCCAGCCCAGCCAGAGCTGTTATACAGAGAAACCGTGTCTCAAAAAACCAAACCAAACCAAATCAAAAACCTGAAGAGCTGCCGCCTAGGAGAATAGCGAGAGTGAGGAAGGGAAGCAGGAGGGGGCATTTCCCAGGCAGGCAGGAGGGGGCATTTCCCAGGAAGAACTGACGGGTCTCGGTGAGAATTTAAAAACTGGTCAGAGGTAACTCTGTAACAAGTCTTATGTCACTGGACATTTCAGGAAGAGGATGAGAAGCATGAGGGAGGGGTTGGCTTGGGTGCTGAGTGGTACAAAACAATTCTTACAGCATTGACTGTCAAAGCTGGAGCATTAGGGTTTGACCACATTAAGACCTGGGAAGGTGGCTCAGTGGTGAGTGCTGCATATGTGTGAGGAGCTGAGTTCAAATTCCCAGAACCCACATAAAAGTTTAGTAAAGGTGCTTTTGCCTATAATCCTTGAGCTGGGAATCCTCTGTATTCCCTAGGCAGCCAACCTAGTGCAGTCAGTGGGCACCAGGATTAGAGAGAGCTGTTCTCACTAAACATTATCAATCAAATGAAAAGCAATAGGGGAAGACGCTGGATGTGGACCTCCGGCGTCCCCACCTCCTACATGCACACATGTGAATGAACACACACAAGCACAAACCTACCTATGAGTACAACACACACACACACACACACACACACACACACACACACACACACACACAGGAGTCCACTTTAGCACATTCTGTGAGACACTTCCAAAAGACCTCCTGCTATGGCTGCTTGGATTGGAGGATGTAAAGATCGGGGAGATAGGCTTGAGGACCTCCCAGTTCATTCATTTGTAAATATTTGCTGAGTGTCTACTGCTAACTGGGCTTTGTGTAGTAAACATACAATAGAGCTGACTCCCAGCCCTGGAGGCATTTGATAAAAGACAGATAAAGTAACAAAAGCTAAGTGGTAACAATAGAGACTGCTGGAGAAGTGTTGGGACCAAGTGAAAAACTGGAGGGCTGTCCTGGAAGAGTACACAATAAAAAGAACCTTCTGAGTAGGGCGGTGGTGGTGCCCCTTTAATCCCAGCATTCAGGAGGCAGAGGCAAGCAGATATGTGAGTTTGGGGCCTACAAAGTGAGTTCCAGGACAGCCAGGGCTACACAGAGAAACCCTGTCTTGAGAAACCAACCAAACAAACAATCAAACAAAACAAATCAAGAATCTCCTGAGTGTTGAGAAGAGCACCCAGGATAGAAGAAAGCAGGTGGTAGATGTCACCACACATGATGTATTCTACCCTCTTATTTCCACGACTCTGTTGGGGAGAAACGTGTCTAATTAAGTAGCTGAATGAAGTCCAAAATGCAATTTGCAACTAATTTACACAATTGAATTAACCTCTCTGATTCCACACTCCCTGCCCCCTTTGCCTCTCTGTAAAATGGAAACACTTTCATAGGGATTTACAAGTGCTGGGGGAGAATGGTACTCAGCACAGCGAGGAGCATGGTATGTGCTCAGTAAACATCAGAACTTGTTATCTAGTCTTTTCTAGCCTGGATCAGAGAGTGGGGTGGGTGGGCAGTATGAGGCCAGACTAAGCAAACCGCAGCAGTCCAGGCCGGAGACCAAAGGCCAAAGTGACCCGTGCTGGCAGGAGCACCCTTGACAGTGGGCAGACTCTAAGTCTGTAGGCACTAACAACAGTCCTTTTCTTTCCTTCTTTTTAAGACCCTACAACATATTCTATCCCTTTCATATCTTTGAGAGCAATATTATCTGTAGAACAGAACTTCAAACTAAGTCGTGTGTGTGTGTGTGTGTGTGTGTGTGTGTGTATCTATAAAACTGCCATTTAAGACCGGAAGAGATAACGTTTTGAGAAAATAAACTTGTTTCAATCTGAGCATTATTTCTCTCTCTTTTTTTTTTTTTTTGCATTATTTCTTAAGAAGGAAAATGAAAATGCAATTAGCATAGTTAAATGCAAATCCTAAATATAAATGCAAATCCTAAATATAAATGCAAATCCTACAATGCAGTAATGTTAACAAACTCTCAGCAGACTGCAGAGGGTTTGCAGAGTTAACCCAGTCTGGCAAGTGAGTTGTTTCATCCAGTGCAATATTGTAGCATGAATCTTAAATAGTTTTATTAATAAGAACAAACTCAGGGCCAGGTATTCAGGTGAATGCTGGAAGATCAGAGAAGCCGAACAAGCTACAGCTTCCTTACCTCGCCAATTTCTCAGCTGATCCTGTTTCCTCAGACTGGAAGCCTCTGAGTCCTCATCCAAATGGACCTCAGCTGAACTGTGCTGCTCAAAAGCCTAAAAGCTTAACCTGCCTAGTTCCTGGTCTTCACGCCTTATATACCTTTCTGCTTTCTGCCATCACTTCCTGGAATTAAAAGCTCACTTCCTGGGTTAAAGGTGTGAGTCACCATGCCTGGCTGTTTCCAGTGTGGCTTTAAATTCACAGAGATCCAGATGGATCTCTGCCTCCCAAGTGATAGGATTAAAGGCATGAGTGCCACCATTTTCTGGCCTCTATATCTAGTGATTGTTCTGTTCTCTGACCCCAGGTAAGTTTATTAGGGTGAACAATATTTTTGGGAACACAATATCACCATACAATATCTTGCACTTCCCTTTGGATTCTATCAAACCGTGCTTATTTTTCAGAAAAACAGCAAGTATCTAGTCATGTGTAATAAATGTTATCTCTTCCAGTCTTAAATGGCATATTTATATATCTTAGTTTGAAGTTCTGTTCTACAAATAACACTGCTCTCAAAGATATGGAAGTGACAGGATATTCTAAATAGAAAGGCCACTCAACAGTCAAGTGGTCACTGAATATTTATACTGCAGAGTAAGCATAAGGTCAAAGTTGTTTTTTTTAAAGATTTATTTATTTATTATGTATGCAGAGTTCTGTTTGTATGTATGTCTGCACACCAGAAGAGGACACCAGATCTCATTACAAGTGGTTGTGAGCCACCATGTGGTTGCTGGGATTTGAACTCAGGACCTTTGGAAGAGCAGTCAGTGCTCTTCACCTCTGAGCCATCTCTCCAGCCAGGTCAAAGTTTTTTTTTATGACAGTTTGTTTTCGTGCTAAAGAGCCCCAGGAGAGCAATGATGCCCAACTCTTAAATCTGAAGATGTAAAAGCAATTGAACTCGCAAATAGTTTGGAAACTGTAATCACTGAGCCTTTTGAAAATAACACCTAAAACAACATGAAACACAAAGTTGGATTCTTCTTACAGCATACATTTGGGTCTCCTGTGTCCCTGGGAGAGACAGGATGGTGGTTGTCATGAGCAAGTGTGACTTCGAATGCTCATCACGGTTTCCCACAGTTCCCATGGGAGGTACAGTAAACAAAATCGCTGAAGGTACTACAGCTTTCTTTCATTCAAACCCTACTGTGTGCCCTATGACATCATAAATCTAGACAATACCGTCATGTACACATAGCACCACATCCGTTTTTTTGGAGTTAAAGTCAAGGCCAAAGCTGACCTTAACCCTGTGCTGATCCTGTAACTGAGGCTTTTCTAATTCTTTGGCGGCTTCTTAAGTCACCTAACGGCTTCCCTGATTTCTTCAGGTAGACATATTGTTTTATTTCTCTTTCATTATAAAGATGATTACACTTGCCAGGCGGTGGTGGCGCACGCCTTTAATCCCAGCACTCAGGTAGCAGAAGCAGGTGGATCTCTGTGAGTTCAAGACCAGCCTGGTCTGCAGAGCAAGTTCCAGGACAGCCAGGGCTGTTGCACAGAGAAACCTTGTCTGAAAAAAAAAAAAACAAAACAAAAAAACAAAAACAAAAACAAAACCCAAAAGAAATAAATACAAAAAAAAAAAGAAAGAAAAGAAAAAAAAGAAAAGAAAGATGATTATATTCCCTGCAGAAAATTAGGAGACAATAGAAATATAATGAAGCATTATGCTTGTTACTTGATCATTAAGTCCAGATTAGGTTGCCAAGGTGAAATCTCCTGTCCTCATTTCAAAGGCAATGCCCTGTCTTGTAAGTTGAACTGAGTAAAGGAATGCAAGGCTTGGGAGACAGCTTAGTAGTCAAAGTGCCTGTCATGTAAGCATTAGGACCTGAGTTCAATCCCCAGCACTCACATCACACACACCTGTAACCCAACACTGAAAGGTGAAAACAGGAAGTTCCTAAGGGCTCGGTGGTGCATCTAAGGTGTGATGCCTTAGATGTCAATAATGACTAGTGTGGTAGACCCTTGAGATAGGGTACATCCTCCTCCTTCTAGGTACCTCCACCTCGCCAGGACACTTGAGTCATTAGCTGTACATTGATTTCATGGCTTCCATTTTGTTGTGCTCCTTTACAGTTGGGAAACATGCCTTTGTGTCCATTGCTCTGTCTGAGGCAGGAGAATGAAAACAAAACAACCAAAAGCAGATGGCAGTAGTTTCTGGAGTAAAATCCAGCCAGTCTCAGGCACAAGATTCCGCCTGACCCCTGCAACTAGTTCATCTGTGCTTGCTGAGATGATGCTTTGCCTCCCAGCATCCTTTCCTCCTCCAGTGGGTTCTAATCCCCACTCTATCATCCCAGCACCCTTTGCTCCTTCAATGGGTTCTAATCTCCACTCTTTCTCACACTAGTGATGGGTCCTTGAGAAAGACACTGCACCCTTGGAGCTTCCTTCCTGCATCTGTAAAATGATACTTCAGGCTCTCCATGGCCTCTCACTTCCAAGGAGCTGCCTCCTGGCTAGCACTGTAGGACCCCAGCAGGACTATCCCTCTTCTCACAGGAGCAGCCCAGGGTTCCATAAGTGCTGAGCTGTAGGAAAGGCCATCCTGACTGAAGACTAGGAACACCCATGCTGGGAAGTGAGAGGAGGGAAAAGCCACCCTCCTAGGGGAAAATCAACCCAGAGATAAGCAGAGGGGCAAAAACCAGAAAGTGGATTTCAAAGTTTGGATTTAACACACCCAAGAGTGAAACAAATACATCCGAGTTTTTTTTTTTTTTTACATTCTAAGTGAAATTGCATTAAATATTAAAAATAGTTTTGTGACCAGGCGTGGTGGCGCACACCTTTAATCCCAGCACTCTGGAGGCAGAGGCAGGTGGATCTTCGTGAGTTCGAGGCCAGCCTGGTCTCCAAAGTGAGTTCCAGGAAAGGCACAAAGCTACACAGAGAAACCCTGTCTCGAAAAAGAAAAAAAAAAAAAAAGTTTTGTGCCTTCCTTTCTTCTGCCTTCCCCCTTTCCCTCCCTCCCTTCCTGTTCTCCTTCCTCTCCTTTCCATTTCTAAAGAAAAGGCTTTCTGTCAGGAGCTGCTGAAAGATCATTTCAGAGATCATGAATTCCTGTTTTTTCGAGACTGGTTTCTCTGTGTAGTTTTGTGCCTTTCCTGGAACTCGCTTTGTAGCCCAAGTTGGCCTCAAACTCAAAGAGACCCGCCTGTCTCAGCCTCCCAAGTGCTGGGATTAAAGGCATGCACCACCACCACCCGGCAAGATGTGATTTTTAAATCTTTGCAAATGTGAGAGAATAACCACATTGTCTACCTGTCTGGAGTACTTCTGGCTGCTCAGCATCCTGGGAGGGTGGAATGGAGGCCAGGCCCTCAGCAGTAGCAGGGAACTTGTTTGCAGTTTACCTAACTTTCAGATCTCCAATCTTATCAGAACTGAACTACCTGCTTCAATCTTTTTCTGCTGTTTTGTTTTTTCCCTCCAGAGAATACTGATGCCTGGGGCATGCTTCTGGGTGTTCTTAAGACTTAACTGACATTGCTTAAAGAGTTAAAGATCTTCATGGCCCGAGTGAAAGGTTGATAAGGTAAACCACTCACCCTCTGGAGATGAACCCCATGTCCTTTTTCCAAAACAAGGTCTGAGAAGCATGGACTGCATTACCAGTCTGGGGAATTCTATCACTGGGAGGCAAAGATTAACACAAGGATTTTACAGTAGGAAAAGGTCCTCATTGTAATCATTTATCTTTGAGAGCAGAGTTTCATTTCATTTATCAAGAGCTTACCATTTCCTTCTTAGGAAAAAATGCTTTGGAGGATATATTATACTGCCAGAGAATATAACAACATGTTTTTAGTTTATCAGTTCAAACTGAAAACTTCTCCTAGGGATGGAAACATTTCCAGCGTGGGGACATGGCTGCTGTGCCTGTGTCCAGGCAGATTAGGTCTTGTTTACAGATCCAGCCTGTAGCTGCTTTAGCTCTGAGTGAGGGAAAAGTTACCCTAAAGAGAAAGACCTCTGGGGAAGGGGGGGACACAAAGGTGGCCTCAAGTCCATTGGGCTCCAGGAACAGCTGAGTCCCCTACCTCACTGGATTTGAGTGTTCAGAAACTCAAGGTAGGATGCAATTACACACAGTTGTTAGGAAGGCAACCTTAAACCTTTGATTATTTATTGGGAAAAAAAAGAGGAGAAAATGGGGAAGGAGAGAGGTGGAGAAAAATAGAAGAATACACTTTTTAGGATCTGTGGTTAGACAGCAAGATACACCTAAAAAGCTTGCATCCTGATGAAATCAAAATTTGGCTCTCTAGCCTCCTAAATTTGATTCCCTTATTGAAGGCTCAAATTATGAGCAGGTTGACTCAAGGTTGGGAGAGCGATTTTTGGAAGAACTTGATCCCTAAATAAAATGGGTGGGGAACCTCTCTATTCAGCAGCCTCTCTTCCAGAAGTACTAGGCATGCCACACTCTTTTGACTTCATGGTACTTGATCGGTTTTTAAATGATGCCCCGGACGAGGAAGCTTGCGCTGTGGGATTGCGGTGTTGGTGGAAGGCAAAGGCTCTCTGCAAAAACATTTGAAAATGAAACACTCCCAGCGCGTAATCCCTTCCTCTGCTGCTATGTCTTTGACGGAGTGAGAAAAGTGCTCGTAATCCCCTGCCTACCAGGAGGCTGTGCACATGAATCTCCAGGCTGCCGAGTGCTGACATTTGACACCACTCTGAACCCTGACGGCAGCTGGTTGCTGGCCTCTGTGTTCTCTCCCACCCTGTTCAGACTGGCTCTCTCTTCCGCCTCTGGCCCAGTGCCCCAGCCTCTCCTACTACAGAAAGGGCAGGCTGAGGAAAGCCTAAGCCAAATCCTTGCCAGTTCCATCAGTTTTCCGCTCTTGTCGTCCGAGGCCTTTCGTCCATCAACAGCTGCCGAAGGCGCGGCTTCATGAGCCGGGTGGACACTACTCTGGTGGGACCCCACCAGCATCTGCGAGTTTGTAAATAGATGTAATTAACGAAACCCCAGCCTCAGTGCTTCCAAGAACTCCTTGGGGGAAGGAACAGGGCTAGAGACGCCGGGGCTTCGGTGGAGCGGTCGTCATGGAAGCATTAGGGTGTGGTGAGAGATTAGGCAGCGGCCAAAGCCATTGTACCTTGCCAGATGGAATTCTGCTTTGATGTACACTGGGGTCTAAATTGTTTTCCTTCCTCTGGTACATTTAAAATTAAGATTCCGTGTTAATCCCTAATTAATTCCAAGATCAAGCTTCTATTTTAGCGACTTGAATGAGTGATGTTGGAATGCTTTTAGGGAAGTGGAGCCATAACAAAATATTTTCCAATTACATTAAATACCTTGGGGGCATGGTTATTAAGCATGGCTGAATTAAGTATGGGATTTTAAATCAGAATGACATGATTTGAAATCAGAAATCATTTTAAGTATTCTGGGACGGAGTACGTAGGACAATAGTTACACAAAGGAAGAAAAAGAAGGGACCTAGAAACTGCTATTAAAAAACAGAACAAATTCACTTTAGGACGAAATATAGAATCTCGGACTGTAGAACTGTAAAGGATTAAATATTAAACACTCACTATAAAACAAGAAAAAGACGGATCACGTGAAAAGAGTGGAGATGGGAATGGGGCCTGTGGGGGCCTGGAGCGTTGTCTACACAGCAAGCCGATAAGGACATGGGACTTAGTGGGACTTTTGCATGCTCCTGACACGGGTCACGGACAGCTGACCTGGGCTGGATCCAGGCAGAGCTATGAGGTTAGTTCAAACAGTGAGTTATCCTTAGGGGCATTCCCAGCATTCTCTCTTCTCGTCAGGTGTTTGTGTCCTGGCCCAGGAGGAAGGTCATGTGGTAGGAAGAAAAGGAAAGAGCGTAGTGATAAGTGCTAGCTAAACGCTTTTGGGGGTAGTCATGAATTAAGACACGGAGACTCTTTATCTCTCCAGACCGTGCATCTGAAACATTTAGGAGGGGGAAATTGTACCATTCTTACATTCTTGTGAGTCTCTCTCTCTGTCTCTCTCTCTGTCTCTCTGTCTCCCTGTCTCTCTGTCTCTCTCTCTGTCTCTCTCTCTCTCTCTCTCTCTGTGTCTGTGTGTGTGTGTGTGTGTGTGTGTGTGTGTGTGTGTGTTGTGAGTGTGTCTGTCTGTCTGTCTGTCATTAGAGAATCAAATCCATGTGCATGTTAGGTGAGTCCTCTACTGTTGAGTTAAACCACAGCCTGAGAGCGAATTCTTGAGTTCAGCCATCTATCTGGACTCAAGGAAAGAATAGCCACACAGTTATACGTATTTCTCCTATCTCGTTTGTCCTCATTTCCTGGAAGTTGGGTGGAAATGATTTCCTCCTTTTCTTTCCCACCCCTAATTAGGAGCCTGAATCCCCTGGGATAATACCTTGAGGGGTGCTCTGCCATCATCAGTGTGTGGGGCATTGAGGCCTACACCCACCTCTTCTGTAACACCCGGCTCTCACATCTGCATCACTTCCAGTGGGGGCCCTGTACCTGCTCCACAGGCTGCTAAGTATTTTAATGTCACCTGCAACAAAGACTTTGCTTTATGAGGCTCCTGGTCAGCCAGTAAAGACACCCATGGCTCAGTGAGATACATGCTTTAGGTTTGGCATCATCAAAAGATTCGGGTTCAGCTGGGTGTGGTGCCCTATGCTTATAATCCTTAGCACTCTGGAGACTGAAGCAGGATGATTGCCGTAAGGCCAACTAGGGTTGGATGATGAGATCTTGGTTTTTGTTGTTGTTTTGTTTGTTTGCTTTGTTTTGTTTTTAAAGGTTTGGGTTCAAATGCCCACTCTGCCAACATGCAAAGTAAGTACTCTTATTGGAAATTTCAAGGCCTAAAATGTTCTTAAGGTTTGACGTGACATCCATAAGTGGGAATTCCACTGTAGCCTCATGTGACACACCATAATCAAAACACAGGGTCAGGGACAGATTGGTAAAGTGCTTGCCATTCAAGCTTAGGGACCCGCAGCACTTAGAAAGTAAGACCTGTAATCCCAACGCTGAGGAGGTCCCCGGGATAGGAGGGGGCCAAGGGCCCACTGGCCAACCAGTCCAGCTAAACCTGTGCATTTTTGGGTTCAGTGAGGGGCCCTATCTCAAAAGGTGAGGTGGAGAACAATTGAAGAAGACATTTAACATCTCCATCTGGCTGACACAAGCAGGTGTGAATATGCACACACACACACACACACATATATACACGCATAAGCAAATACACACATGCATGTACACACATATACACACATCACACATACACACATACAGACACACAAACATGGGTACAAACACACACACCCCATACACAGAGCCAGGTCCATTGAAAGCACTTTACAAAATTACCTTCAGGCTCTGTGTGCAAGGCAAATAAGAAACATCTACACATTTTGTTTAGGCCTGGGTCTCAGTCACAGAGTATCTCATTGCATAAATGTAAATATCTCCAAATCAAAAAATCTAAAAGCCAAAATGCTTCTTGTCCCAAGCATTTCAGAAGGAAGGCCCTGGAACTGTACCACGTGCGAACATCTATGGCAAGCAGATGCTGCCCTGCTCATCCCAGGTACAAATGTGTAAGGGGACGCCTCAATTTAGCTCCTATGGTGGAAACATGGGGGCCCCACCAGAGCCTGCAGAAGAAGACAATCCTCCTACAGCAACCTTGTCTAAGCTACAAAATCCACCAAAGTCTCATTGGTTCAATGCTAAAATGTAGGTAGATCTATTTGACTCAAAAAGCAGCTATCATCTTTAGATCCAGTGGATTTTAGATCGCCTCTTACTGATCTGGCTGTGAGAAGAAGATTTAAGAAGGAAAAGCTCTGCCCAGACCTGCCGAGTCAGAGTCATGCAGGGCCAAGAGTTTGCACTTTAAACAGAGGGAGAGTTTAACAGACAAACCTAAAGATGAGAACCTTGGGTTCAGGAGGCAAATACTGAAAGCCATGCTGGCAATGATACCCACCCTGTGTTCCCTGTCCCCCAGACTGTACCGGCACAGTCGGTGGAGCAAACACTAGGACAGTGTCTGAGTGTGTGTGTGTGTGTGTGTGTGTGTGTGTGTGTGTGTGTGTGTGTTTATGTACCTATTTGCATTGGAGGATAAGCTTCTTGGGTCAGACCTTCAAGATTTATGGCTACCCTACGGACTGCATCGATTTCATGGCTTTGCAAGCTCTTGCACATAGCAGAGCTGAACATAACACGTGTCAATTTAAAACTCAAGGGGTTAAGCGAACAAGTGAAGCATAGGCCATTCTGCTAAAAACGTTGGCGTTGGCTTCCACAAACTTGTACATGTCAAGGTGCACTGGGTGCAGCTTCATGGACATTTCTTAGAGATCTTTGCTCTCGACACAGACTACATCTGGGGACTAGGATACAAAGGCTGGGCAGATCATATTCGCTAAAGAATTATTTGCACCCCTGTAGACCCAACAAGCTCTTGTTCCCTCTCAAATACAATTGCAGTGCTGTCTTTCAGATACAAGGCCGTACATCAGGGCGGCCTCCTCCTTTCTCCTGGATGGGCCCAGTTTTCACATTTCAAATCAGTTGGACCCAACTTTACAAACATCGCTTCAGTGGCAGCCTATTTCCCAGTGCTACCCCTCTGTCACTGAACCCCTTTGCAAGTCAGAGAGGAGAAGGATGAACCAGACCCTATCCCTGCAGTCAAGGAGGTCCTGAGATGTTTCCATACAAACAATGGTCTGTGCTGTACTTAAATACAATGAATGCCACGAAGTCACTTACTCAACATTTAGTGCGAGCAAAGGTTTATTGTTTTGGTTGGCGGGGAAAGTATGCTTAATGAGGGTCTTGAAAAAAAATCAACATTTTGAGCCAAGTTTCCTTGGGCCTTGAACTATGTCATGCATGGTTTTGTTTTTGTGTGTATCTGTTTTCATGTGTGTGGGGATACACAAGTGTCTGAAAGTGTGTGTGTGTGTGTGTGTGTGTGTGTGTGTGTGTGTGTGTGTAGACATGTGCATGTGACATCAGATGTCAACTCTCCACTTTTATCAAACAAAAACCAGTCAAGCACTGGCTTTGCCATTTAATAGGCTGTTTGCCTATTTAAGCTCCTTGCGTATTAATTTATCCCTCATATGGCAGAGTAAGAATACCTTCCCTGGCAGGAGGGATATATCTCCCCGAGAGGATGTGTAGGCCACGTGCAGGAGGGGACTGCTGTTAGTTATTTGGCTGTGCTCTTACCCTGCGAGGAAATGTCACGAAACACGACAGAATCCGCTAACAACAGTTTTATTAAGATGAGAGAGAGAGAGAGAGAGAGAGAGAGAGAGAGAGAGAGAGAGAGAGAGAGAGAGAGACAGACAGACAGAGAGACAGAGAGACAGAGGTGCACAGGAAACACGCGAATAAAGAGAGGAGCCGGGAATATGGGCCGCACCTGCATACACAGGCTCATGTGGCTACTCCACGCATGCGCATAGATCACATGGTTGCGCTGTGTGCTTTACGCAACCACACAAAGCCTCGGGGTCCTGGTCTCGGGAGACGTTTTGACCGGAAATGGCTATGTGGAAGTGTCTAAGTCCACTGGGTTTGCCCAACCGTGGGGGCATGTTGTGAATTCCTATCAACTGCAAAGAGAGCATCATAAGCTCTGAAATTGGAGTTCAGATGACTGTGAGCCACCAAAATGGTGTGGGGAACCTGACTGCGCTCTTCTGGAAGAGCAGCAAGCGCTTTCAACCACGGAACAGCCCTCACCCTCCAAATACATCATTTACGAAGTCAGAGTGGACTAAAACAAGGCCCCATTGCATGCCGTCTACAGTAAGACCTCTTGAAATACAATGACTTAGATTAAAAGCAGAACGGACCCCATCTAATGTGAACACTGAACGAAAGCTTGGGTGGCTGGTTGCACGACTTCCAGACCAACAGGCTCCAGAGTATTAAAGATCACAAGGACAGTGGGACTTGGTGAAGCACAACTGTCATGCTAGCACTCAAGAGGCCGAGGCAAGAGGATCAAAATTCAAAGCCAGCCTGGGCTACACAGTAAGAACTTGTCTCACTCAATAAATAAATGTAAAGAGACTTTTTAAAAAAAAATGTATTTATTCATTCATTCATTCATTCATTTATTAATTTGAGACAAGGTCTCACTATGTAGCTCTGGCTGTTCTGGATCTCATTATGTAGACCAGGCTGGCCTGCCTCTGCCCCCCCCCCCTCTCACCCCCATCCCCCACTGGGATTAAAGGCATGTGCCTTTATGAGACTTTTATAGTGACAAAGAAGTCAATTGTCCATGAACACATAACAACACTGAACTGTGCACTCCTAACAACAGATCCTCAAAACAAGCAAAAGAAAGATAAAAGAGAGCTGGGGCAATGGCTCAGTGGGAAAAGGCACCTGCCAGCAAGCCTGACGACCTGAGTTCAATCCCCACACTGGAAGGAAAGAACTGATTCCCGGAAGTTGTCAACTGGACTCCACAGGCTCCTGGTGGCACGGGCATACCCTTTCCCTCACACAAAACAAATAAGTGAATATAATTTGGGGTGGAGGAGAAGAAACTGGTGTCAGGGGTACACACTGTAACCCTAGCACTTTGCAGGGGAGAAAGAAGTATGTATGCCCAGGGTGAATTGGTCATCTGATCTAGCCTATAGAGAACCTCTCAAAAAATAAAATGGAGAGTGGTTGAGGAAGACATCAGATGTCAGCTTCTGACCTCCATACTGTAAGGATTCTGTCCTTAATTACGTCACCAGCCTGCAACGGCATCCCAGCCTAAAAAGCAGGCGGGCCCTCTGTGCGTTCCTTTTCCCTTTCTGCCCTTTCTCCTTCCGTCTGTGCTCTCTCCCTCTCTCCCTCTCTCCCTCTTTCCCTCTCCCTCTCTCCCTCTCTCCCCCTCTCTCTCTCAATAAAGCTCTAGAAAGGTAACCATGGCTCGTGTCTTTCCTCCAGCACTCTCCTCCATCGGCATGGCCGCCTCCTTAACCAACACATACATGCACAAATAAACAGATTGTCACTTAGACAAATACAATGGAAGATTTGACACATCTCCCTCAGTAGCTGATTAAACAGGCAGGTAGGAAATGAATCAGGGAATTGATGACCTAAGCCACATTATCCAGCAGCTTGACACCTGTAAGCCATCCACTTCACAGCAGAAGGGTAACACGCCCTTACATTCATTAACAGAAGCTGTTCTGAGCTGTAAAACAAATCTTACCAAAGTTCAAGGAAGAGAACTCACATGAAAACCGTTCTCAGCGCATGATGGTATTAATGCAAACGTAGAGGAGAGAGCGATCTGGAAAATTCCAAGATATTTGGAAATTCGAAGAAGTATTCTCAAATAACCTGTGGGTCAAAGGGGAAGGCACACCTCCCAGTGAGGCCAGGACAGGGCATGGCCCAGAGAAGCTGGTATAGCCTGCCAGTAAAATGTGAACAGGAGTCAGGCCCTGCTGGCCCTCGGGAAGGACACACACAGGGGAAGTGGAAGGAGGCCTGAGCAGGAGTGGGGCTGGGTGTGGGCTAGGACACAGAGTTTGGGGTCAGGGACCCCGTGTCACATCCCAGTCTACATCTGCCCAGCTTCTCCTCTTTTAAGAGTCTCCTTTCAGAACATAGTAAGCCAAACTACACTGGTTCTGATGGAAGCAAAGGAGCAAAGGGCAGGGCCTAGGGTTCAGGACTCAGTTCTGAGCTCTTTGTTTTTGATCCTTTCCTCGGAGCCCTTAAAACATCCTGTGCTTTCCCCCCTCAAGTTAAACCTCAGAATTCAAACCATGGCTTGCTCCCCATGAGGCAGACATCACACAAAGCATTTTATAAATTTCATTTTGCTTAATGTGCACACACTGCA